>NC_090935.1:669719474-670022504 GCF_040938575.1 Ambystoma mexicanum | reverse complement strand
CGGTGGAGAGAATCCAGCAATTTCTAAAAGATTGTGGATAGGACTCAAGTGGGTGGGGTGTATTTTACGTTGAGAGAGGCGCGCAGCATCAATGTTGCTAATCAGGCAAGAAGTAAAGGGAGTGGAAGAGACCAACTGATAACATCTCTGATAAATATGAATCGCTGCGTCATTTGTGAGGACGCACGCCCGTTCCAGTAAGTCAGGAATGAATAGAGGTCTTCGATGGTGCCAATGATTGCAGAGTGAATGACGAGTCAGCATAAAAGTAACTATGCCTTGAATGGTAAAGGCAGGGGATGTGCAAGCATGAGGAGGAGCTACTCTTCGCACATAAAGGCATACCTCTGTGTTTTACAGGACGATGCATCCCACAAGTCCACGATGGTAAACGTGAAGAGCTCAGGCGTCAGCAAGTCATGTTTGAATAAGGGAAATATTGGCTATATGGTTGACTAAGATGAGGAAATGGATGAGGGTGGTATGTCATTTAGCTGACTGCAATTTAGGTGGCCAATGACGAGGTGAGTAGTTTGGCAAAGAGTACCCCAAAATAGAATGCTTACAGAGCTGGGAAAGGTTAAGGGCCTCATTATGAGGTTGGAGGCAACCTTGCCGGTAAGAGCGGCAAGGCTACCTCCATACCGGCATGAAAGTCCGGCACCTGCGAATGGGCAATTACTGACCCCGTCGGACCCGGTAATTTCCCTTTCGTGGGTGCCAGTGCCGGTATATCCCCATTCCCATTTAAGCCCCTTACGGCTCAATGGGAATGGGGATGCCTGTAGCACCGGCACCGTTCATAGCGGTGTCGGTGCTACAGGCATGCTGTGCTCGTGGGTGCCTTTCATTCCACCAGGGCAGACCTGGCGGAATGAAAGACAACCGCGGCACAAGTCAGAGTTTGCTGGTCCGGTAACAACAGTACCGGCAAGCATACCGGTACCATTGCGTTGTTACCAGACCGGCAACCTCGTAATGAGGCCCTAAGTCTTTAAAAGAATTACATTTTACTGACGGTTCATCTTTGAATGAGTGAAGCTGTCACTAAATGTAAGATGTGGGGGGGCTGATGGTGCACCCTGTAGCAAACAGAACTATGGGAGAATTTGTGGGGACGTTATTTGTTCTATCAAATGGAAGATTCTCGCCTCTAGACGTTCCTAGTCTTCATGTTGTTCGTTTTGATTAGAAAAATGGTCTCAATAATATTGTTCTAAGGACTCAAGATGGCGCCCTGGAAAAGTAGCAGCTGGGCTCCCTCTGTAGGACCTCCGAAAACTGCTTCACATCAGGAAATGCGACCTCGCAGGCTCCACGCAAGAGGTGCTGAGACTCCTGCAGTGCACCTGATACATCTGTGAGTTCCCGAGAGGATAGGAGCAAGTGACCCATGTCGCAGTGGCAAGATGCACGGCCCGGCCTGATCAGGGAAGTGGTGTGGCTGTGGGAACCGGCGGTGCCGGTGAGCTGGTCAGAGCCCAGTCGGGGCCCAGTGTAGGAGGAGACAGTACAACATATCATCTGTGTGAGGCCATGACCCGGGTGGCCAGAGGCGAGGAGACCACCTGCATACTAGTAGAGGCAAGAGGAGGACGATCATCCCCCCTGGAGTCATGTGGGGAGAGCACTGCTAGGCGCTGGTAGGCCTGGGTCGGGACCGAGGCCCAGCCATGACATCAACATCCCGGGTGCTGGCCACAAGCACATCAACCTTGACAGAAGCCCAGGGGAGTTCCATAGCAGGCTCCCCTGAGAGAGGTGCTCTCTAGTCACTGATACGGGCCTGAGGAGGGCACCAGGGGCCGTGGGCCGGACTTAGAGGCTTGAGATGTGTTTTGGAGCAGGGAGGTGCTACACTAAAAAGGTCTTGGCTGCGTCGGTACATACAGCGGGTGCCCCAGAGTCCCTCTCCTGGGGCTGGGACAATCAGCTCCATTTGGAAGACACTCTGAGCTGGTAGGGAAATCTGTTCTCCAGAACCATCTATCGTGACATACAGTGCCTGAATGTCTTCCAGGAGAAATTAAAAGCTTCCTTCCAAGACCAAATCACTGCTTTTAGGGAGACCTTCATCAAACCCTAGCTGCTTTTAGAGGGGATATGGCAACTCTTGAAAAAAGAACAGACATGGGAGAAAGAGCGTTTCAATGTGTGGTGGAAGATTCCTGTAAGAATGAAGAAGTTCTTGAAAGAAACCTAGAACTTCAATGTGAAGACATAGAGAACCGTTTGCGTCAAACTAATATACGCATTCAAAATATGTCCAAAGAGATCCTGGATAAGGACCTTTGAACCACGGTTCAGCAGCTTTTTGGAGACTTATTGGGGACGTCCCATTGGACACGATCCAATTTGATAGGATTCACCAAACTGGCCCTAAGAGATCAGGCCCAGGGGCAAGGGATAGAGATGTTCCGGTGGTGCTGCCCTCTAATGCCCAGAAAGAGGCCATCTTGAGAGCGTCTAGAGGATCGGGCCCTATCCACCTAAAGGGGAAAGAGATCCAGCTATTTCAGGATATTGCCCTATCTACCATCCGAAAACAAAGAGAAAAGGCACCGGTCATCAATATGATCTAGCCCAGGAGAAGGGGCTTGTATACTTAACAAACATCGAGGAAACCCAGCTAGAGGGGGCTCCATTGTAACAGAGTAGGTTGCCCCAACGAAAACAGCCCTGGGAATGGTCCAGGGTAAAAGGATGTTCCAGACACCGGGGCGCTGGTCCATCAAGGTTGAAGAAGACTGCAACGTGAATGGCTTTGGGGTGCACCGCAGTTGGAGGACAGGGTTTTACCAGCATCTGCATGGGGGGCAGAGGGAGAGGATGAGTTCTTCTCTGTAGAGTCCCCCTTCCGTCGCCTTCCCCTGCACTTCTCCCAATGCACTTGCACAGCCGAATGCCACAAGGCTTAGTAAGACCACAAATGTATATTACTGTTTTGCCATTGTTATTATTTCCCCTGTTCCCTTTCCATTTAGCCTTGTGGTGCTTCGAAACACAATTCTGTTGCATAAAGTGACTTAATGCTCAATAAACAAACATAAGCAATAAACATTTATGCTGCTGGCAGAAATTTGATGGAGATATCGAATGAATAAGGGAGGTCCGCGTGGAGCTTGTTGTTCTTATTGGGTGTTAAAGAGTCAAAAAAGAAGGTTTTAGAATACCCTCCTCAATGTTCTGAGGTAAACTGGCCATTCCAAAGGACAATAGGCCCAGGGTTCCCATTGGGGGTATGGCCATATCCCAGAATGTATGTTTCTTCGTGGTTGTCAAATTTGGGGTTTGGCTGGGGTTTGGGAGGGCTGTTTGGGGGGCGTAGGGGAGAGAGGGAGGGATCAGATTCTAGATTCATCACACGCAACTTACAGCTTTACTCTAATAGAGATCTCAGGTTAACAAGGGCTCTAGCCTATAGCTTGCTTATGGTGTAATGCCTCACCATCAGCAATGGTCGCTCTGGCACTGGTGGCGACGAAACCCTGCAGCATACTGGTTCCTTTCAGGTTCGACCTTAAGTGATTCAGTTTCTGTCTGTAGCGCACTAGTGCCCAAGGAACAGTGTGGGAGGTCTGATGTCATCATGTGATGTGCCGTACAGCCAGAGCTATGAAGGAAGAATGGATCCTGCTCCCGAAAGCGTCGCTACAGCCTCTGTAGCCCCAACGGTGCCATAGGTTCTGTGCTCCTCCTTTTTGATGTTCTGTAATTCTTTTCTTTCACTTTGCTGTCCATTTACTCCTTTCCTTCTTGTTTAGTCTGCCACCTGCACGCTACTTTCATCACTGTTGCCCGCTGAGCCATATGACTGCTGCTCGCTACCTGAGACATCTCATCTCTCATTTGTTAGCCGCTGTGTTGTTTAACTACTGCCTGCCGCCATTATCTTCGTACTGACACTTGCCATCAGAGACTGCCCGCACTTCAGTGGACTATACAGATACCAGCTGGGTTTTCTGCCCCAGAGGATTTCCCTAGGGACCCTTGCCTTTCTGGGGAATTCCCATGTCAGGGGGTCAGTGGCCCTAGGGTGATTCTCACAGTCAACTACTGCAGTCCTCATCTCTCTGGTTAGTGCATCGACCCGTAATTAATTACAGTTAGCGAAGCCTCCAAATTCAGCAGTTGGTTGTTGGCGTGCAGAACCTGACACTTAAGGTGCAAATTCTCAAAAACGAGGATGTAGCACTCCACTAACAGGCAGTTCTAGCCTCTGTTGATTTACCCCCTAACTCCTTATCAGTGGGTAAATACGATGGGAACACCTGCAAGCTAAGGGAGTTCCTAGATGCTCACACAGTACAATTTGCCGTTAATGCTCAATAGTTGCCATCACACTGAGACAAGGTGGAATAAATGATCTCCAACGTGTTGGGCAGCGCATTAGCATGGGCCACCCCACTGGTCACTACCAGTAACCATATATTAGATACACATCAAGGATTTGTCAACAGTCTCAGAGCTTTGTTTGGATGGCAAGAGGTTGTGGTGTCTGCTCAAAAACAATTATTAGACATCAGACAAGGTTCCAACGATGTGCTGTCCTATATTACTGGGTTTAAGCAGATGGTGCCTGAAACCGCTTGGCCTGATGATGCCTTAATAACTCTTTTCAGAAGGGGCCCTTCAGAAGAACTGAAGGATGAAGTCTCTAGGGTGGCTAGACCGGCTAATTTAGCAGAAATGATTGCCCTGGTGATGCAGCTGGAGTATTGCTTACAAGAGAGACACTTAGAACGGAAGCAAGGACGGACAGTTAGCCATGCATCTGAAATGCCCATTCAAATACTCCTGTTACCGACGGGGATTAACCCATGCAGTTAGGAATGGCTCGGGGTACCCTCACTATAGAAGAGCAGACCAGAATTGCACACACGTTTCATGTATGTATTGCGCCTCCTGGGAACATATTGCTCAAGACTGCTCCATTGGTCCCGCAAGGGGAACTACGATGCGGGAAGGATTACTGAGTTCCCCAGACCCTGTAACTCTCACTGATCAGTCCATGGTGGTTCTTTCTGTCGGAATACACCTCCTTGGCCAAGAATTGACTAACATACCTGCTTTGATTGTGGAGCATCTGACTTATTCATGGATGATAAATGGCTGTGAGACAAAGGTATGCCAAGAATTTCCAAGACTGTTAAAGTGCCCGTGGAAGGGGTTGATGGTACCCCATTAGTGTCTGGCCCTATTACTGAACATACTTTGACCATTGAACTAGCCATTGGGTCTCAAGTGGAAAACATTTCCTTTGATCTCAACAAGGCTGCCCATTAAACTCTGATCTTAGTTGTTCCTTAGATGCGACTACATAACCCATTCATCAACTGGTCAGCAGGATCATTGTTTTTGGGTTCCGAACATTGTCTTGCCCATTGTTTATCTAAGAAATCAAGTGGCCAACAGTGATCTGCCAAGCAAGTAAATCAAGATTCATCTATACCTGTGACCCTGTTTCAATCCATCCCCAACGCTTATCAGACCTTTCAGGATGTGTTTTTGCACCTCCAGTTTAAGGAACTATCACCTCACCATAGGAATGACTGTGCTGTAGATCTGCTCCCTGACAAACGGTAACCCATTCCATTCGGTCACATGTACATCCTCTCTGTGCCACAGAAACAGGATCTGAAGGAATATCTACTGACCAACCTAAAGAACGGCCTCATAAGTCCCCTGCTGGTGCTTCCTTATTTTTTATACCAAAGAAGAACACTTCTGAGCTGAGGTCCTGTATCGACTACCACAGTCTTAATAAAATCACAATCCCCAACCGCTATCAAATGCCTTTAATAACAGATATTTTGGAAGCTGTCAGTAGAGCTACCATCTTCATCGAGTTAGACTAAAGGGATACATGTCATCTCATTCAGATACAACCGGGCAATGAATGGAAGACTGCCTTTCTTACCCCTTTCAGTCATTACGAGTACAGGGTAATGCCCTTTGGTCTTTCAAATGCTCCCGCCGTCTTCCAGCATGTCATGGATCATGTATTTTCAGATCTTCTTCTTCACACAGTGATCTTCTATTTAGATGCTATACTGGCCTATTCTAGAGCCACTGACATTCACAAATCCCATGTGAAGAATGATCTTCAAATGATACGGGATAAACACCTCTAAAATTTGAGTTTCACCAGTCCAAAGTGCGATATTTGGGTTACGTTTTATCTGCAGAAGGAAGAATGGATCCGGACATGGTACAGGCAAATATGGAATGGCCTACACTAGGGCTACTGTGAAGGACCTCCAATGCATCCTGGGGTTTACCAACTTTTATAGGAAGTTCATACCTGGGTGGTCTAGGATCTTGCTATCCCTCATGGCACTTTTGAAGAAAGGAGTGAGATTTCAATGGACACCTGCAGCTTCCGCTTCTTGCATGTCTTTGAAAGAGGTGTTTTCATCCTCTTCCATACTCTGCATCCCGGATCAGAGCAAAGGATTCATTGTGGAGACAGATGCCTCACACAGCACATTAGGAGCAGATCTTAAACAGAGTAATGCACAACGAGTAGAATTCCCAGTGGCTTACTTATCATAAACATTATCAGCATCAGAACTCAACTATTCTGTGATAGAAAATGAGCTCCTTGCCATAAAAAGCACATTTCTGGAATGGAGGCATTTACTTTTGGGATCACATCATCCAATAGAAGTGAGAACGGACCATTAGAATCTCAAATGTCTACAATACACCGAGACCCAAAACAGCAGACAATCCCGTTGGGCATATTCTTTCTCCCCCTATAATGTAATCTTCAAGATTATCCCTGGATCATCAAATGGTATGGCTAATGCTCTATCACACAAGTCTGGTGAACCTATTCCACGTTTCCAGTCGAGAAGATGTTTCCTTCAGCCATCTTCCTGTTCTATGTATCCTTGTTTCTCCAGGACCTGAGACAAAAATCACGGAACAATCTAGATATATGTAAAGCTGTTGCTAAATCTTATCCTCTGATTCAGAAGGGTGATTAGTTTTTTCATGAAGACCAGTTTTTCATGCCCACCACCCTTCTACAACAGAAAGTGTTACAGATGTGTCATGAGTCAGTAATGGCAGGACATCAAGGAGTCAAGACAACTACTGTCCTCATCCTATGACATTTCTGGAGGCCAGGTTTGACCAAGGATTTCCACAATTACGTGACGTCCTGCACTACATGTCTTCAATCAACAGTTCAGTGGCAAAAACCTTTAGGTCATCTTGTGCAAGCTCTTTTGTCCTAAGGTCCCTTGCAAGCCATTTCCACAGGTCAGATTGTATCTTGGACTTACCCCCCTCTGAAGGGAACACAGTTGTGATGGTTACCATATTACTTCTCTAAATGTGCTCACTTTGAAGCCTTACCTAAGATTCCAAACACCCTACAAATGGTACGCTTATTCTTACAGACCATTTTCTCCCGGCATGGACTTCACGATTCCATCTTATCAGATCATGGTCAACAGTATACGTCCAAGTATTGGTCTATACTTTGCAAAACCTTGGGGATAAGATGTGTTCTGGTGACCATCCCCAGACCAACCGCCAAACTGAGAGACTCAATCAAATATTGGAATGCTATCTACATTGCTTGTCGTCTGCCACTCAGGATAATTGGAGTCTTCTTTTGCCTTTAGCTGAATTCGCCAACAACTCTCCAAGTAGTCCTTTTTTACTGTACATTTGGATTTCACATTTCCTGTTTTACCTTCATGACTCAATTTTCTGTTAAATTTCTGGCTGTGGATGCCGTGATTTTGAATATCCAGAAAGACCATCAGACTGCTCTTGGTTCCCTCTCCTCTGTACGTATTTGAGTCAAATAGTAGTCAGACCTCAAAAGTACTAAGGAACCTGTCTTTTTACCTATCTTTGAAGATAGTTATGTTTGAGCAAAAGATTTTTTGTGGTTTTCACTGGTGTTTGACAGACTTGGTATACTCTCCTGCCAAGTACTGTCAATGTTATGCTCTCCTGTCACTGGGACGAGGAAGAGTAGGGATTAATATATTTTAAATATGTGCCTGTGTCCAGACGCTGCCTTTTTTATGTTAGTTTCTACTTTATCATAGAATGGGGGTTCACCCTCTCTCCTAAACACTCATTAGCTTTAAGGAAGTATTTTTCATTGGTTTCTTTCTGTATGTGACTTGTCTTGGGACTTATAGATAAGTCATGCATTTCACCAGCATTTTATAATTGCATTTCGGGCTACAAACTTTTATTCAACAAAACAAGGATTGGTAGAAGGCCTAACTTGCCCTATGCTAAGGTGGGATTTCCCTATCTAAATGAAACTAAGGATAGTCTATCTCAGGAAGTCCAAAACCTATGCTTGCCCTCACATCTATTTGTATACAAGGTGCAGGGATGTCAGCGTCAAAATTGCAAGTGTTGAAAAAACAATTCAGAGCTTCTTCCAACTCTTGATTTGTCAAGGACTCTCTTCCTCAGTGTTCAAAATAGTTCACAATGCCAAAGGGTTCTGTGAGAAACCAGAGGGTGTCTCAAAGACTAGTCCCTTGGGATCTGTCGTCCAGGTGGCCGGGGCATAGCCATCGCTATTGGATCCAGACCCCATGAGTCGACTAGAGCAGGAGGATCACCTAGATGAGGGGCCGCGGGGGAGTGGAAGTGAGGCACCCAATGAAGAGACGCAGTATCCCCTTCCCCCTCGCAATCCCATATGCTATCTGGGAACCTAACCCCCCCCCCCGCCCCCTGGCTTTTCTACATGAACACTACTATACGGGCTGAGTGCTCTGGAGGACGACAGACTCACACCCAACCATTGCATGCAATATGTGCCAATCGCAGGGTCTGGCAGAGTCAGGCAATTACACATAACGACTTGCACCCGAATCCTGTTACCCTTCCCCACATGGATAAACGGCATAGCATGAGAGCACACTATGAGCAAGGTGAGGAGAGAGGCGAAAAGCATAATGAAGCAGGATTGTCATGCTGGCGACTGGACAAATTGTCACGCTGGCGACTGGACAAAGGCAGAAGAAGAACAGATGGGGCCACAAGAAGATCTGTGATTGGTCGAAACTGAACAGTCGGTTAACAGCTAGAGCGACAAAGAATTGCCATTCTACAGGTGCAGACTGGCCAAGGCCCTCCTACATGTTGAGACAAAGCAGGGAGGAGCTGCGGCCGCTGACGTATCGTCCTTGGCTCGAGAGAAACAGGCGCCGACCAAGCAGCTCAGTGCAGCCAGTGAGTTGAAGGCAACATTGCGATAATGGTTGGCATTGAAACGAAGGCTGTGAGCGGTGATAACCTCAGAAATTGAGCTGTGTTATGAAGTGGATAGAGAATGCAGATGAAGGCCTGGGGCAAAAGGAAGTGATCCTTTGAAAATAAAATAGAAGAGACATTGTGACTGAGTGGTCCGGCACCCATGTCTGCCCATTCGAAGGTCTCTGGAAGGAGTATCTTGGAAAGAGGGTAAAGCAGTGAGATGTGAAAGTGTCCAAGTGGTCCTGCACCGGTTAGATGGAAAAACGGGCACAATCGAAAGTCTTCGAACTTATAACATTGGCAAAAAAGAACGCAGGCTTGTGTCTGATCGAGGGGAGTCAAGAGAAAATAAGTTGTGTGAAGCATTCTTTGAAACATATGATATGGGCCCAGCAGAGGGGGATCTATTGTGTATTCTGAGAAAAGGGGGAATCCGAGCCCGGGTGAGGGAGATTCCATTGAGAAGAAGAAAGAGAAAGAGGTCTTAGCCTGGCTGAGGGAGACCAAGAGAAGTGAACGTAAAAAGGTTTAAATTGTTATATATGGACTAAGGCATTTAAACACAGAGACTTGACACGATACAAAAAGGATGTTATGCTGAGAGGCCCTGGTGTGCGTTAGAGACTGTCACCTCGTGCAGAGAAGTCAGAGTGTGCTCCAGGTGCTATATTGTTTAGCCTTGTCCCGTGCTGAAACATGGGGAAGGGGAAGTTACAGTTCAGCAGTCCTGAACTACCACGTTACCTGGATCTTTTTGTTTATTACACACCATTTTTACACATTGCAACATCCCACACCCCTTTTGTTCTTAAAAGTAGGGTTTGGTAATCGGTTTCTTATTGTAGGCCATTTTTGATTTGGCTGGACTTGACCAGGACAGCGTTTTCTTTTATTTGATGGTTGTTGCTTGCTCCCATCGTTAGAATTAGGTTTAGATAGGCGTTTCTTTCCAACCCATTCAAAGTTCAATAAGTACCCTTGAACTATATACTTCATTGTGTATGTCGTACATTTGATACAGTGTCTTCCTTACAGTTCTCTTCCCCAAGCTTCAAGATAGTTCAAAATAGAAACAGGGTCCTTTGCCCAAGCTTTCAAGTCTTTCAACTTCTTTACAACACTATTCCTTGTAATATATCCCTGCTCTTCTGGTTTGGTTATCTTTCACCAATTTCACCAGCTTACAGTTCCTTAATTTTAGTTCACACAAAATCTCCTTTAGTTTCAATCACAAGCTTCTCCGCAGTAACTCTAAGTGGCTCTTCCATAGGTAGGTGTACTCTGCCTAGGTGCAGTTGTCTGACCACACAGTCCACCTAATACAGGTCACGCAACCGACACACCTTACTTGCCTCTTTTCCTTTATATGCACATTGCCACTTTTTCAGCTCTGCAGTGGTGCTTGGCTTATTCTCATTTCACATCCTCATGATGCTTTGCCATTGATTAATTTGCCACTATTTACTTGGTGCAGTTTCATATGCTTATATGGTTTTTTCCAATGCTTGTTCTGTCAAGTTACACAGTTCCTCTATAGCCTGTGATTCCACAAAACTGCTTTCATTCAGACCAGTATTCAAAAGTGCTTGTTTTCATTCAGATTGTCATTCATTTCAGTTTTCACAGATCTGACCTGCTTGCCTGCGACCCTGGTGTCCCCCTGCCTAGATTGGCTCACCGGTTTGTGGTTACGGCGTTCCAATGAGGCTTTCAGCCACCACAAGCTCTCTCTCTCGTCCAGCGGCTTACAAATTCTCCCCAGCTGTTTTCCGTGGCTTCGTTCCTGCCCTAATACGTCTCTTACAGCTTGCGCCTATCTTGTATACTTTGCCTGGTCACGTCGGCTCCCTTTTCATAGTCTGCCGGAGGCCTCCAGCTTCCTTCAGTCTCGCTTCCTGATGCATTTCCTCTGCATCGGAATGGGGTTCTCAAGCACTCCATCTGCCATGCCACACTACAGGAGAGGTCTGCGGTCTTCTAGCAGTCCGTAGATCTGCTTCCACACCGGCTCCATTTTCCCCATTCTTATGGCTTTTAAACCTCCCGCCAGGTTGATTGGTCCAATAAAAACCAGACTGCTCACTGCCGGCTTGGGCACTGCCACATCATTCTTGCTTCCCTTCTCCTCGTCCTAGCGCCAAACTGGTGTGTGTATGTGTTTGAAAAAGGGGATGTATTGCTCTAGTGTGTCTCTTCCTTGTCCCGGTACCTAACTGATGTCTATGGGGGCATATTTTCCTAGACAAATTGGCCTATAAACGCCTGGGGCATGGTGGTCTCATTATGCAAGGGAAATGGGGGATACTATGTCTCACCCAAGGGAGTCGCACCTCCACTCCCCAAGTCTCACCAATCCTCCCTCGCATATTCACCCCCAGGCTCAGGATCTGGTAGCTTCGGCCTTTCCCTGGCCCCCTAGGAGGAGGATATATTGGGGAAAGAAGTCAGGACGCCCTCAGATTGCTCACAGGGATTAGCAACTGGGGCAGAGGAGCCAGCTAATCAGGTTGCTAGGATCGCAAGCTGAATCCCACGATTTATGCCCGTGTTCTGAGCAACCTGGAGGCTGCTCACACCCGCCTGCCATCTTCCTCCCACACTCCCCTTCCCTCTAGTGTCCTCTTCCTTCCCTCCCTAAACCCCTACCCCATTTACCTTCATCCTTCAGCAGCAGCGCAAATGCTGCCACCACTCTGCATCCCCGCCCACCATGGTAATGGAGTAAGGGCTACGCATAGAGCCTTGCCTTCTATCTCCATGGCGGCCATCATAGCTAAGTATTTTGTATGAATGTACACTACACAGCGAGCGTGTCTCGTTCATTCACACAAAATACATTGCTGTCAGCACCTTAGGTTTTCCGATTGAAAACTTGGGGTCCTAAAAGCAATAAAACCTGATCCGGCCAACCGGATCGGGTGGTAATGGTGCCAGGCGCATCGTTAACTTTGGCCCTGGGCTATTACCTCCCCGTCCAGCTCAGTGTATCCGATTCTGTTGCTATATAAGAACAATGGAATGCTGGCAGTTGCATTGCAGAGAATGAACTGGAAGAGGGCAGTAATGGCTGGCATGAGTTCTCTGTCCCATTGCTCCAATGTTTCTCCTTTATCTTGCCTATTTTGAAACAGAACATTCTACTCTCATAGGGTATCTTCCTCCTTTAATTACAATAAAGACCATCAGACTACAATAGCCTTTCATGCCATGTAACCATGTACTTGCCTATGTACTCTTACCTATGTAATACTAGCGCTGTGATACCCCTGGGTCTTGGGATCTAACAACAAATATAATAAATAAATGTAATAAATAAATAATAAATAAATAAATTATGTCATCCAGGACGACCAATAAGTAAGCATGGCACAGTTTAGATATTGTATTGCTTGTGTAGCCAATTCTTCCCCCACACCATTCAGCACAGATAAAGCCCCAGTCCCTCTCCATGCTCCATGAAAGGCTCCATTTGCAAATCTCCATATTCAATGTACCCAAGCACTGCTGAAGACACATTTCCACACTCCATCCAGACCCCATAGCCCTACAGACATAGCTCCAGCCCCCATCCTCCTCACCCCTTAACAGGTACTCAGCCACCCTCTATCAACAGCCCCACATGCATATCCCCTCATTCCCTCTCAGAACCACTCCCAGGCGCATGCCCACAGTCTACTCACGCTCCCAAAGGCATCTCCACAGTCTCAATCCACCTCCAATCACCACACTACCAAACCCCTCACATTCACTTCCGTGCCGCAGCACACACATGCATCTCAAATGCACCCTCTACCGTTACATGGCCAGCCCCCAACCAGTCCCCAAGCTTCCCAGACACAGTGCTCCCTTCCATTCATGATGCCACTGGCACATATCTATCCACTGCCCCTTCACACTGCCCCCTGAGCACAGGGGAGAAGAGGAAATTATAGGGGTAAGGGGCATGGAGAGGAGCGAAAAACAAAATGATCTATTGAATGGTTTGCCAGCTCTGGAACCCGAAAACCTGGGTTGTAATCCTGTCTTCCTCACTTGACCAAAATTCTGTGATTTTGGGCACATCATTTATTTTTACCAACTTTATTTATTTCGGTTACATCATTATCTATGCATTACATATATTTGACTCCCTTTATAGTTAATGTACATGCAGATTGTCCTTTACCCCCTCCCTGAGATCCCCCCTTTGCCCCCTCTTTAGTCTGTGGTGCCCTGATGGGTTGGAGACCCGCCAGGACTTTGGGGGCCCAAAAAGTTCGATACCAGGCGGGATTGGAATGTTAACGCCGGGAATCGGGAATGGTTGTCCAGCACTGGGGCCCAGCAGTCGGTGAAGCAGTGGAGAGACCCCTCCTTCGCCGCTGTAACCTTCTCCGCCACCAGGATCTCCCAGACTTTTATCCACCAGAGGGCCAGAAGAGGACCCTCCTGAGCTTTCCACCTCCGAGCCACTGTAATCTTAGCTGCTAGCAGTTTGGCAGACGGCCCACTCTGGGATAGGAGTCTGGGTCCGACACCCTGCGAAGGATCACCTCCGGGTCCAGCGGCAATTTGTGTTGGGTGATGTCCTCCGCGATCTGCAGGACCTCCTTCCAGAAGGTTTGAACTGTCGGGCATCCCCACCACATGTGGAAAAAGGATCCCCGCTCACCGCAGCGTCTCCAGCAGCTCGGGTCAATGTCAGCGTTACAATGATGCAGGCGAACTGGGGAGTAGTACCAGCGGTGAAGGAGCTTCAGGGCGCATTCCTTGTTTGTGACGCATCTGGATGTCGAGTTGATCCTGGACCATATCTCCACCCATGTCTGGTCCTCTATGGGGTGCCCCAGGTCTGCTACCCATCCGGACATGTACTGTGGTCTGACTTGTAGCACGTGCTCCTGGAGGAGGCGGTACAGTTTGGTGATCTGACCCGACCTGCGCCTTCCCCCGTCACCTGTTCCAGAGGGTGGAGGTCCCGGGTGGCCCCCCGATGGAATGCGGGCTGCGAGACCCAGTGGCGGAGTTGGACGTATGTGAACCTCTCTCTTTCTGTCAGCTGAAAACGGGCTTTGCATTCTTCAAAACTGAGTGGGATTTTGGTCTTGTATAATTGGGAGAGGGTTCAGAGGCCTCCGGTGGACCATCGGCTGAAGCGGGCTGCCTCCATTCCTGGCCTGAAGTCGGGGTTTCTGATGACTTGGGAGAGCGGGCTTGGGTCCTTCGGCAACTTCCTCCTCCGTCGGGCCCATGCCCATGCCTCAAGGGTCGCTTTGGTAGATGATAACATCTGCGCACTGTGGCACTGGTGAGGCCTCGAGGTGTATAGTAAGGAGTGTAGCAGTGGCTGGCATCTTGATTGCTCGATGCGGGACCATTTTGGGAGGGCCTCCGGATTTGCCCAGGCCGCATCGCTCGCTGGTTGGGCTGCCAGAAAATAGTTCATCAGGTAGGGGAGCCCAAAGCCACCCCATTTTGCGGCCCCAGTCATGACCCTCATCGGTATCCTGGCTCTGCGTCCCCTCCACGCGAATTTCGCTAGCTTCCTCTGTAGTTGTTCCAAGGCCTGCTTTGGGGGTGGGGACCGGGAGGGCGGAGCACAGGTACAGCAGTTTTGGTAGGAGGTTCATTTTGCATGCTGTGACCCGTCCCAATAGAGATATTTCTTGGTTGTCCCATCGTAGGAGGTCCTCCTCCAATTCCTTGAGGAGCGAGGGGAAGTTGGCGGCGTAGAGCTGTTTCCGATCCGCTGTGAGGCGTATTCCCAGGTAGGCCGTTGAGGAAGAGCTCCATGCTAGCGGGCAGAGTGTCTGGAGATGGGCCATAAGGGGGGCACCCAGATTGATGCTCAGTGCCTCTGATTTGGAGTAGTTCCCCTGGAAACCAGCCACTCTCTCGAACGTCTCCAGCTCAGTTAGGGTAGCGGGTAAGGAGGATCGGCAGTCAGTGATGGAAATCATCACGTCATTGTCATACAGGGAGACCTTAAATTGTTCACCGTTTACTTCTAGTCCAGTGATGTTCTCGCTAGCTCGTGTTCTTTGGGCGAATGGTTCCATGACCAGGGCAAAGATCAGCGGGGAGAGTGGGCAGCCCTGTCTCGTCCCGCACGAAAGCCGGATCGGGTGTGAGGTCTTCTGGTTCAGGCAGAGTGATGTTTTCGGGGCGTTATAATTTTCTACCACCATTTTCTGGAATATCGGGCCGAACTGGAAGGCTTCCATGGTGAGGCGCATGAAGTTCCAGTCCACCCAGTCAAACACTTTGGTGGCATCCAAGGTCAAGATCGCCAGGCCCCGGTGTTCCTGGGACACTACTTCGATGAGATTAAGTGCTCGGCGGATGTTGTCCATGGTGCTTCTCCCTCTGATAAACCCTGCCTGGTCCTGGTCTATGATGGTTGGGAGGATTTGCGCCAACCTGTTCGCCAGTACCTTTGAGTATGCATTGGCGTCCACATTGAGCAGGGATATTGGCCTGTACGAAGAGCACTCCTTAGGGTCCTTTCCGGGTTTCAATAGCAGAATTGTGGTAGACTCTTGCATGCTGTCATGATTCCTGCCCCTCATGTCCCCAGCCCTCCAAGATGTCAGGCTGGAGCCAGGCCACGATCACCTACATGGCCCTCAAGGGCCTCTCCATCCCTCGAAAGACCCACTTGGAGTCAGACTTGGCGATTGTGGCACCAGACTCACTCACTCCCATAGGATAACATTGGGCATTGGACTTGTAGTGCATTAATGGGGACAAGATGGATGCCCCCACATATTTCGGTTCCCAGAACTGCATGTGCAGTCTTGTCTTTTGGGTGTGGTTCAGCCCAGAGACACCTGGGATACCCAGAGACTATTTAAGCCACACCCAGGCTGAGAAACATGCTTTGCGTTTTCTGCACCTGCAGCGTGACACTCACCGTGTTCGGATTGGTCTCCAGTAGGCCTGCATCTTTCTTCTGCGCTCAGCTCCTGCAAGAACAAGAACACCGTTAGGAACAGCCTTACCTTGCGGTGCTTCTGCCCATCATTCATCGCTCCTTCTGTTCTGCGGGCATCTTCGGCGGTGTCATTCCCATCCCGGCACGCCACTTCCTAAGGAAAAGGGAAAAGAACAGAAAAAAGGCATTAGTAAGCATTCTGCAAATCTTCGCTTATTTTGAAAGACTGTACGAGCTTCAAACGCTTACTTGAATCCCAGCCGCTCTGAGGGAACCCTGTCTCCGGAACTTGTCATCCTTCTGCAAGAAGGAAAAGACACTCCAGGTTCGCGTGGAAACATCTAGAGGCGCCGCATACTGCGCTTACTCACCGCATTTGTTCTTCATAACCGGCACCCACGCTGAAAACGTTGCAGCACCTAAAAGACACAGAAAAATAACTCAGTTCAATACAAATACGAAAGGGGTGCATCGCGCTCTCACTCACCTTCAGCGCTACTCATCTCGACAGCACGCTGCCATCCCCGGACGTCGGCCATCATCTAAGGAAGGAAAGGAACGAAGTTAGAGAACTGTTCAAAAGACTCATTATACTTACCTGTCAGACTCTTGCCAGTGAAGTAACTAGGCAGCAACGAGCCCACATCAATCAACGCGCCCCTGCGCTGAAAGCAGGACGGAGAGCACACTATCCAAGAAAACAAGGTGAGCTGTGGATCAAAGGGAAGGGTTGGACCCCGGGGAAGAAGGGGGAGTTAAACTCTACCAATCTGTGTTTCAGGCCCAGTCTCCAGTCGAGTATCCTCCAGGGAAGGGTTTGAGGTCATAAGAGGTCAGAACAGGCTGAGTGATGTCCCCGTGGATACCAGGTGACCGTTACACATAGAGGGCACGATTGCGCCCGAGTCCCGGAAGGAGTTAAATAGCTCTGTCATTGGGTGTAGCAACATGGGGCGAAAGAGTTTGTAGAATTTTGGTGGAAAGCCGTCTGGGCCTGGGGCCCTGCGTTTCAGATTTTTGAGCACTTTCCATCCCTGCGGTTGTAATTGGGGCTTCCAAGGCAGCTCTGTTCGCTTCTGATATGTGTGGGAGCTGGGCGTCTGCTATATATTGTTCCTGGAGAGCCTGCGGGCGGGGGGCTGAGGTCAGGGTGTCAGTTAGATGGGCCACCGCCACCTCCAGCTTCGCCTTTTCTCCGTACAGGGTTCTACCCTTCGGGTCCCTCAGCGCGGTAATGTGGTTCCGTTGGCGGGTTTTGGCTAATTTGTTCACCAAGTATTTATTAGCCTTATTGCTATTCGCGTAATAGCTCTGTTTGGTCCGGAGCAAGGTCTGGGCCGTGTCCTCGGCATAGTGGGCTTCCAGCTTTGTGCAAGCTAGTCTGACCATCTTGGCCACTTTGGGCGTCCACTTCTTTTTTAGGGACATATCTGCCTCTATCATGTCCTTCTCCAGTCGGTTTCTGTTGATGGTCCGCCTCCTCGTATATGCGGCTGCCTGAGCTATCAGTTACCCTCTGATTACGGCCTTCATGGCTTCCCATCTTGTTGCTGTAGAAGTGAGGTCGGGGGGGTTTCCTTAAAGTAATTGCTGATCGCTTTGGCTATGGCATCACGCACTACCATGTCATATAGCATTGGTTCGTATAGAGACCATCTATGCCGTTCTGGGGGATCCGGGTCAAAGACCCTTGCGGTGAGGAGAATTGGGGCGTGATCCAACAGTACCCTCGTGCCGATCTCCACTTTGTCTGTGAACTGCAGGAGCTGCGGGCTGACTAGGATGAGGTCAATTCGGGACGAGGTGCGGTGGACGTGGGAGAAGAAAGAGTAGTCCACAGTGTCCGGGTGAAGGACCCTCCAGGTGTCTACCACACCTAGGGTCCTCAACAGGTGACAGAGGACCAAAGCCAGCTGGAAGTCCCTGGTGGATGGGGGGCCCGACCTGTCCAGTGTGGGGTTGGTACCCCATTGAAGTCCCCGCCCAGGACCACCTGTCCCTCGATGAAGGGGAGAAGAGTGGATTCCAGGGTGGTGTAGAAGGCCGCCTGGCAGTCGTTTGGTGCATAGATTGAGATCAGCGTATGGAGCTGCCCGTAGAGGTCCCCCTTAACTGCTATGAATCTGCCATCTGGGCTGCGCAGGGTCTCCTTCTCTTTAAAGGGGCTGCCTTTCGCTAACAGTATTGCTGTGCCCCCTTTCTTGGTGGGGCCCGAGCCAGGTATTGTGTAGGGTATGCTTGGCACCGCAGTCTGGTGAAGTCCTCTGCTAAGAGGTGGATCTCCTGGAGGAACCCCACCGTGACCTGAAGGGCCTGCAGGCGCCGGAGGATGGACTCGCGTTTTGCGGCGGAGTTCAAGCCCCCAACGTTCAATGAGATGTAGCAGAGTTTAGTGTGCGCCGGAGGGGCGGCTAGCGAGGTGTCATTAGGATTCAGGTGGGTGATGGGCGGGGGGTAGTCCTGTCCTCAGGGAGGCCCGCCGGGGGAACGGTGTCGTCATGGCACAGCTGCAAGCAGGTTTTAACTTTGTCCAACTCAGGGCCAACCAGGCCCCAGTAACCAGGGGGGCTGGCGAAGGTCCCAGCCCAACTAAGAGAAAGGAAGGAACATAGAATAACCAGACTGGCCCATACGGGCCTCGGGCCGGAGTGACTGTCCATCCTCTCGGCTGGGGCATTGCGTGGGACACCCGGGTGCCAGGAGTGCAGGTTCCAGCATGTGGTGCTGAGGTCAGATGCTAATCGTGTGCGGCAGGAGTTTTTCCACCTTTTGGAACTTTCCTCCAGCGGCTATGCTGGGGCTTCGGTGTCGAGCTGCATGGTTTATCCGTCGGGGAGGTAGATGTATCTTCTTTGGGTGTTGAAGGCTCCTCCAGGGTATGGATTACCCTCGTCTGGCCCTCGAGTGTGAACTGAAGCGAGGCTGGGTAGAGCCAGCGATATTTAATTTTCCGCTCCAGCAGAAAGTTTGTTACGGGCCTGAGGGCTCGCCGCCGTTGAACTGTGGGAGCAGCCAGGTCCTGGAAGAGCTGTATGGCGACCCCTTGGTATGTAAGGTCACCTTGTGAGAGGCTCGCTGTCATGATCTCCTGCTTTGTAGAGAAGAAATGTACTCTGGTGATTACTTTGGGGCTTGCCGCCATTGGGGTGTTTCTGCGGCCACGCAGTCTGTGAATACGGTCGAGTAGGAGTAATGATTTATCGCAGTCTGAGAGGAGAGCCTGAAAGAGATCTCTGATGTAGGTCGGGAGGCCCTGGTCCAGGATTGAGGCGGGAACCCCTTTAATACGGATGTTTTTTCTGCGGGTCCTGTTTTCCAGGTCCTCCTGTTTGCAAAGCATATTTTCCGCTTTGTCCTCCAGTGTCTGGATTTTCTGACGCATCTCCGCAATCTGTGCTGAATGTTCCAGGACATGGTCTTCTGTGTCCCCAACCCTATGTTCTACCTCCTCAATGCGGGTGTCCAGGACATCTATTTTGGACGAAACCTCTGCCATGCAGTTGCAGAATTCCATTTTGATGTCGGCTAGGAGGCCCTGGATGTCGTCCTTTGTTGCCCATTGTCCTTGGGCCCCTGTAGGTGACGAGGGCTCGGTCGGAGGGTGGTCCGGCTGCTTGGGTTTCTCCCTCAGGTGGAGTAAATTGGCTATATCTGCTGACTTTGGACCTTTCTGCTTGGACATCTTGGCGTCTGGGTCGCCGTTTTCCGGGCGCGTGTTATCCTCTCCGGGGCCCTTGTAAGCTGGTGTTTGTTGAAGTTTGTCACAGGGGTTAAGATGGACTCCGCTGCTTTGCTGACTTCGTTTGGCCTGTTGGGTACCCACTGTTCCCTGCCTTTAATGTGGAGGGCCCATGTAGGCAGACCCTCCAGTGATGCATGTGGTGGCGCAGCTCCGTGGGCTTCAGCTGTGTGGACGGAGTCTTTCTGCCAGGCCGCCGGCACGATGAGGGAGGGCTGGTGCCGTGCCACCGTAGTCCTCGGGTAGTGTGCTGAGGGGAGGGGGCACCACCAGTGTAGCTTGTCGAGTGTACGTGGGGTAGGAGGTATCCTGGTAGGGGCTGCCCCGGCCTCCCTGAGCTGCTGAAAGACCTGCAGGCCTGTTGCCGGTAACGGGGTGTGGTAGTAGTCCAATGGTGGGGTGGTCCTGACTTATGCCGGGTCTGTGCAGGGGGGCATGCGGGTCGTGGGCCACCCGTCACTCCTCAAGGTCCCAAGGCTGGTATGTGGGGGTCTGACCCCGCTGGCGGGATGCGTTCGCAGTTGGATTGGGCCCAGGACAGAGCGGAGTGTGGGCCGGGGCCGGGTGTTGGTGAGGCTGCTGTAGCTGGCGGACTGGCTGGGGGGGCCCCGTGCCGTTCCCCCGGGTGCAGCTGGGGGGGAATGCGAGTTGTCGTGCCAACTCCTCCCCAAGTATGGCTCCTCTCCACTGGTGCTGTGGTTGGGTGGGAGGGGCTGCGCTGTCACCGGCTGTCCATGCTGGTCGGGTGGGGGGTCCCCACGCATAGCGGGTCTGCGGTATATGGCAGCAGCACCCCCACGGCCCCAAGTGCCTGGGCTGGGGAGGATGTCTGCTGTCTCTTTGAGCAGGACCTAGGGCACTGGTGGAGAGGCACTTCACTGGCCGGGTAGGCGGGAGGTCCAGTGATGTGTGGCCGATGAGGGGAAGGCCCAGGGTGGCAGTTGCAGGCGGATGAGTTCCCCCGGCGGGGTTGTCCCTGTCACGTTGGCGGCGGGGGGGCCAAGAATCCCCAGAGCTCCGGCGGTCCCAGGCTGGAGCAGAGGGCGACGCCTCCAAGGTTTCGACGGTGCGGCGCTGGAGGGGAGGGACCCCCAGTGTGATTTAGTGGGTTTAAAGGAGGCCAAGGCGAGAGGGGCCCAGAGGGGGTGGGTGTCGTGGGTGGCAGACCTCACCAGTTTCTCCTGACGTTGGGGGCAGCGGGCCCTCTGTTGATGGTAAATCAGTGCCGTGTGGGGTGTGTTCTGGGGAGCCGATGGATCTGCAGGGCAGAGGCACAGTCAGAGGACCCGTTCCGGTGGGTCCATGGTCCGCTGGAACGCCGTGTCCTCCTGTGTCTCGCCTCCTTTTATGCGGCTCCTCCTCCCATCTCCGGCAGCTCGGCAGCGGGCACAGCGGGCTGAATCAGGCTCGGCGGGAGTCCTACCGTAGCCTCTGCGGTCCTCCAAAGTTTGCCTCTCCGCAGTTATAGATTGTATTGGAGCGGGGGGGAGCTTTGGTGTGGGTCCTGCTCACGCTACCTTGCCCGCTGTCTCTGCCCAGAGTCTGCTTCCCCCTGCAGCCGCCATTTTGGAGGATAGGCTCTCCGACTCAGGTCCGGGACCTTCCCCGCTCTGATTTTAGCCCAAAAGCGGTCCACAGCCTCCTGGTGAGTTCCTCTGTATGCTGAATCGTTCTCCAGGCAGATTCTTAGAAGTTTACGGGCATTTGCTGGTTGGAAACCCAGGCGTCCCACTGAGCTTTTTAGAGAGGCATCCGCATCGATGGAGCATCAAGCCACACCCACCTGAGCACATCATTATAACGCAATGTCCTTTTATTTGCTCGTCTGCTAAATGTGAGAGTTTAGAAAAGTAAGATGAACACCAGTATAATGTGTATTAAGAAAACAATTAGTGAAGGTATGTGGTTAAGTGGCCAAACTGCAGCCTTTGGAACCTAAGATATGAATTCCAGTCTTGGCTTTGGCACTTGACCAAAGTTTTGCAGCTTGTGCACATGACTTTAACTTCCTGTACACCGTTTCCTTTAACTGACAAACTTGTGAGTCCTTAGAAATAAACTGAAAACTAGTACATTTATTAGTTTCATTTTTTTGTTATAGATATTTTATGTTTATTTCATTTCTTTAAGTTCCCTCTATTCCAAACATTCCCATATGACCAAACTCTTTGGCCCCAGACAAATCGCAGAACATCAATATAAAGTGAAATACTGCACCAAAAAAGTAGAAGAGGCCATTTCAGCTAAAACGCCACACATGCACAGCTCCATCTAGAAGCCATCACTGGACGTTCACCTACAGATCAAGGGCACACACAAATGCACTCAGGGTATGCAAATTAACTGAAAAGCTTGCTCTGTGCCGCATATGACAACATTGTCATTGTCTTACAGGACAACAGTTATGTATGCATAGAGCTATTTACCCAAAGAATGACAGCTCTCAAAAATGCCACCACCAACCAGAGACTCATTTCGCCATCACCGGGGGGATCACCATTGCAGTGTAGGTTGACATTCCTGAGTTTGGAACATTAGGACATGTCTACCATTCGGCAACAATATTATGGTGAGTTTGAAAAAGGAAGTAGAAAACGGTCTACCTGCTATGCTGGGCGAGTGGTTATGGTGGCGCTACTGCAACATTGGTCACCACAGATGACTGGCATGTAAGGCACTTTGCACAACACTCCATGAGATGCTGATAAGACTGCTGGCCAATAGAATCTTGCTAGGACGTGTTCATGCATCTTGGTCAGTCCGAGATGTGCGTCTGCCAAGTGGCCGTGGGCCAGGACCGTCATCACTTTCTGGAAGGGTTGAGGCACCAGGAGCTGAGGGTGGTTCTGACCATTTCTCTTTGGGCATTGGCCAGCCCCCTACAGTAGACCAAACTTCCCCATAAAGAAGGAACTTTGTCGCTGGAGTCCCTCCTTATTAGTAAGTTGGGAAAGATGGCCGCTTCTTGCAGGAGTGGTCGCCAACCGAAACTGAGCGTGCATGAGCGTTGTGTGATTGTGTGATTGTGAATGAATTTGGGTGTACACGCACGTGTACACGTGTGCATGTGTTTGAGCAGGGGGTTTGCAGGTCATTATGCGTGCACTGCATCAGTGCCACTGCAGCTCTCAAAAGTGGTTTGCAAAATCCTGATAAAAAAAGGATGGCCTACTTTATCCCAGGGCTGAGCTCCATCACTGACTCTGCTACAATATCCCCACTTGCCACTCCTTGAGGTGCAGGAAGGAGAATAAAGTGGAAATGTGTGATTTAAACAAAATGCAGCTGAGGCACACATGCAAATGTTGTGGAAGCAGTACAGCAGAACTGATTTCTGAATGTAAGTGTGTAATTGGCACACTCAAAAATGTAATTTTCCGCTTTGGTGCACATCTCTCGGAGCAATACCCTGAGCAGTACTAGAACCATTGCCTGTATTAAGTTAAGCAAACAAAAAGGTTGCCACCGTTTCAATTTTGACTTACATTAAATTTAAAAGGTACGCGCTGGAAGTCAGAATTGCCCCACCATTTCAAGCAATTACCAGAGCTGTAGTTCTGATTGTCAACTTCAAATGAATTACTAAAACATGTGTCTAACTCAAATATTGGCAGGAAAACAAGCTCTTTCTTTCCATCTGAAGCCTCAGGAGGTGCAGATGCATTCGAACTGCAAAATGTGCAAATTGTGCTTGTTTTCCTGACTCAAATATAAACACGAGGCATAATTGTATTTTATAATCCCCTAGGCTATCAATGCAATCTTTAGTGTGGTGCTGCGTGAGGTCAGTTGAGGGCAGCTGACCTCGCTTTTGAAAGGCATGTTCCATTAAGCAACCGCAAAATATTATTATCTTAAACGCTACCTGCTTCTATGTCAGGAAAAAAGAGGTCCCTACTAAAAGTAATTGTATGAGCCTCATCCTAACAGTATTTGTGTTTACTCTTTTTTTTGGAGGCGGGGCATACAATTCTTTTCATCAAATCTTTCACCCTGTCTGTGCTTCTGAACAGAAGACTGAATGCCAATTCATGGTATCTTGCTAGAGTGTGCATCATTTAGAAAGTATATTCCGATGCTTACTCGTGGGCTAATGGACCACTCTGGCAAACATATCAAGTGTTGCCTTTTTGGCTTTGGCGGCGTAAGCCACCTTGCCAAAAACAATTGTTACTGTAAAAAAAAAGGAGAACGTGGAGTTCGGGAGCAGTGTATGGTGTTGTCAAGCACCAGCCAGCCCTTCACCCTCTCGCTCACATCTGCCGGCCTTCTGCTGTTGCCGGTGAGCTGCGTGGTGCTCCGAAGTTGGAGCAAAATAAATGCACAAAAGTAGATGGCTGTTTTATTTTCAATTGTATGCACCAATCAATTTTATTCCGTTGAACTCCAATCGGACTAGGCTTAAAGTCGGCACGGAGTGATCTGTTTTCTGCTCTATGGCAAGGTCCCACCTACAGTGCCTCCCAGGCAGATGTGGAGAGCAGCTTTCCTTGTATACTGATTTTAATGGTATGCTACCAACAATGGATAGGTGGTGGCTAGAGGTGATATTGGTTTGGGTAAATAGAAGGTATATTTGTTTCATTTCAGACTCTGTGGAACCGGGATGTAGGCAGATGACCAGCAGAAGCACTGGTTGCCCCAGTGCTGCTGGCTTTCACTGGTGAACAGCCTGTTGTGGCGCAGCCCTGCCTTCTTATGCAGTGCCGAGGGATGACAGCGTGCAGAGCCGACCTGAAGTGGAGTTTCCACAATGTTTCGTGCCACTGAAAAGAGCACAAAAATGCTGAGGACGTTTTGAGTTAGTTGAGTGCATGTTCGTATAAGGAATTTTGTTTAAGGAGGAGGGCGATCCTCACTTATAGAAGGTGGAGCGAGGGACCAACCATCAATAGACCCTCATTGGTCTGTTAAAGTAATGTGAAAACGGGGGGCAATTGTGGCCTATGGAGGGTCTAGGGGGCTCTATTATCTGCCCCCCAGACTGCTTGATTCCTGTTTCCTAACCATGGCTCAGAGAAGGGGTCCAATGACCCCCGTGAGACTCTGCCATGGGTGTGCATGTGTGCTCTGTATTATCTCCAAAAGGGACGCATGGGTGTAGTGCGTGGGGCTACAATTCCTGCAGCCAGGTAAATGGAAGGGACGTAACACAGACTAAAAATGGAAATTAAATATAGCAAGACGCAGTGATAGCTGCTGCGAATGCGAGGACTGGTTTCTCCATCCCTGCCCGAGGGTGCGCATGTCTAGATGTAGGAAGGTCACCCCCAGCCCGAGGAATGCTGGGGAATAACTGAAATCTAAAGGACGACCTATCCTGGGCAAGGAAATTCATATGAAAGCACATGCCTTGCTTTAGCTGAAGGAGGTTTGGTGTTAACAGTTCACCTGTCGCAATCAGTAACAGCTTCTGAGTTCAGATTTGTGTGTAGAAAATTATAAACACATTTGAAAGCCTTGAGTTAGTCACCCCACCTTTTGACAACCTACGCCATAATATTAAAACCCAACATAGAAATTCACATGGGTTATTCCTTTGGTGCACATAAGCTTTATGGCAGTGCTGCAAAATGACACAATCATGAACCCATGCAAGCACTCGAGTATCCACCCAAAAACCATCCATCACTGTTTAAGATCTGCAGGAAGTGGTTCCAATGCTTAATACCTCTGCTGACCTTTTTAATGTTTCCATAGTTCATCAGGGTGCAGGTACTTGAGTTACCACCCAGAAACCATCCAACACTGTTTGAGATCTGCAGGAAATGCTTCCAATGCGTAATACCTCTGTTGACCCCTTTAATGTTTCCATAATTCATCCAATTGACTGACACAACAGTAGAGCCCATTCTTTGAATACAATGGACCTCATGCCTAGTCGGGCGGTAACCCTGCTGGTGCTACTGGCGGGTTGCCGCTGGACTCAGAATAATTTACCAGTGCCTGACTTCCCGGTAACACCAGTGGATTCCAACCCAGGCCATCCGGGAAGTCAGGCGCCGGCAAATTGTAAGTTAGTCCAATAGGACGCTACGGGAATGGGGACCACGGAAGCACCAGCACTGTTGCTAACGGTGCCGGTGCTTCCGTGACAGTTTGTCTACCGGGCCGCTGTGCCTGGCAGGGTCAGACCTGTCAGACATAGCGGCTCCAGCAGGCACACTTGTACTTTGCCGCAGCTGCTGCGCCTGACAGGTTATAATGAGGCCCAATGTGTCTTTAATTACCAATGAGAATGCAGCAAGGTTTGAATGAGCCTGGTCATGTACGCTTTGGTAATAGCTCAAAGTTTCTTAAAGCTATTCGAAACTGGCAAGCCTATTAAATGTGAACTTTGTTGAATTTGGGGAAATTAAATACTGCTTTGGACGGTGTCCATTTCTCCGGGCTAGCAATAGAGCTGCTCGCTCACATCACTGGTACATCTGGAGCTTTGACTTCCAGCTCAAGTAACAGTACCTTTTTTATTTATTGTGTTTTTTTTCAGTAAACTCTGTTTTATGTTTTATAGGTTTTGGAAGGGCTGTCTTTTCATTGTGATTATGGTGGTTGACAGTTAAGTATGTCCATTCTCAAATGGCCCTAAGTGAAGCTTGCAGAAGTCACTGGGTCTCATTATGAGTGTGGCAGTCCGGAAACATGGGTGCCAGTAAACTTACCGGCACCATTGTTTCTGGACCGCCACACTCCAAGTCTGCCGCCGAGGCCGCTGCGCCCAACAGGTCACATCCTGGCGGGCGCACCAGCCCCACTGGGCAGACTCATCACGGAAGCACCAGCACCGTTAGTGACGGTATACAATGTATGACTTACCACTTAGACCAATGGGTGGTTTTGTTTCAGACCCTTTTCAGGTACCGTCCACAGTTTAGAAGAAACAGCAAAGAAGAGGCCCTGCTTTTTTGCTGCTTGTGTGGAAGATAAAGACCCAATCAGCCTGGCTGAAAGGGAGAAGAGTACCCTGCGGGGATCCAAAGGCACAGAGACGTCCCCTGAGAGGTGTGGCAAGGAGAAGCCAGCGCACGTCCGGCATGGCAGATTGAAGCACAGTCAAGCCTGTGAAATGCTCGGCAATCCTGCCAAGACGCTGACCAAAGAAGCCAAGCTCACAAGAGTCCCAAGCAGTGGAGAACGCCTAAGCAGCGAGCAAGTGGCATAACGAGGAACCAACGCTGAAGCCCTGGCAGAAGACAGAGGGATGGGAGTGTTAGCCCAAAGAGAAAAACTGCATAGGTCTACAGGAAGCACACAAAGGCAACCTCCCATACCAAGAGTTCACATTAATTCAAAACCTTTTATCCTAGAAACTCATTCACATAGTTTTAATGATAGACAATTTGATACAAATTGGATACGTTTATTCAAAACATTGTACAGGATGTAACCATTTTTGAGAGTACAGGCGGTCGGCTCTTCTGCTGGGCGGTTTGCCGAATTTCACTAGGGAAACAAATATGGGAGATTCTCTTTGTATGCATCTATTGGCTCTCCACTTATTCCCATTTTGATGTGTTGTGGTGGAGGAACTCAGGCTTTTGATTAGGTCTACTGAAATGCCAGTCTGGAGGAGCACTGCACAGATACAGATGGTACAAGATCATTCCAGGAATCCAGGAGGAAGGCAGAAAGGCCCTACCAGACCCCAATTTGGAGTGACAGACTAGAAACCCCTAAGTGAGGAGAGAGAAAGAGAAACACGCTGGTGTGGGGGAAAGAACTAAGAAGCTCCAGAGTGGGGAAAGAAAAACTGCGAAAAGCCCCAGTCTGGGTAAAAAACCAAGAGGCCCCAGAGTGGGCAGAGAGACCAGAGAGAAGGCCTGGTGTGCGAAAAGAACCAAGAAGCCTCAGGGTGGGGAGACAGCAACAAAACCACAAGGTGTGCAGAGAGGCCAGAAACCCTAAGACAGGGTAAGAGAAATGAAACCACAAAGCGGGGTAAGAGAGAAAGACCCAAGATCCGGTAAGAGAAGTGAAACTCCAAGGCAGAATAGAAACCAGACCCCAAGGTGGGATAAGAGACACGCAATCTGAAAAGCGAGGCATGAAACCTGATGCCCCAGGGAGGGGTAACACCCAGGGGATGATTCACCGGAGAGAGCTTCACAAACTCCTGGTTTGGACTTAGGGACCAGGCGGTTCCCAATGATGGAAGAAAACCAGAGAGTCAGACAAAGTGCTTGACCAAACCAAGGAAAAAGACTTTTGTTTTTCTGATCTGAACTGGGTCATGGGGCAAGGAGCCCCTTTGTTTTGATTCAAGACTGACATACAAACCCCAAGCAGGAGAAGCTTGAAGAGGCATTTGGTCTTCTGAGTTTAAATGTGCCCAGGTAGGGAGCCCCTTTGGTTTGATAATGAAACATCAAGCTGGGGTTAGTGTGAGAAACCTGAGGGTGTCTCCTTGGCTAGTCCCCGGGGGTTCTGTCATCTGGGTGGCCAGGATATGGCCATCGTTATTGAATCCAGTTTCTGGGGGTGGACTAGTGAGGGAGGATCATCTGGATGGGGGAGTCCTTGGGGTGTGGGAGTGTGACACTGACGGGTGAGACGTGAAATCCCCCTTCTTTCAACACCTTTTCCCCATCCTACCACGTAGGATATTCAGAAACACTGCCCCCCCCTTTCTCCAATATGAACACTTTTGCATAACAGGGAAGACAACAGACTAACATCAGAGCTGTTTACCTGGCATGTCCCAATACAAGGGTCAGGCAAAGCCAGGCAATTGACCAGAATCACACATACCTGATGGCGCTTTCCTTCCCCACAAGGATAAAAGGTGGAGCACAGGGGCACAGGTGGAGCAAGGCAAACCGCATGACGTGAGAGCTAACTCAGCACAGCAGTTCAAGAGGAGGAGAAAGACGGTGCGGACCAAGAGGGTGACAAGGAGAGAATCGACTGCGCCCTTTCCGACCAAGGTCCGTGAAACCTCTGCAGGTGGAAACATACGTCCACGAACAATAGCCAGCGTGTGTTGCAGCAAATGTCAACAGTACATGAGACCCTCCTCTGCTGATTACCAAGCGAGTGAGAGACCCTTGTCTCTGTTGTACCAACCTTGACTCCAAGGAGTGAGAAAGCCAAGCGGTTCAACACAGCTGGTGAGTCGAGGGGAGTGTCGATAAGAAACCGAACTGTGTTAAACGAAAAATGTATCTTTGTAAAGCAAAAGGCACTATTAACAAACGAGGGGGAAAACCAGCAATAGAAGAGTCCAGCACCATGTGCTCATGCAGGAAACTCTGGGCGGTTACCTTATGGTAAAAACTACTGTAACCAGAAAGCCTTGGGAAAAACCGAGAAGAGGTCAAAGTGTGCATACAGGGGTCTTGTAAAATCCTCTGTACCGTCGAAGGTTTTTGACCGACAGATGATTGGGAGACTAAGAGAAATTAATCCTGCTTGGTGAGATGAATGCATGAAAAGAGAACTGTTTCATAAAGGTTGGCAAGAATGAACCCCGCGGAGGGATGGTAACGAAAAGGGACGAAGCCTGAAGTCCCTATGAACAGTGTGTTGACAGAATTAAACCATACAGAGGGATGTCCACAGTGAACTGTTTTGTAAAAGGTGGCCAGTGTGAACCCGGCAGAGGAGGCCGACAAACATGGGTGAATCCTGAGGAATTTTTAAAAAGACATTAAGATTTATGAAAGGAAGAAGTATTACAAGACAAGGGGAAGTGAAGTGTCCCTCTTATCATTTGGGGTCCGAGCCCGGCCGAGGGAGATCCAGGGGTGGAAAGTCATCACCCAAAGTTCACTGAGAAAGGAACTGTTTGGTTAATTTGTTGAATACGACTTGTGAGGGGTCTGCACCCAGAAGAGGGGGACACAGGGGTGAAACCATCACCCAAAGAAATTGTGGAACAGACCTTTGAGTTTGTTTGTTGAGAACATTAGGCCCTTGAAGGCAAGAGACTTCATTGAAAAGAGACTTAACCATCGAAGAACCTGATAGCTGATACAGAACTGTTAGCTTGTGCTGAGAAGGCTCGAGCGTGGGCTATGCTCCAAAGTCCCACCTTGTCCTGTGCTGAAAACGTGGGGAAGGGAGACCTCAAGGCAATCACATCCTGATTTATTATTTGTGAACACCATTTTCTTTATTTGAAAACCCTATCCCACACTCTTTCTGTAATTCATTTTAAGGAATTGGCAATAGTTTTTTTTTAGTAGAGGCCTTTTACTTTGACAAGATTCCACAAAGACTGCCTTATTTTTATTTTGATGGTCGACACTTCCATCTTAGATTTAGGTTAGGCGTTTTTCCATCCTGCATTTACAGTTTAATAAACACCCTTGAACTGTGATCACTTGTGTCTGTCTTTACTGTTGTCACCATGAGTTCCTTACAGTCAGAAACCAAACATCATTATTTCCTTTTGGGCTGAGGCCCTTATTCTACTTTTGTCAAAGTTAGTCCTTTTTTGTTCACAGTGGTAGGGAGAGTTATCAGTTTAGAATTGGTTTTCTGGATGGTGGAATGTTTTGACTTTGTAGGAAATACTGATGAGCACTCCTTTATGGGGGCGTGGCCAGGGTCCATGCAGTGAAGTCGTGCCTGGCGATAGCTCGCCCAAGATCCTTAATTAAGATCCTTTTCAGTGGTAGATCTGATCGTCTGCTACATTGACCATTCAGCTAAAGTGTTCCAGAGGCTCGCTACCTGCTATTTGTGAGACACTGACACCCGGAGACGCTGTTCTGAGCCTCGGTGAGGAGGGTGGCCCGGCGGTGCCGTGTGATTGCTTCCATGAGGAACTGGCAGAGAGCCTGTTGAGCCACATCAACTCCTGAAATAAACCCGATCTGAGTTGAACCACGCCGAGGGAGCAGGTGCCAGCAGCTGCGGGGAACTATGACACTGCCGGAGTGACGTTGCGGCTCACTGTGGGCAGATCGGAGGGTGCACTGAGCACTGGCGCTCGGTGTCAAATCTACATGGTGGCCTACCAGGTGAACCAGTTAACCTAGAGTTGGGTAGCGAGTCGTGATCGATGGCTGTTGAGGGGTGAGTGGTGCTGCAGGCAGCTGATGATACTTGGCTGCACAAGGCAGTTCTCAGCTGTGGCTACCCACACTTTGTGACCGTGACCCACAGTGGAGATCGCCTGCTGCCCGAGAGACCAGTCGCCCACATAGGCTGACAGAGTGAGTAGAGGCACCTGGCTGGGATGAAGTGGTGCGCGGCCCCCTTGGTGAGGAATGAAGCGGCCAAGGGCACCGGTGGAGAAGAGAATTAAGGGTCCTGTGGGGGGGGCACTGTAGACTCTGGTTACTCCCTGCCTATTGAAAGGGCTGCAGTGCGGAAACCGGTGGTGCTGCTGCTGAGTATCGAAGACCGACCCACAGTTAAGAGCAGGCAATGGCCACAAAACAATGCAGGCTAATGCAGAATTTCAAAGGGCAGCTGAGAGAGATGACGGGCGATAATTGCTTGAGTATGTGGCCTGCTGGACCCGGACAACTGCGCCTAGCTGAATGAGGTGAGTCACAGGCCATGACGCGGTGCTCGGTGCCCGCATAAATCAAAGCATACATCCGATCACACATCATCAAGTGACGCTCCCATGCATGGCCAATTGCCTTGATATTTAACGTGCCAAGTCTTTCTTTCCCCATGGCACATTTAAGAACCCATTGGATTGAGTGCTGTGACATATTTGATAATCTGCAGACCACCTGATGGGAATGCATCCTGTGCCATCCGACTACCACAGGGCTAGCTATGATTAATTTGCCCTAATATTCACTGCTGTATTCACTGGTTGGCACTATACACCAAACGTCTAGGTGCGCTGACCGCAGGAGCAGCATTTTTTTGTGAACTGAGTGGGCATGTCCTCTACCACTGCTTGGCCTGGGAGCACTACTGAAACTCCCCATCTCTTCCTCCCCCATCACGGGGCGGGGGTCCCCAAATAAGTCACAGCAGGGTTGGAAGCACTGTGTTCCCTTAATATGCCAACTGGCAAGCAGAAAGAAAACAACAGGCCAACAATCATGGACTCTTTTACAGTGCAGGGGAAGCCCTCTGACCCTATGCAGGTGAGGGAGGCAAAGCAGCCAGATGCACAAATGTCTCCAAAGGAGCCCCTTGAAGGGAAAATCGAGGATGTCAAGGTGGATGTGCACCTCCTCTGGCAAGAGGTCTGATCGCTGGCCGAGAGTGTTACTACCATGAAACAGTCCTGCAGACTGTTACAATCATGGCAAACCTGGAACTAAGAGTAAAGTTCCTCAGGGTAAAAGTACTGCACTAGAACTTCATTCAAAAGACACAGAGAGAAGATCACACAGGAACAACTTCCATGGGCTTGTCCTCCCTGAAGGCACAGAAGGCATGAATCCTACATCATACATCTAAAACCTGATACTACTTTACATTTTTACTTTACATTGACTTTAATATATTTGTAATGCACAAGCCATGGACCCGTAGGCATCAGGGCGCAAACAAACAAAGAAACGTGACATAAACCCAGACCTATTCATTGTCCTCCTAATCTAAAAGGATTCCCAATGGCAGATTCAAGCAAACAGCAGTGTTTTCAGCTTCTTCTTCTCAACGAGATCTATGGACAACAGGCATCTAAAATCTATAGGCAGATTATTCCAAGCCTTTGGAGCTGCGATATAAAAGGACCCCTTTTCAGCCTTCACAGTCCTGCATCTAGGAAGCATCAGCTGTTTCTGGTTACTGGATCTGAGAATTCTCCAATGGATTTTTGCAGTGAGAAGATCTTGCAAGTAGGTGGGCATTAAGCCCTGTCTACATTTGAATGTAATTACTAATATGCGGAAGAGCAGTCAAGGCTCTATGGGGAGCCAGTGCAATGCACGTCTTGCAGCAGGGACATGGTCTATCCGGGCTAATCCCATGACCACACACACAGCTCCATTTTGAACCACTTGCAGTCTGTTACAATCAGTTTTACTAAGCCCTACAAGCAGGCTGCAGCAGTAGTCTATCTTAGACCCTACTACAGGAGATTGGCCTGGGAAAACTGTCCCAGGGCTTCATGATTAAGAGGGAACATCACTCACTACAACGGAGGCTGCCACTGGGAGCTAACTAGAGACCCAATATTGCCAGGGTCCTTAATTTCTGAGACAGGGAGATGATCCTTCTGTTTTCTAGGGAGGGCGGCGTTGTACAACGGGGGAACTCTAAGATTGCTATCTACCCAGATTATACCCCACTGGTTCAAAGGAAGCACAATATGTTTGTTCCTAGAAAAGAAAGGCTCTGTCATCAAGAACTTACATACATGCTTATTCATCCAGCCGAGCTGAAAGTAATCTACAAGGGGGAAGGCGTTTTTCTTTGAGACTCCGAAAGATGCAAACCTGTGGATGAGCCATAACGGCATGGCGGAGGGGAATGAGCTAGTGGTGGCCAGGAGTTGGGAGGCTGTTGGGCTCGCTATGTGGGTAGACATGTACAGAGATGGTAGGTTCAGGGACTTAGAAGAGTTAGTGAAAATGGAGGGGCCTCCCCAAATGTCAGTTCCTATGATACCGGAGGATATTGACATTGGCGAAGAAGAAATGGGCAGGCTGGCTGGAGGAGCCAGAACCCAATGCGCTGGTAATATTATCACATGAACTAGAAGATGGCTGGTGCCCGGTGTCTCGAGTGTGTAAATGCCTATCGGGAGCGATCAGTGTGCGAAATGTGCGACTGAAAATGCAGTGGGAAACTGATCTGGGAATAGAACTGAGTGATGCCCAGTTGGATATGGCATTGATTTACATCAAGAAAGTTTCCCGAAATATGAGATTTCGCCTTTTGAAACTGAACGTGCTCCATAGAACATATATGACACCCGGGCGAATAGCCAGATTCAACCCCGATGTACTTCTACCTGTCCGTGGTTTCATTTTGAAAGTGCAGATATTATTCACATGTTCTAGTACTGCACATAGGTGAGAGCTTTCTGCCAACATATAGAGCTGGCAAGTGTTGGGGCTGGGATTAATCGCTATGGGTGTGCCCCAGCAGAATGCCTAGTGGGAATATACCCTAGACCAGAGAAATACAGACATGTGGTCAAACTGATGGACTTGGTGTGCATATTGATCAAAAGACGCATAGCCATGGCTTGGACGCTGAAGGTGGGGCTGCAGTTCTTTTTGTGGTAAAAGGATTTTATGAGATGGTGTGTGGCGAAACCATTGCCTGGCACAGAACTTTAAGTGCAGGATTGAGCGAGCCCATGGGCAGTGTGGAGGCATGGAAGGCCCTACTCCTGGCGTTAACACACCCATAAGATGACAAACCACCATGAATAGTGAATCTTAGGAATACTCTTTGCTGGTTGTGCATTTATTTGGACCTGCATGCAACTATGACACCCCTGAATATTCCCCCTCCCTCAGATGTCTGTAATAACTTGATTACTGAAGCGACCCCTTGATCATAGAAACATCATGGATAGACGCTCCCTCCCCCCGACACACTCACCCCTACTGATAGATCTGAAGACCCTGAGGTGCCTAATTTGTTTGTTTTTGTTTGAATGTTGCAAATTTGTTAACTGCATATCTATACCGCATGTTAAGTGTGATTTTAAAGTGAAAATGGATGACTTGATGGACCAAGGGAAACTATTTTCCTATGCCGCGCTTAACTCTATACATAAATAAGATAATGTACAAAGAGAGATTGTTGTTAGCGGACAGCTGGTTTTATTTTACTTATGTCAATTTTGTTCAACCAGTACGTTTTACTGCTGTTATCAATTCTTGGTGGCTGAATTCATTCATCACAACAAAAATGTTTTGCTATTATTTGCAATCAATAGTGGTTCAGTGCATTTCTCACATGTAGAGCTTATGTTCACTCAATTAAGCATCCAAAAACATTGTGAGAGAAAAATAAAATAATCACTTCATTGTTTGATACAGCTCAATCAGATATTTGATGTAATTCATTCTGGTTAAATCATGTGCATATCTGCCAAGTCTCTCAAATGAGTTTCACTCCTTTACCAACCTAAATCCTTATGGCAGTTCAAAAAAGAGAAATAGATCAATGACAAAATGTCAATGGCAGTGCAAAGATAATCAAACAAAAAGCCAGAAGTAAATCAATGGCAATATTTCAATGGCGGTGCAAAAGTAATGCAACAAAGTGCCAACACGTGTCTCAACCCTTCCGGGTCTTCCTCAGGGCATACAATATAAACACTTTGGGTTCAATTTCTGTATCCCACTTCATTATTCAACATTAACCAAGGAGAAAGAAAGGGAGGAAAAAAGAGGGGGAGAGGGTTTTGAAGGAGAGACAAAAAGTACAAACCAGAATTAGTATTTTAAGTTTTGCAATTTCATGTTCCAAATAGCACATTCATTGGTTATCCCACTGTTCCTGCTAGTTATTTGCTGTGTACACAGTGATATTGACATTTTCATCTATACGTACTGGTATTGGAAAAGTCAAAAAGCCTTGATCAAGACCCATTTATCTTAGGTATATTACCCAAAGAACCGCCTAAAGCGCCCACTCGAGTTAACTTTGTATAATCTCACTCCAGCTCTTGAATATAGCACTTCAATCCCTACTTGTTTAATGTTATTTCTGTCCCCATGCTGTAACTCTACATTTTTGCTCTGGTCCTAGGTATGCTTCTTTCAAAAACACATTTATCAGTGTATTCATTGATTACCTTTCAGTAATAGTATTGGAGATGCAATGTTTAATATGTTGAGGCATTCCTCCTGTCTAATTTTCTTGCTCAGTCAATGTTGGTACATCGATACTCAACTGATCTATAAGTATAAACAAAGAAGTTTAAAAATTACGGTTCCCTCGCATTTCGGTGTGCCCTTTTGTCATGTATGTCACAGAATGTAGTAACGCTTACCCAAAAGTACGCTTACCCCTTCTCTGTCACATTAGATTGGTTCAAGTCTCTGCATGTTCGTGCTACACCTCGTAATTCCACCTCATCTAGGCAAAATACCTATATACCAAATATAAATAGAAATTAATCAGCTACGTATTACTGAGGTATTACTCCTCTAAATAACAAAGTACCTTTGGGGTGCCTCCCTGCCTCATTTCACTTGCAAGGATGTCCTCCGCTTTTTGCGAGCTTCCCAACTGATCCAGCTGAAACCCGAACTCTGATTCCATCGGTTTAATATGCGCTGTTCACGTACGGACTTCCTAGTCATGTGATCAATCACATGATCTCTAAACTTCCTGTCTTTTTTTTATTCTCGCCTTAAACATAGCTAATTCAACAGTCTATTCTCAAGCACACTGCCTATATATGATTGTTTCCAGTTCCTGCCTTGGCGCTTACATTTTTTATCCAATGTTTTAAGGCATCCAACAGGCACGTCTCATGGCTGAATACCTATTAAATAGGGAAGAGGACTGTGCAGCATTCTTTGCGCCGTGAGGGAGTGACAGTAATGCCTTAAAAAACAGGACAGTGGCCCCGGAGTCACTGGCAAATAAATGTGTTATGTTAGAACAGCTATGTAAGCGAGAAATTAACACATTCTGGGAACAGGCATCGTTAAAGAACTATTTGGAACATAATATCATTCCACGAGGCCTTAGAATTCTGATATTTCCAGATTTTACAAACACTCAAGATCCCAACTTGGCTGACGAATGGGAAGAAAATATTACTCTGAGCTCAGAAAGGATGACCAAGATACTTATTACCCACGCAGAAAGATAACATGCTCGAGTAACAAAAGAAATAGAGAGTATCAAAAAAGAAATTGAAAATATGAAAAACGCAGAGTCCACCAAAGAAAAGAATTATGACAAAATGCATGTATTACTTAAAGAATATCAAGATGATATAAAGTTAAGAAAGTTCTGAAAAATTTTCCGGAATGAAAGAGATTATAATAGTGACAGAGTATACACTTTTCAGGCTAAGTATGATGGGGACCTTAAGACAGTAAAAAGACCTACTGGTACACCACTGACCTCAGATGCGGACTCTGATATGGACGGGGTTACTAACGCGGAACCCTCAGAGACAAGTGGAAGTTCCAAACATTATAGAAGGGGCTTTTTGGCTGAAATCAAACGTGAATGTACAAGTACAGAGCTGAGAGGTCCTCTTTTTTTTATAGGGGGCTGTGTGGGCGAGGACTAGCAATATAACAGTGTATAGAGAGGATTCCACAGTGCAGAGACCCTCCTTCACAAACACCAGGTGTGAAAGTCCACACTTAACAACGATTACCAACTGTTCTTGATCTACCACAAAAATGGTGTTTGAAACCCTGTTCTGTATATAAGGAGTATTTTTGTGCACATCGGTAGTGCCTGTCCGGTGTATAATAACTCGGGTTACCAGCAAGATGACGGTTAAAACACTGCCTTATGCGTAGATGTAAAGCACTTTATAGTGGCTCCACAACGAGATCACTTGCTATACCTCTCTGTGTCTTGCGCAGCTGGGGCCGTAAAATCTACACGTGATAAAGTTAATTTAAATGCTCCTGCAACAACAGTGCACGTTGAACGTCTACACGTGTGCGGTAGTTAACTGAGTGAAAATAACATCGGACAGTGGCCGTAATCCCTTTTGCGCGTTTGAATTGCTAGGCGTGCAACACAGCTGCTGTTTTCTTTCGCAGCTGTCGGATAGGAACACCCTTGTCTGTATCAAGTAAGTTCATCTATCCAATACATCGTGTTCAGTAACAGATATTATGGAAACGAGATGTGATGGGGGCTAACCGCCGATACTTGTTGCCTTTCCATATGTCAAATAGATGCAGATTAAAGGCCGGCGTGACTCCACCTATTAACGCTGCCATTGTGAAACAGCAAAGACACACGAGGGCATTACCAAAGATGCTCAGGTAACCAATAGACACGTAAAACATGGTGCTGTTATGCCATGGTGTGACAATGACAGAGACTGCACCTAGAGCAAGTGTGTTCCTTGTTTAAATGATCACCTGTTGGTTTTGCCAGCATACAATATGATTTACAATGTCAGACATTTTACAAGAATGGTTATTTTTGAAAAACCGAGTCTGACTTCATATTTAACTTTATCAACACGTCTTGATACGTGATATGGTCTTGAGCAAACAAAGACTTTTGCACTAAAAGTAAAAATGAGTTGTTTAAATTGGAAGTAAAGAAACTGTATTATACCTACTATACTCTTTTTGAGATGGTTTGTTATGCCATTCAATGACCAGTTGTGGCCATTGATAAGAAATCAATTGTTCCTTCACAAGCCTGAAAAGGAATTTAAGGTTAGTGAATTTGCCCACCACACCAAGAATAGAGTTTAGATGCTTAGTTCTTAGATTATTACAAATACTGTTTTATTTTTACATTTTAGAGTCAGGCGATTCAATGACCATCATGCCTTGTGCTGACCTATGACTAGCCTGTGCTTACACTACACACAGTGTCCTGAAGACAGGCTCAACAAACTACGAGAAACTGTTTAAGTCGATCACGTTGTTTAGTTTTGAGACCTAGAAACACAAATATGTACCGACAAAGTTAAGGAGAAATAATACTGAGGTTTTTTTTCTATCCACCATGTCCCTCACGTCCCTTACTAACCTCACACATTGGTTAAAATGTCTAGATTAAACTGAGACGTTTATCGTGTTTTCACCTTAACAAACAAGCAATGTCTGCTGGAAATGTCATACCATGCACTTTTTTTTAAGATCTTTTATGTTTGTATATTTATTTGAAGGATGAAGATTAAAATATGTTTTTTGTAAAGTATCTCTCTATCCAAATTGAAAAAGGACAGTTGGTAATTGGTGTTAAGTGTGGACTTTCACACCTGGTGTTTGTTAAGGAGGGTCGCTGCATTGTGGAATCCTCTCTATACACTGAAATCAAACGTTACAAAAAAGGTAATCAAATTAGCTACAATGCAGGAATTAAGCAAGTATGTTTTCGTGCCCCTTTAGGGTTAAATATTCCAACCATCCAAATCTCTTCAGAGGAGGAAGAGGAAGACGATCGGCAGAAAGGCACAAAACCCCTCGTAAAATACCAGATCAACCAGGTCGAGCACCAAAAACCAAGCAGGGAAATCAATTCTGAAAATTTAGTAATTAATCTGTCAAACTGTGGAATCTGGGGTACTGGAATATGGACTCTCTTTTGCCCCTACATCCAGTTCAGACATGGTTGAAGTACAAATTGATTTATATACATTTTCTAGGATATTAAAATTGAAAAACTATTTTCATAACAAATCTGAAACATTCCAATCAAAGAGTAGAAAAGAAGCTAATAGTAGATTTAGTATTCAGGAGATTGAAAATATACAATTGATCATGTCCTTGGATAATAATAGCCACAAGTCATTTACAGACATACAACAAGAACTGGGGACACACCAAAGGAATATTGATATGAGAGTACATCGCCCCAGATCAAAATGTATGCCCCCATACACAACAGAAAATATGATTGACACTTTCTATCAAGCAGTAACCAATGAAATACATGACTACATAGATGGAAGGAACATAGGCCTTAGGAGCAAGAAAAGCAATTTGTCTATTGAAGAACGAGTAGCATTACGGAACTTGGCGCAAGACACCAGCATCACAATTAAAGAAGCAGACAAAGGTTGAAACATTGTGGTCCTAAATAGACTAGATTATACTTGCATGGGAGAAGAACATCTCGCAACCCCTGGAGGTTACAAACAACTAGACACCATCCAACCTTAGCTACGGTTAACAACCTAACAAAATTAATACAAGAATGGTTCTCCAAGGGGTTGCTGACTGATAACAAGAGGGTTTTTCTAATTAGACCTGAACCCTTGTTACCAACTGTGTATTTTTTACCTAAGCTGCATAAAGCATATGATTCTTTACCATCTGTCAGACCAATCATTAGTGGACAGGGTTGGGCAACAGAGGGTTTTGTGGAATATATCGACTCAGCTATTAAAGACATGGTTCCATGCATACCAGCGTACATAAAAGACACCACACATACTCTTACAGGCCGATTCATGGAATCAACGTGCGCCGAAAAAACGGTGCACACCTGCGAAAACGTGCGATTCGCAGTGAAATAGCGAAAATCGCAGTGCAAGTGCGAATATCGCAGTGCAAGTGCGATTATCGCACAGAAAACATTGCACATCTATTCATGGAAGTCCGTGCACGCGCAAAACGTGGGATGTGCGTTGAAAAAGTGCGCGGCGCACGCTGGCGCTCAGGTCACCGAACGCCGTGCGATAAGGCCACAGCGAATTCGCACATAGCGCGGCGCACATAACAAAAGTAGGCGTAACACGGGGCGTCACATGCAGAATGGGGAACAACTCGTGAAAATGTGGGCGTCACGGGTGAAGTACAGGAGGCAAGTGCGCAGAACGCCCACACGCTCGCCTACAACACGTATTCATGGAATCGAATAGGTAAAAAAAGCACACGGCCAAAGACGCGCACAGGCCCATACATGTCCGCCACACGAAAGCAGGCGATAGCGTCCCTGTGCAGGAAAAAAATGGGCGCCAAAGTCCTACACGCGCGAGAAGGCCCACACGCGATCGGGCCTGGGGGAGCATGTGCGTATATTACAGAGGTGCGCAAGAAGTTTCACACGCGATCGGGCCTGGGGGAGCGTGTGCATGTATTCCAGAGGTGCGCGAGAAGTTTCACACGCGATCGGGCCTGGGGGAGCGTGTGCGTGTATTTTAGAGGTGCGCGAGAAGTTTCACACGCGATCGGGCCTGGGGGAGCGTGTGCGTGTATTCCAGAGGTGCGCAAGAAGTGTCTCACACGCGATTGACATGGGCGCGTGTATTTCAGGAGTGCGCGAGAAGTTTCTCACACGCGATTGGCCTGGGCGCGTGTATTTCAGGGGCTCGCGGGTGTTTTCACACGCGATCGGGCCTGGGGGAGCGGGGTACGTGTATTTCAGGGGCTCGCGGGTGGTTTTACACGCGTTCGGGCCTGGGGGAGCAGGGTACCACTCACCGTCTGCCTTGCGTGTAGAAGAACGCGTAGCCAACACCCACCCACTGTGAAGTAATAGCGTGTGAACCCCAACGCCTGCAAGACACACGCACCGCACCCCACGAAAAGCAACGCCCGTGCGCGATACTTCACAGACACGCATACGCGCTAAGGGCCTTTGGTCCAATGGAATCCCGTATGCGTGCTGACACGCTTACGCGCTAAGGGCCTTTCCTCGATTCACACGCTGACGTGCAGAATTTTCACGTGCCAAATCACTCCGTATCAAGCTGGCCACGCGTAAGCACACGGAAGACCATGCTCCTGCCCAAAAGGACGAATTACTGCCCCCCAGAATGCCTAGTGGGAATATACCCTAGACCAGAGAAATACAGACATGTGGTCAAACTGATGGACTTGGTGTGCATATTGATCAAAAGACGCATAGCCATGGCTTGGACGCTGAAGGTGGGGCTGCAGTTCTTTTTGTGGTAAAAGGATTTTATGAGATGGTGTGTGGCGGAAACCATTGCCTGGCACAGAACTTTAAGTGCAGGATTGAGCGAGCCCATGGACAGCGTGGAGGCATGGAAGGCCCTACTCCTGGCGTTAACACACCCATAAGATGACAAACCACCATGAATAGTGAATCTTAGGAATACTCTTTGCTGGTTGTGCATTAATTGGACCTGCATGCAACTATGACACCCCTGAATATTCCCCCTCCCTCAGATGTCTGTAATAACTTGATTACTGAAGCGACCCCTTGATCATAGAAACATCATGGATAGACGCTCCCTCCCCCCGACACACTCACCCCTACTGATAGATCTGATGACCCTGAGGTGCCTAATTTGTTTGTTTTTGTTTGAATGTTGCACATTTGTTAACTGCATATCTATACCGCATGTTAAGTGTGATTTTAAAGTGAAAATTGATGACTTGATGGACCAAGGGAAACTATTTTCCTATGCCGCGCTTAACTCTATACATAAATAAGATAATGTACAAAGAGAGATTGTTGTTAGCGGACAGCTGGTTTTATTTTACTTATGTCAATTTTGTTCAACCAGTACGTTTTACTGCTGTTATCAATTCTTGGTGGCTGAATTCATTCGTCACAACAAAAATGTTTTTCTATTATTTGCAATCAATAGTGGTTCAGTGCATTTGTCACATGTAGAGCTTATGTTCACTCAATTAAGCATCCAAAAACATTGTGAGAGAAAAATAAAATAATCACTTCATTGTTTGATACAGCTCAATCAGATATTTGATGTAATTCATTCTGGTTAAATCATGTGCATATCTGCCAAGTCTCTCAAATGAGTTTCACTCCTTTACCAACCTAAATCCTTATGGCAGTTCAAAAAAGAGAAATAGATCAATGACAAAATGTCAATGGCAGTGCAAAGATAATCAAACAAAAAGCCAGAAGTAAATCAATGGCAATATTTCAATGGCGGTGCAAAAGTAATGCAACAAAGTGCCAACACGTGTCTCAACCCTTCCGGGTCTTCCTCAGGGCATACAATATAAACACTTTGGGTTCAATTTCTGTATCCCACTTCATTATTCAACATTAACCAAGGAGAAAGAAAGGGAGGAAAAAAGAGGGGGAGAGGGTTTTGAAGGAGAGACAAAAAGTACAAACCAGAATTAGTATTTTAAGTTTTGCAATTTCATGTTCCAAATAACACATTCATTGGGTATCCCAATGTTCCTGCGAATTATTTGCTGTGTACACAGTGATATTGACATTTTCATCTATACGTACTGGTATTGGAAAAGTCAAAAAGCCTTGATCAAGACCCACTTATCTTAGGTATATTACCCAAAGAACCGCCTAAAGCGCCTACTCGAGTTAACTTTGTATAATCTCACTCCAGCTCTTGAATATAGCACTTCAATCCCTACTTGTTTAATGTTATTTCTGTCCCCATGCTGTAACTCTACATTTTTGCTCTGGTCCTAGGTATGCTTCTTTCAAAAACACATTTATCAGTGTATTCATTGATTACCTTTCAGTAATAGTATTGGAGATGCAATGTTTAATATGTTGAGGCATTCCTCCTGTCTAATTTTCTTGCTCAGTCAATGTTGGTACATCGATACTCAACTGATCTATAAGTATAAACAAAGAAGTTTAAAAATTACGGTTCCCTCGCATTTCGGTGTGCCCTTTTGTCATGTATGTCACAGAATGTAGTAACGCTTACCCAAAAGTACGCTTACCCCTTCTCTGTCACATTAGATTGGTTCAAGTCTCTGCATGTTCGTGCTACACCTCGTAATTCCACCTCATCTAGGCAAAATACCTATATACCAAATATAAATAGAAATTAATCAGCTACGTATTACTGAGGTATTACTCCTCTAAATAACAAAGTACCTTTGGGGTGCCTCCCTGCCTCATTTCACTTGCAAGAATGTCCTCCGCTTTTTGCGAGCTTCCCAACTGATCCAGCTGAAACCCGAACTCTGATTCCATCGGTTTAATATGCGCTGTTCACGTACGGACTTCCTAGTCATGTGATCAATCACATGATCTCTAAACTTCCTGTCTTTTTTTTATTCTCGCCTTAAACATAGCTAATTCAACAGTCTATTCTCAAGCACACTGCCTATATATGATTGTTTCCAGTTCCTGCCTTGGCGCTTACATTTTTTATCCAATGTTTTAAGGCATCCAACAGGCACATCTCATGGCTGAATACCTATTAAATAGGGAAGAGGACTGTGCCGCATTCTTTGCGCCGTGAGGGAGTGACAGTAATGCCTTAAAAAACAGGACAGTGGCCCCGGAGTCACTGGCAAATAAATGTGTTATGTTAGAACAGCTATGTAAGCGAGAAATTAACACATTCTGGGAACAGGCATCGTTAAAGAACTATTTGGAACATAATATCATTCCACGAGGCCTTAGAATTCTGATATTTCCAGATTTTACAAACACTCAAGATCCCAACTTGGCTGACGAATGGGAAGAAAATATTACTCTGAGCTCAGAAAGGATGACCAAGATACTTATTACCCACGCAGAAAGATAACATGCTCGAGTAACAAAAGAAATAGAGAGTATCAAAAAAGAAATTGAAAATATGAAAAACGCAGAGTCCACCAAAGAAAAGAATTATGACAAAATGCATGTATTACTTAAAGAATATCAAGATGATATAAAGTTAAGAAAGTTCTGAAAAATTTTCCGGAATGAAAGAGATTATAATAGTGACAGAGTATACACTTTTCAGGCTAAGTATGATGGGGACCTTAAGACAGTAAAAAGACCTACTGGTACACCACTGACCTCAGATGCGGACTCTGATATGGACGGGGTTACTAACGCGGAACCCTCAAAGACAAGTGGAAGTTCCAAACATTATAGAAGGGGCTTTTTGGCTGAAATCAAACGTGAATGTACAAGTACAGAGCTGAGAGGTCCTCTTTTTTTTATAGGGGGCTGTGTGGGCGAGGACTAGCAATATAACAGTGTATAGAGAGGATTCCACAATGCAGCGACCCTCCTCCACACACACCAGGTGTGACAATCCACACTTAACACCGATTACCAACTGTTCTTGATCTACCACAAAAATGGTGTTTGAAACCCTGTTCTGTATATAAGGAGTATTTGTGTGCACATCGGTAGTGCCTGTCCGGTGTATAATAACTCGGGTTACCAGCAAGATGGCGGTTAAAACACTGCCTTATGCGTAGATGTAAAGCACTTTATAGTGGCTCCACAACGAGATCACTTGCTATACCTCTCTGTGTCTTGCGCAGCTGGGGCCGTAAAATCTACACGTGATAAAGTTAATTTAAATGCTCCTGCAACAACAGTGCACGTTGAACGTCTACACGTGTGCGGTAGTTAACTGAGTGAAAATAACATCGGACAGTGGCCGTAATCCCTTTTGCGCGTTTGAATTGCTAGGCGTGCAACACAGCTGCTGTTTTCTTTCGCAGCTGTCGGATAGGAACACCCTTGTCTGTATCAAGTAAGTTCATCTATCCAATACATCGTGTTCAGTAACAGATATTATGGAAACGAGATGTGATGGGGGCTAACCGCCGATACTTGTTGCCTTTCCATATGTCAAATAGATGCAGATTAAAGGCCGGCGTGACTCCACCTATTAACGCTGCCATTGTGAAACAGCAAAGACACACGAGGGCATTACCAAAGATGCTCAGGTAACCAATAGACACGTAAAACATGGTGCTGTTATGCCATGGTGTGACAATGACAGAGACTGCACCTAGAGCAAGTGTGTTCCTTGTTTAAATGATCACCTGTTGGTTTTGCCAGCATACAATATGATTTACAATGTCAGACATTTTACAAGAATGGTTATTTTTGAAAAACCGAGTCTGACTTCATATTTAACTTTATCAACACGTCTTGATACGTGATATGGTCTTGAGCAAACAAAGACTTTTGCACTAAAAGTAAAAATGAGTTGTTTAAATTGGAAGTAAAGAAACTGTATTATACCTACTATACTCTTTTTGAGATGGTTTGTTATGCCATTCAATGACCAGTTGTGGCCATTGATAAGAAATCAATTGTTCCTTCACAAGCCTGAAAAGGAATTTAAGGTTAGTGAATTTGCCCACCACACCAAGAATAGAGTTTAGATGCTTAGTTCTTAGATTATTACAAATACTGTTTTATTTTTACATTTTAGAGTCAGGCGATTCAATGACCATCATGCCTTGTGCTGACCTATGACTAGCCTGTGCTTACACTACACACAGTGTCCTGAAGACAGGCTCAACAAACTACGAGAAACTGTTTAAGTCGATCACGTTGTTTAGTTTTGAGACCTAGAAACACAAATATGTACCGACAAAGTTAAGGAGAAATAATACTGAGGTTTTTTTTCTATCCACCATGTCCCTCACGTCCCTTACTAACCTCACACATTGGTTAAAATGTCTAGATTAAACTGAGACGTTTATCGTGTTTTCACCTTAACAAACAAGCAATGTCTGCTGGAAATGTCATACCATGCACTTTTTTTTAAGATCTTTTATGTTTGTATATTTATTTGAAGGATGAAGATTAAAATATGTTTTTTGTAAAGTATCTCTCTATCCAAATTGAAAAAGGACAGTTGGTAATTGGTGTTAAGTGTGGACTTTCACACCTGGTGTTTGTTAAGGAGGGTCGCTGCATTGTGGAATCCTCTCTATACACTGAAATCAAACGTTACAAAAAAGGTAATCAAATTAGCTACAATGCAGGAATTAAGCAAGTATGTTTTCGTGCCCCTTTAGGGTTAAATATTCCAACCATCCAAATCTCTTCAGAGGAGGAAGAGGAAGACGATCGGCAGAAAGGCACAAAACCCCTCGTAAAATACCAGATCAACCAGGTCGAGCACCAAAAACCAAGCAGGGAAATCAATTCTGAAAATTTAGTAATTAATCTGTCAAACCGTGGAATCTGGGGTACTGGAATATGGACTCTCTTTTGCCCCTACATCCAGTTCAGACATGGTTGAAGTACAAATTGATTTATATACATTTTCTAGGATATTAAAATTGAAAAACTATTTTCATAACAAATCTGAAACATTCCAATCAAAGAGTAGAAAAGAAGCTAATAGTAGATTTAGTATTCAGGAAATTGAAAATATACAATTGATCATGTCCTTGGATAATAATAGCCACAAGTCACCTACAGACATACAACAAGAACTGGGGACACACCAAAGGAATATTGATATGAGAGTACATCGCCCCAGATCAAAATGTATGCCCCCATACACGACAGAAAATGTGATTGACACTTTCTATCAAGCAGTAACCAATGAAATACATGACTACATAGATGGAAGGAACATAGGCCTTAGGAGCAAGAAAAGCAATGTGTCTATTGAAGAACGAGTAGCATTACGGAACTTGGCGCAAGACACCAGCATCATAATTAAAGAAGCAGACAAAGGTTGAAACATTGTGGTCCTAAATAGACTAGATTATACTTGCATGGGAGAAGAACATCTCGCAACCCCTGGATGTTACAAACAACTAGACACCATCTAACCCTAGATACGGTTAACAACCTAACAAAATTAATACAAGAATGGTTCTCCAAGGGGTTGCTGACTGATAACAAGAGGGTTTTTCTAATTAGACCTGAACCCTTGTTACCAACTGTGTATTTTTTACCTAAGCTGCATAAAGCATATGATTCTTTACCATCTGTCAGACCAATCATGAGTGGACAGGGTTGGGCAACAGAGGGTTTTGTGGAATATATCGACTCAGCTATTAAAGACATGGTTCCATGCATACCAGCGTACCTAAAAGACACCACACATACTCTTACAGGCCGATTCATGGAATCAACGTGTGCCGAAAAAACGGCGCACGCGTGCGAAAACGTGCGATTCGCAGTGAAATAGCGAAAATCGCAGTGCAAGTGCGATTATCGCAGTGCAAGTGCGATTATCGCACAGAAAACATCGCACATCTATTCATGGAAGTCCGTGCACGCGCAAAAAGTGGGATGTGCGCTGAAAAAGTACACGGCGCACGCTGGCGCTCAGGTCACCGAACGCCGTGCGATAAGGCCACAGGGAATTCGCACATAGCGCGGCGCACATAACAAAAGTAGGCGTAACACGGGGCGTCACACGCAGAATGGGGAACAACTCGTGAAAATGTGGGCGTCACGGGGGAAGTACAGGAGGCAAGTGCGCAGAACGCCCACACGCTCGCCTACAACACGTATTCATGGAATCGAATAGGGAAAAACAGCGCACAGCCAAAGACGCGCACAGGCCCATACATGTCCGCTACACGAAAGCAGGCGATAGTGTCCCTGCGCAGGAAAAAAATGTGCGCCAAAGTCCTACATGTGCGAGAATGCCCACACGCGATCGGGCCTGCGGGAGCGTGTGCGTGTATTACAGAGGGGCGCGAGAAGTTTCACACGCGATCGGGCCTGGGGGAGCGTGTGCGTGTATTCCAGAGGTGCGCGAGAAGTTTCACACGCGATCGGGCCTGGGGGAGCGTGTGTGTGTATTTTAGAGGTGCGCGAGAAGTTTCACACGCGATCGGGCCTGGGGGAGCGTGTGCGTGTATTCCAGAGGTGCGCGAGAAGTGTCTCACACGCGATTGGCATGTGCGCGTGTATTTCAGGGGTGCGCGAGAAGTTTCTCACACGCGATTGGCCTGGGCGCGTGTTTTTCAGGCGCTCGCGGGTGTTTTCACACGCGATCTGGCCTGGGGGAGCGGGGTACGTGTATTTCAGGGGCTCGCGGGTGGTTTTACATGCGATTGGGCCTGGGGGAGCAGGGTACCACTCACCTTCTTCCTTGCGTGTAGAAGAATGCGTAGCCAACACCCACCCGCTGTGAAGTAATAGCGTGTGAAGCCCAACACCTGCAAGACACACGCACCGCACCCCACGAAAAGCAACGCCCGTGCGCGATACGTCACAGACACGCATACGCGCTAAGGGCCTTTGGTCCAATGGAATCGCGTATGCGTGCTGACGCGCTTACGCGCTAAGGGCCTTTCCTCGATTCACACGCTGACGTGCAGAATTTTCACGTGCCAAATCACTCCGTATCAAGCTGGCCACGCGTAAGCACACGGAAGACCACGCTCCTGCCCAAAAGGCCGAATTACTGCCCCCCAGAGCCCCGAGCAGCCTCCCACGAGCCATCTGCTGCTGCCTGCCTGCCTGCTGCCACCGTGCCCTGCCATTTGGTGCCTGCACATCAGCCATCTGCAGGGGTCCAGTTGCTGTGTCCACCCCTGCTGGAACAGAACACTCCCGACTGGGATACCATCGCTCCACAGCCCAGCCCCAGGACCCAGTTGCCCACCCACGCCTGCCTCAGGGGTCTCCATGTCGGGGCAAACACCATCCGAGACCACTGGCGACCTCCAGCTAGAGGGGCAGAGGGCCACCAGCTTCAGTCAGAAGGAAGTTGGTGTCCTGGTGGAGCTTGTCCTGGGGCATTATGATGCCCTCTTCGGATCACCACGCGCTGACAAGAAAGGACGGGACAGGATCTGGGACGACTTTGTGGTTGCCATCAACGCGGAGGGGGTGGCAACCCGCAACATCAAGCAAGTCAAGAAGCGCTGGGAGGACTTCAGGTCCAGGTCCCTCATAAAGGCCCGGCGCCTCGTGGAGGGGGGCCGGGGCAGCATGAGTACCATCCAGCTGAGGGTCCTGGAACGCGTACGCCCAGCGCTCCATGCCCAGATCCTTGAGAGGCAGACCCGTCTGGAGTCGAGCGGTAAGTGGCCAAGCATTGCTGTGTGAGACAGGGCATGTTGCAGCGTGCTGGTTGTCTGATACTTGCCTGTATGTGTGACATAGGCCATGTACGCGTGTGTGTGTGCAGGGACTTCATGGTCATGCAGGTGAGACCAGTTTTGTGTGAAGCACACGGTTGGTGTATGTGTTTAAATGTAACATGGGGAGCCCTATGCGGAATGGACACATGAGAGCATGCCAGTCTCTGTTCCTGGACATGGGTGTGGGTGAGGGATGGGTGCTGATGCCATGTACATGTATGGTGTCCATGTCTGTGTTTCTGACCTGCGTGTCTGTGACTTGTGGATGCCATGGATGCATGACACATGTCTGTGACAATGTTCAGATTCACTGATGCAGCCTAGTTATCCTTGCATCCACTGTGTCTGGGGTGTACGAGTCCAGATGGATGAAAGTACATTGAAGTGTGTGCATGTGATAGGCATGACCCATGATGCATGTGAGTCCAAAAACAACATTGTATGCTTCAAGAGTCCCTTGGACATGTTTGCTTATGTCCATAGCATGCACCATGCCTGTTACTGCATGTGGTTTGCCTGCACTGACCCATGTGTTGTGGAGGGACATGATGGAAGTGATCTTTGACAGTGCCACTCATTTGCTATTGCTTCCTGTCTAGGGGACCATTGTACAGTACCCTGATGCTTGTGTTCTATGTCTCCCTCTACACAACGCAAAGTGAAGAAGAGGGCGGAGACGGCGCTGTGGAGCTAAGCGGCGGGGATGCCCCCACGGCTCCAGCGGAAGGGGTGGGTGAACCCCCACAGGGGCTTGCAACGGCGGAAGACGGGGTGGAGCCATCCAGGTTGGTGGTTTCCACAGAGGAGGAGGAGGCCGCTACTGAGCCGCACATGGGGCCTGGTGGGGGCATCCCTGCTGGTGCAAGTGGTGCAGTCCAGGGGCAGGGGCAGGAGGCAGCACAGGTCGCCGTGGAGGTGCATGTGCATGTCACTGTCCCTGACACTGTGACTGTACCACCATGCACCAGCAGGGATGCCCCATCCCAGGCCCGTCCGCAGGTAGGGGGGATGTCCATGTCATCTGACTCCCCTCCACCTGGGGACGAGGGGACCCCTGGCCGTATGGAGAAGGTCCTGATTGGTGATGCGTTGCGCACGGCTGTCATTCGTGATGAGGTGCGTGCTTCCCGGGGGGAGCACGCACGTCATCACGAAGAGCACCGTGCCAACGTGGCCCAGTTGGGAGCGGTCATGGTCGGAGGTCTCGTACATGTGTCGGGCACTCTGGCAACCCTCTCCTCCTCTGTGGAGGCTATGCGCCAGTCGTACTCCATGCCGTCTTCCAGGCCAGATGCCACTAGGGCCCCCTGTGGACCTGCCCCGACCAATGCAGCCACCTCGGTGGGGATCCCATCCCTGCCACAGTCGGGAGTCGGAGGTCCAGCAGGGGTGGACACACCAGCAACTGGACCCAAGCAGATGGAGGATGTGACGGCATCATCGGGCAGGGCACGTGCACGACAGCGTCAGTGGTTTCCATCAGCCTGGATGCCGTCGTGCTGGCACAGGCAGTTGCGTCGGAGGCAGCGGCAGGCTCAACGTGGGAGGCATCATGGCTCGGGGCCATCAACATCAGGGGTGCAGGCATCGGCCGGAGGGCAGGAGAACCCTGGAATGGGAGTGGCTTCCGTGTGGGAGCGGTTGGGCCAGCAGATAGGAGCGGAGCGGCAGCAGGCAGAGGAGGAACGGCTCACAATGGTCAGGGCGGAGAACTCCGTGCGGAGGGCGCTGAGGCGGCCTGAGTGCCTCGAGGGTCTTCACAGGGATTTGGAGCTGGACACTGCATTATCCCTGCGGGACCTCGGGCCAGGGAACATGCCCGCCTCCAAGCCATTGAACAGGAGTTCGATGATGACCTGGCCCATGACAACAACCAGTGAGCCGTCGGACTAGCCCGCTGCCCTTGTAAATAGTTATGTAGTTAGTGTTAGGTTTCCTTTGCTTTTTTATTTATTTTGGACCTTTTGGACAATGGGCCACATTTTTGTATATAGTTTTATTTTATTAGGTAGTATTTTTATGTAGGTTTCATTTCTTCAGTTGGGATCATGGACCCTGGTTTGTTTATCTGTATATAGTTGACTGTTGGATTTTTTTATTTTTTTTTGGATTTACCCATGGAGCAATGGTTTTCGGTTTTGTTTTTACCTTGGATTTACTTTCTTGAACTGTGACTTTGGACACCTTTCCTTTGGATTATGATTTTTCGTTTTTCATTATTTTACGGACATGCTGCTTTTGGTTTTTGATTCCCATTGTCATTTGTTTATTTTTAATTCCATTTATGCTGTTTTTAATACATTTTTTTCATCAAACTTCAATGTGTAGTATCATCTCATTGGTATCATGCATATCATGATATGGGTTTTGAGATTCACTGACAGCCATTGGGTGTATGTGAGGGCCATGTGTTCATTTCCAAACTTGCTATTGGGGTTCTATCATGTCATTGCCATTTCTAAGTGGGTGGATGCAATACTCGAGTGGGTGTTTTGCATTTGGGGGCTGACCATAAGGGCCAGGGATCTAGATTGTGATGACATGTTGGCTGGGGGACATGTGTGGGGGCCTGCTGGCAGGTGCCCCGCAATGCTGGGGGGTGGGAGTGCAGGGGGACATGAGTGGGACATGAGTGGGGGCCTGCTGGCAGGTGCCCCGCAATGCTGGGGGGTGGGGGTGCAGGGGGACATGAGTGGGACATGAGTGGGGGCCTGCTGGCAGGTGCCCCGCAATGCTGGGGGTGAGGGTGCAAGGGGACATGAGTTGTTGATCAGTGGTGCAAGGAGACATGTGCCTTTGCTGGGGGGCATGCCCATGTTGGGTGGGCTGCCTGCGGGACATGACCAGGGATGCAGGGTAGTCCCCTGTGGTGTGGGCTGCCTGCAGGGGCCGTGGAGGGTGTACAGGGGATACCTGGGAGGACCCACACTGCCAAATCACATGTAGGACTCCCCGGCACCCCTGAAATACACGTAACCTGCTGAAATCGCGTGTGAAAATTCTCGCGCACCCCTGAAATACACATACCCTGCTGAAATCGCTTGTGAAAATTCTCGCGCACCTCTGAAATACACGTACCCTGCTGAAATCGCGTGTGAAAATTCGCGCGCACCCCTGAAATACACGTGCCCAGCTGAAATCACGTGTGAAAATTCTCGCGCACCCCTGAAATACACGTACCCTGCTGAAATCGCGTGTGAAAATTCGCGCGCACCTCTGAAATACACGCGCCCAGGCCAATCGCATGTGGAACTTCTCGCGCACCTCTGAAATACACGCGCCCAGGCCAATCGCGTGTGGAACTTCTCGCGCACCTCTGAACTACACGCGCCGAGGCCAATCGCGTGTGGAACTTCTCGCGCACCCCTGAAATACACGCACATGCTCCCCCAGGCCCGATCGCGTGTGGAACTTCTCGCGCACCTCTGAACTACACGCGCCCAGGCCAATCACGTGTGGAACTTCTTGCGCACCTCTGAACTACACGCGCCCAGGCCAATCGCGTGTGGAACTTCTCGCGCACCCCAGAAATACACGCACACGCTCCCCCAGGCCCGATCGCTTGTGGAACTTCTCGCACACCTATGAACTACACACGCCCAGGCCAATCGCGTGTGGAACTTCTCGCGCACCCCTGAAATACACGCACACGCTCCCCCAGGCCAATCGCGTGTGGAACTTCTCGCGCACCTCTGAACTACACGCGCCCAGGCCAATCGCGTGTGGGACTTCTCGCGCACCCCTGAAATACACGCACCCGCTCCCCTAGGCCCGATCGCGTGTGGAACTTCTCGCGCACCTCTGAACTACACGCGCCCAGGCCAATCGCGTGTGGAACTTCTCGCGCACCCCTGAAATACACGCACACGCTCCCACAGGCCCGATCGCGTGTGGAACTTCTCGCGCACCTCTGAAATACACGCGCCCAGGCCAATCGCGTGTGGAACTTCTCGCGCATCCCTGAAATACACGCACACGCTCCCCCGGGCCCGATCGCATGTGGAACTTCTCGCGCACCTCTGAAATACACGCGCCCAGGCCAATCGCATGTGGAACTTCTCGCGCACCTGTGAACTACACGCGCCCAGGCCAATCGCGTGTGGAACTTCTCGCGCACCCCTGAAATACATGCACACGCTCCCCCAGGCCCGATCGCGTGTGGAACTTCTCGCGCACCTTTGAACTACAAGTGCCCAGGCCAATCGCGTGTGGAACTTCTCGCGCACCTCTGAACTACACGCGCCCAGGCCAATCGCGTGTGGAACTTCTCGCGCACCCCTGAAATACACGCACACACTCCCCCAGGCCCGATCGCGTGTGGAACTTCTCGCGCACCTCTGAACTACACACGCCCAGGCCAATCGTGTGTGGAACTTCTCGCGCACCCCTGAAATACACGCACACGCTCCCCCAGGCCCGATCACGTGTGGAACTTCTCGCGCACCTCTGAACTACACGCGCCCAGGCCAATCGCGTGTGGAACTTCTCGCGCACCTCTGAACTACACGCGCCCAGGCCAATCGCGTGTGGGACTTCTCGCGCACCCCTGAAATACACGAACACGCTCCCCCAGGCCCGATCGCGTGTGGAACTTCTCGCGCACCTCTGAACTACACGTGCCCAGGCCAATCGCGTGTGGAACTTCTCGCGCACCTCTGAACTACACGCGCCCAAGCCAATCGCGTGTGGAACTTCTCGCGCACCCCTGAAATACACGCACACGCTCCCCCAGGCTCGATCGCGTGTGGAACTTCTCGCGCACCTCTGAACTACACGCGCCCAGGCCAATCGCGTGTGGAACTTCTCGCGCACCCCTGAAATACACGCACACACTCCCCCGGGCCCGATCGCATGTGGAACTTCTCGCGCACCTCTGAACTACACGCGCCCAGGCCAATCGCGTGTGGAACTTCTCGCGCACCCCTGAAATACACGCACACGCTCCCCCAGGCCCGATCGCGTGTGAAACTTCTAGCGCACGGGTATTCCCGAAACCCGTAATACGCGTTCCCCGCTTTGCGTTTGCTGTTTGCCAGTCCGGTAAACTGGTACAGGGTTGGCACGGCCCTTTGCGATGGTTTTGCGATCTTGATGGCTTTTCCTTGAGCAAGGGCGTTCTTGGGGGCGTAACTGGCGCTGCTGCAGGGTCGCTGCGCCACTCTGCGCCACGTCTGCTTTTGGAGGCGAGAATCCATGAATACGCTGTGCGTGGAAATTGATATTATCGCACGCGGCAGGCGCAGACATTCGCACGGGCACGCTGTGCGCCAGCCGCGTGCGACACTTTTGCGAGGAATTACAAGAATCGGCCTGTTAATCTGGTCGAGGGAATAAAATGGCAACCCAGTTTCCGTTTAGCCACATTGGATGTTAAAGCATTATACAAATCCATCCAGCATCATTTAGCATAGAAACAATAGATTTCTCGTTTAGAACATTCTCGGCCTCTCATTCAACACATGTGCAAATGATTAAAGAATTTCTTGATTTTACCTTGGGTCATAACCAATTCATTTTCAACCAGAAATCCTATATTCAAACGAGTGGCATTGCTATGGGGCTAAATATGCACCTGGTCTTGCCAATCTATTTATGGCATACTTTGAATACAGGCACATTCACCAAACACATGACTTTTCCAAAGAAATGTACATGTCGAAAAGATATATTAATGATGTCCTTGTAATTTGGGATGGCACCAAAGACAGATTTGAACTCTTTTTACAATATCCCAACAGTAATAATTTTGGGATAGAATTTACAGGACAAATAGATGACTCGAGCATTGTCTTCCTAGACCTTAACATATATATCGAGGACAACACCCTACAGACAAGTACGCATAGAAAAAGTACAGCTGTTAATTCCATATGGCATGCAAAAAGCTACCATCAAAGGGGAGTCATCAACAATATACCGAAACGGGAATTTTTTAGTGCATGAAGAAATTGTAGTTCCAACAGGACGTTTAATCTAGAGTGTGAACAAATTGGAAAAAGGTTTAAGGAAAGAGGGTACGCTCCAAGCATTATTGATAAAGCCAGAAAGGCAACAGTCGATTTGGATCGGAAGGGATTGCTTAACCAATCCAAAAACACAGGGAATGAGTACCCTGAATTTGTTAACTTCATCACAAATTACTCAAGTGACAGTAATTTTATTTACAATATTCTTAACAAACATTGGTACATTTTAAAGTTGGACAGCGAAGTAGCACCATACATTACAGAGAAACACAAAATTATATACACCAAGACTATGACATTAAAAAGAAAACGATATCCCTCTTTCCTTGCACCTGAAGCCAATGGCAGGCATGGAAATAGCTCGTTAACCAATCCAATTACACGGTTCCATAAATGTGGATCATGCAATTTCTGTAAATTTGCACTGTCACCGACAAGGGTTTTCACATGCCATGGCGGTCTAGAAGTAAAAATTGTAGATTTCATCAATTGTAAGACGACATTTTTTGTTTATGCAGTGATATGTGTCTGTAAAAAGGTATATGTTGGTAGGACAATTTGAGAGCTACGAGTGAGGATTCGGGAGAATTTATCCAATTTAAACAATCAAGACCTGAAGCTATCCTTAGCTGCATGGTAGAAGTACCATTAATTGGAGGACAGCAGAGACATTCGGTTTGTTGGATTATTGCAAGCCTAAATACACCCAAGAGGAGGTGATCGACAACAATATTTACGACAGTTGGAATGCAGGACAATCTGTAAATTACGATGTGTCAAACTGGGCCTTAACAAGGAGCACGAACTGAACGTATTCCTTTAAGGAGGACTATCTGGAAATTAGATGGAATATATGGATTCAAAGTGGATGTAATAAGATGCCGGGTACGATATGATATGAAACAATAACGATTAAGCATTAGCCTAAGAGTACAAATAGCTAAAATAATAGCCACCAAGCTATATCTCTTTTACTTAGTACTGTGAATAAGTCAAAGAGCCTTCTCCAATACTAATTAACAATATCACAAGGGTGTGAGATATACAAATGGGAAAACTGTACTTGTGAGGGGATTGCTGCACCCAATGGTAGTAATTAACTAAATAGCTTTTGTTTGATAGTAGCAAGATGAAATCAGACAGTTCCAGCACTGAGGAATAAGGTGTATATTAATAAACATAGACCATATCAGCCCCATAGGTAGAAGTTTATAAACATTGATGTCCGATTTAACTAAGAGGTTCCATCATGAACATTGACATAATAGTAAACACATAACCAGGTGTATCTATCAGGATCTGGGAGTGACAAAAGATGTCAACAGCAGAACGTTAGATCACGTGACTGTACACATGACATGGACAAGACGTGCCTGTTGGATGCGTTAAAGCATTGGATCAAAAATGTAAGCGGCAAGGCAGGAACTGGAAACAATCATATATAGGCACTGTGCTTGAGAATAGACTGTTGAATTAGCTATGTTTAAGGCGAGAATACAAAGAAGACAGGAAATTTAGAGCTCACGTGATTGATGACATGACTAGGAAGTCTGTACGTGAACAGCGCATATTAACCCGATGGAATCAGAGTTCGGGTTTCAGCTGGAACAATTGGGAAGCTCGCAACAAGCAGAGGACATCCTTGCAAGTGAAATGAGGTAGGGAAGCACCCCACAGGTACTTTGTAAATTAGAGGAGTAATACCTCGGTAATACGTAGCTGATTAATTCCTATTTATATATGCTACATAGGTATTTTGACTAGATGAGGTGAAATTACGAGGTGTAGCACAAACATGCAGAGACTTGAACCAATCTAATGTGACAGAGAAGGGGTAAACGGACTTTTGGGTAAGCGCTGCTACATTCTGTGACATACATGACAAAAGGGCACACCGAAATGCGAGGGAACCATCATTTTTAAACTTCTTTGTTTATCACTTATAGATCAGTTGAGTATCGATGTACCAACATTGACTGAGCAAGAAAAATTAGACAGGAGGAATGCCTCAACATATTAAACATTGCATCTCCAATACTATTACTGAAAGGTAATCAATTAATAAATTGATATATGTGTTTTTGAAAGGAGCATACCTAGGACCAGAGTTAAAATGTAGAGTTACAGCATGGGGACAGACATCACATTACACAAGTAGGGATTGAAGTGCTATATTCAAGAGCTGGAGTGAGATTATACAAAGTTAACTCGAGTGGGCGCTTTAGGCGGTTCTTTGGGTAATATACCTGAGATAAATGGGTCTTGATCAAGGCTTTTTGACTTTTCCAATACCAGTACGTATAGATGAAAATGTCAATGTCACTGTGTACACAGCAAATAACTAGCAGGAACAGTGGGATAACCAATGAATGTGCTATTTGGAACATGAAATTGCAAAACCTAAAATACTAATTCTGGTTTGTACTTTTTGTCTCTCCTTCAAAACCCTCTCCCCCTCTTTTTTCCTCCCTTTCTTTCTCCTTGGTTAATATTGAATAATGAAGTGGGATACAGAAATTGAACCCAAAGTGTTTATATTGTATGCCCTGGGGAAGACCCGGAAGGGTTGAAACACGTGTTGGCACTTTGTTGCATTACTTTTGCACCGCCATTGAGATATTGGCATTGATTTACTTCTGGCTTTTTGTTTGATTATCTTTGCACTGCCATTGACATTTTGGCATTGATCTATTTCTCTTTTTTGAACTGCCATAAGGATTTAGGTTGGTAAAGGAGTGAAACTCATTTGAGAGTCTTGGCAGATATGCACATGATTTAACTAGAATGAATTACATCAAATATCTGATTGAGCTGTATCAAACAATGAAGTGATTATTTTATTTTTCTCTCACAATGTTTTTGGATGCTTAATTGAGTGAACATAAGCTCTACATGTGAGAAATGTACTGAACCACTATTGATTGCAAATAATAGCAAACCATTTTTGTTGTGACAAATGAATTTAGCCACCAAGAATTGATAACAGCAGTAAAATGTACTGGTTGAACAAAATTGACATAGGTAAAATAAAACCAGCTGTCCGCAAACAACAATCTCTCTTTGTACATTAACTTATTTACGTATAGAGTTGAGCACGGCATAGGAAAATTGCTTCGAAAACACTAGTGGTTAGGTGGGCAGGGGTAGTTCCGCCCCCTTTTTTCCAAACAAAACCGCAGCTCAATTCATACAATAATATTGAGTTTACTGTGCACCTGGTGACTAGTTACCCCACAACTGTTGATTACCAAGGGAAACTAGCCTTGCTTCTTCTCCTTGACCTCTCTGCTGCATTCGACCTGGTGGACATCAACATCCTCTGTAAACATCTGGCCTCAGCAGCACATTTCTCCACAAATGCCACACAATGGATAAAATCTATCCTTAGTGACAGAACAATGAAAGTCTTTTCCACTAAAGCAGAAGGACCACCCACGTCAGTCACATGTGGAGTACTGCAAGGTTCGTGCATGCCCCCCACTTTCTACAATATTTTTACAAAGCCTCTATTTGATCATCTGGACGACCTGGGTGTCACCTACACGAATTATGTAGATGACACCCAGATCCTTATCCCAATATCCGGGGACCAGGACGCTGACTCAGGCACTCTCAATGCCATATACCTCACCATTCAAGTTTGGATGGCGCAGCACGGTCTATGTCTAAATGATGACAAGACTGAGCGACTCCTTATAGGCTCTCAACACAGGCTCTCCAAACTAAATTATGCCTTTAATTCCTTCAACATTGATGGAAACACCATTACAGTTGCTAATGAGGTGAAAACACTAGGTTACTACTTAGACTCCTCACTCACCCTCAATAAACAAGTCAATTCCATTACATCAGCCACTACTTACGCATGCAAACTCATCAGCGCCTGCAGACAGTTCCTCACACCGGACAGCTGTATGACTCTTGCCAGAGCCCTAGTCCTTACCCGTCTCGACTATTGCAATGCCTTATATTCCGGCACCAAGATCCAGAATATCCTGAAGCTACAGGCCCTTCAAAACAACACCCTCAGAGCTGCACTTAACATCCCCAGATCAGCACAAATATCAGCAATAAGACATCAACAACACTGGCTGCCTGTACATGAAAGCATCATGTACAAATCACTCACCTTAACCCACAAATGTCTTCAGCGGATGGCCCCCGCATACCTATCTAACAAAATCACCATGACTCTGCTAAAAGACCATCCAGAGCAGCCTACCAGCACCGCCTTGCGATTCCCAGGTTCAAGCTCCAAAATGCAGGTGGTGGTAGCTTCCCTAAGATTGCCAGCAAACTATGGAACTCACTGCCGCTCCCTCTCAGAGCACAAGAATCCTTTTGGATTTTCCATAGACAACTCAAAACGCACCTCTTCACTCTAAGCCTGGGTTACTAACGCACACCCTACACCTCCACAAACTACACAAATTCAAATACAAATACACAACACACTGTAATGTTAACTCCATGCATTATGTCTGTCTGGTATATATTCACTGTGTAACAAGTGCAACTGTAACACATCTATTCTGTAAGAAAGCACCCAGATGCCTTTGGGCTTGGCGTGCTATATAATCCTCAAAATAAATAAATAAATGGCACTTGGTTTTAGTTGCTATTCGGGCATTGACGATGTATGTAATGCTATGCTGACTTAAACCAATAAACAATGTTTAACAAATAAAATAAATTAGACTCATTTATTTTCTTTAGAAATAGGGCCAAAAAATGGCCAGTCTGGGGTGTGCGTGCTGCAAAAAAGAACATTTTCACTCTGTGTCCACATCCTGATGACTTACCACACAATGGGGGTCATTACGACCATGGCGCTAAGGGGTTAACGGCGCCGTAAAAGGCTGTGGCGCCGTTAACCCCTTAGCGCCTAATTACGAGGTCCCTTTGCGGGACCCGACCATAGTGGCTGGTCTGGACCAGCCGTTAAAGTAGGGACCCGCAAAGGGACCTTCGAGGTAATTACGGTACCGCAATTTGCGGTACCGTAATTACCGCCTTACCCAGTCCCATTGAGCCCTATGGGGCAAAAATGGGAATGGGGAAGGGCCAATGTTCAATGGGGAATTACCTCCCCGCCAACCTTGGAATGGGGTGGTAATTCCCCATTGAACATTGGCAGACTTGTTACAACACCGGCTGCACCCATGGTGCTAATAGCGCCATGGGTTACCGCCAGTGTTGTAATGAGGGCCAATGTCCCTGTCTCGGGAGGATAGCCCAGGGGCAACGGGATCGCCTTGTAAGCAAGACGACGCAGAGCAACACAGGTTCGATGCTCCGGTCTCCGCTTAGAAAACTCTGGGTATTAAGTGCATTATAAATAACCAATTATTATTATTATTATTATTATTATTATTATTATTATTATTATTATTATTCATATGTGAATGAGAGAGAGTGTATCTTGTGTAAATGCATAACTGCTTGGGTGAATGAGAGAACGTATGTTGTGTGAATGAAAATGTATGTGCTTAGATTGTGTGTGCCTGTGCTGCTTGCATGAAGGGGGAGCAAGACTCTAATTTTATGGTGGTGGGCTATTGGTGCTGTGGCATTTATACTTGACAGCAAGGGTAACGCAACCATGTGGAGTGCTATTGCATAACTAAACTGGCATACTTTGGTGCAGGCAGTCTAGCTATACTTTCTTACTGTGTCATAGTATGTTTTACTGAGAATCAAGGATAAAGCAAACATGATAAAAGCTATTGTGTAGCTAGAATTGCCTACTTTGGTGAGCCACTCTAATTGTGATTTCATATTGTGTAATAGCATTTTCTACTGGTATGGAGGGAGAAGAAACATGATAAGTGTAATTACGTTGCTAAAAATGCTTTTGTTCGTGCAGCCAGTCACAATCTACGTTCTTACTGTGGCATGGTATGTTTACTGAGCATCTATGGTAAAGCAAGCATTGAGTGTTATTACGTAGCTACATTGACTTGGTTCCAGCCAGTCTAATTATGTTTTCTTATTGTGACATGGAATGTGTTACTTGTATGAAGGGTAAATCCATCGTGATGAGTGTTATTATGTTGCCAGAAGAGCTTTCATTGGTGCAGCCAGTCTGGATCTACTTTCATACTGTGGCATGGCATTTTATACTGGGCTTCAATAGTAAAGTAAGCATGGTGAGTGTTATTACATAGCTAGACTGTCTTACTTTGGTACAGCCAGTCAAGGTATGTGTTCATATTGTGGCACAGCATTATTTTACTATGAATGGTAAATCCAGCAGGTTGAAGGTTATTACATTGCTGCCCTGTCCTTCATTGGTGCAGTGATTCTGGATCTATGTTCTTACTGTGGCATGGACTTTTCTACTGCACATCAATGGTAAAGCATGCATGATGACTGTTATTACATGGCTAGATTGGCCTATATCAGTGCAGCCAGTTTGGATATGTTTCTTACTGTAGCTTGGTATTTGTCACTGGCGAAACCAGCAGGAGTAGGCCCTTACTTGAGTGTAATGGCATATATGGATGCAGTCTTCATGGACATGTATGTGCAAAGCCAACATGACAACTGTTTTTATACTGGCATATATTGTGGGCAAATGTATCATGAAAATGTGTTGGAACATCCTCCTGTGCACTGTTGGTGACTTTCATCTATTGGATTTTTTGAATATGCTATCATACAAAACTGAATGCAAACTGTGTGGCCTTTACCCAATTTTCCACTGAAAGTGTTTTAGAAAATGCACCATTTTAATTCATTATTTTAAAAAGATTGTGAGGGGAACCCCCACTCTCCCCAACCATAACCGGCAGCTACAGCATATTCCAGGCAAAAATCTACGCAGCTCCAATGAAAGAATTCAACAGACGCCACTGCTCGAGAACAACATACAAGAATGCGAATTGTCAAACAAATGGTTCGCAGGTGTTCTACTCTGATGCAAGGAGCATGTACATTTAAATTGTCTAGTAGCATTTTCTTTTCACTATTTGACGTAAACAAGTGGCATAGACACAGAAATAGCATTCCTTTATTGAAAAGATTTGAACTAAAAGACTGCTATTGCAAAAGTAATTACAAAAAAGTCCTATTGTATTTCAAACTCCCGCTAAAAACACATAAGCGGGTGGGGGCGTGGAGCAAGGAGAAGCCCCTGGGCTTGTGAGGCTGTTCCTTGACTATGATGACTTTGCTTGGCACATGAGACATTGAGAGCCATAAGATGGAAGTTCTTGGGCAGTCCAGGCTGCTCTTGGCACAGGACGCTACTGCCCACACCCGTAATTCTGTACCTTGCATTTGATGAATATACCTGGCATATTAAGATCGGCCATATATACAATACCGGGTATTGAAAATAGCAATTTCTGCCTACATGCTATCAACACGTTGCCCCAAGTGAGTTTAGTCCTTTTTTCCATTGCAGAGAGGCTTACAGAAAAATAACACCAGCTGTCCACTCTCTAAATGTTGTGGCACTAGACAGAAACCGCACTGCCCATGTGCACACCATGTGGCCCAGAGTTTGTACGGCAGTACAAGATTCACATTACGGCACTAGTTGTAAAGTGGTTTGGATGCGTGACTTGGAAAAAGGATCAGCTCCGGACATTGAGTCCAAATCTCACCTCCTCCAGTACTTTTTATAATTCAACTTTATTGTATTTGTTTCTTTTGTTAATCCATTGACAATGACAGTAGCACAAAAAGAGACAGTCAACATGAAGTTGAAGCTAATGCACTCTTAGGGTAGTAATTAGCCCCACCGCTTGGTGCTCTAGGGGAAGTATCACAGGATGTGTAATTACACTGGAGAGTTTTAGCAAATCCGTACAGGGACAAGGTTGGACTGGGACATACAATTGTCTCAGGCACCAATGAAAAAGTGGCCCAAGGTTGCAAATGGCAATTCATTCCTTTTTTGGCACTGTTTGAATAGTTACCCTGGGGGTCAAGGGGGTTAGATAAAATGCGATGCAAATAGTGCATTTTAAAGACTCTGGGCCTCATTACAAGTAGGGCGCAAAGGGATACCGGGCAGCGGTAATGACACCGGTGCCGGTAATCCCTTTGCGCCCTATTCCGAGGTCCCTTTGCGGGTCCCTTCCTTAATGCCTGCTTTTAGCAGGCGTTAAGGACGGGATCCGCAAAGGGACACCGGGGTCAATAGCGGTACCGCAATTTGCGGTACCATTACTGCCGCCGTCCCATTGAGCCCTATGGGGGCTCAAATGGGAATGGGGAATGGCCCTGGTGAATGGGGAATTACTGGTCCCGCCAACCTCGGAATGGACCGGTAATTACTCCATTCACCAGGCCGAAGTCGGACCGATTTTGGAAGCAGCCATGCCGCAAATAGCGGCGTGGTTATCCCAAACTCGGAATGAGGGCCATGTATTCAGCAACACTGGTCAAAACTACTAGCTGCACAGTAAATTAACTCCTCACACTGGCCCACATTGGCCCAAAAAGTGGCCCACTTTGACCCATAAAACTGACCCAGACCAGCATTTTGTGTTTTGGTTCGGCCATGGGCCTATTGCCCTATAGGCCAGTCCAAACCTGTACAGGGATCAAACAGGAGGCGCACAATGTGTTGTTCAGTTCTCTCGGTTCACTCACACTTTTATTTTGTTCGGACTGACTTTTTTTCATTTCATTTGAGTAGGTTTGGTTGCTAAGGTGTCGCACAGGTACGATATGCTATCCCCCTGCAGAGTGCTGGAATCCACCTCTGGCCCCTTGCAAACCGTTAGCACCTTTTCACGTGGGCTATTTCTTTTCACGTGGTTTGCGGCACCGTTAACCTCTTAACGCCTTACTCCGAGGTCCCTTTGCGGCTCCCGACCTTAACGGCTGGTCTGGACCAGCCGTTAAGGTAGGGACCCGCAAAGGGACCTTGAAGGTAATTATGGCACCGCAATTTGTGATACTGTAATTACCGCCTTCCCCTTTCCCATTGAGCCCTATGGGGCAAAAATGGGAATGGGGAAGGGCCAATGGTAAATGGGGAATTACCGCCCTGCCAACCTTGGACTGGGGTGGTAATTCCCCATTTCACCATGGCGGAATCGGTAAGTTACCGCGTTAACCATGGCGCTAATAGCGCCATTGGTTAATGCCGGGGTTGTAATGAGGGCCAATGGGAACTGAGCAAGCCATCTTTTTGTTGAAGGCTGTACTCAGCACAGAACTCTATGAAACTATTTAATTGGTGACTTTTACACGCCTTGTATACTCCTCATCCTCACGATCTTCCCCATTTAAAGGACCCCGTTTTGAAGACAACTAAACAATTATTCACTGTGCATTGCAACACATGAGTTATTTCACCTGATTTACACATGAGTTATTTCACCTGATTTACCTACTGTACCTGATGTACTTGCCATTTTTGTACCTGATGTATTTGCCATTTTTCTTGCTTCTTTGTACTGCACGGTGCCCAAAACCATCAACCCAGAGATGAGCGCCGGGTCTTCCATCGCAGAGATCAAGCAATGGCCCATAACGCAGGATTTCCCCCGCGTGCTCTGTGAGGGGAAAGCTCCTGCACATAAGAGGAGAATTATGCATGAGGAGGAGTACGCGTAGTGGGGCTGTGTGGGCTGTTGCACTTTATGCTGTGACAGGTTCTGTGGTTCCAATCAATGTAAACCAGTCAAGGCCAACTCTCCCTAGTCAGGCGTGAAGGCCGCCGATGATTTAGACACAAATATTGCTATATTTCACAGGTTTTTACTTTCACCCTCCTTTCTCCCTCATACAAGTTCACGAATCTCAATGCAAGTGAATGGGCCCATTGTGTGTTTTTTTCCGTGGTTATGTACGCTACCATTCCGTTACATTACATGCTTTCTCTACTTTAAGGTACCTGTGTAAGCCCATTGGCTGCCAGACTAAGAACGAGGATGAGCGAGCTGTGACAAGTCTCTGTGGTACTCTTGTCACCAGATTCAAGCTCCACATGCAGTCATCCTTTGGAGATGACTGTGCTCAGCACTTGAACCCCATGATGAGCTCTGGGTTAGAAATGGGGGGACTGCACCATGCGTTAGACCGGTTACCCTGGGCTGAGAAGGACGGTGAGGTGGTTTGTGCTGTGTGACGTCCCGTTTTTCTGCAGGACAGGGGGGCATACATCCCAACTGAATCATTTGGCTGGAAGGAGCCACTGGATTTCCTTGGGATTCTCTGCCATGCATTGCAACCTGGGGAGATGCATTGATTTTGGACAGAACAGTAATGGTATGGTGTCCGTTTGGGGAGGAGTTAGGGTTCTGAGGAGTGGGCTGTAACGTGAGGGTTTACACTAACACCTTTCCTTACATTTTGTGCAGTGTTTATGTACAGTACAGTAATGGGAGTGTAGGCTCCTCGCACTCAGGGGGCGGGGGTGCAGCGATTGCCTGTAACCAGAGGGGCTACAAAACAGTCTTACATGTTTAGCTGTGTTGATATTGTTCTGTTGTCTGCACAGTACAGTAATGGCATGTTTCTGTTAAATTCTACCCCGTGACGTGCGTTCCTCTTCTGCTGGTTGTGAGGAAAACAGGGTTAGTTCAAGCCACAAGCCACCATCATCGCTCCACTTCTGCAATAAGCTACTGAGGAGCTGTCATGAGGCTGACGCACGATGAATAAAAGACTGAACACACAAAAGGGTTGTTTTCTGTCATTTTCTTTATAATTTGGTCTCCCAAAGGAAATGGATGCAAACAAGAAACAAGAATCACACACTGTGTGATAACCCCTCACCTCCCCTGTGACGTTGCTGGTTTCCCAGGGGTTGCTGAAGCAATTCTTCTCTCCACTTTGGTTATAGGCGATCAGTCTCTCTTTTGAGAGCACAGGCTCTTGAACCAGTTATTCATACAGCCAGCGAGCCCCCTGCCACACTGAGGGTGGACCAAGTGTCAAGGTCAAACGGTTTGTCAGCTCTACTCCCTCAGCTCTTCTCGCCCTGAAATCTCTGGAGGGAGGGTGTCGCCTCGACCCACACCGGTCCTTCTCTGTTCTCCCCGGTGGTGTTCTCATTCCTACTTCCACCTCCTCAATCTGCCTTGGGCCAACCTGGCCTCCTAATGCCTTCATATGCTTGTTGATTACAGAGTTGCCCTTCTTCTGCGCCTCAAATGCTAGTTCTTCCTCCGCCTCCCATGTTAATGGCCCGACCACTTCCTTTGATATCGCCAGCTGCTCCTACTTTCCTGCCACCAACTCATTCTTCTCCGATAACGGGAGGCTGCAAAACATACACAGCAGCAGCTGACAAATCTGGACTCAGCGATCATTAGAGGCAGCACAAAGTATCGGAGCATGCATGGGCAGCAAACTTCCCAGAAACAGAACATTGTAGAGTCTCAGATGATCCGTCCAGGTAAAAGGGACTCATCAAGTATGAAAATGCAATCTCGTATTGCCTTTGATATGTGTAGGTCATTGTGGCCATTTTTGCAGACAAAGAACAGGTAGCAGCAGATCAATGCAAGAGATTACTGTATACTTTCTGTTACCATGCCTGGAATAAGGGGCTGTCTGGAACATCCTCATTGCTTGCCTGCCCACTGCTTCACCTCACACACGTACCTGCCTTTAGATTGCCTGCCTCCCTGTAGCCTCAGCTGCCTGCCCCTTGCTATTTTAGTGGGTGTTGGCACCCACCACTGCTGGTTTTGTCATGTATTTGTCAGACATTACATTTTGTAGCTTGGGCACCCCATTTCAACTGTAATGTACCACAGGTCAAAGTTGTTTCACCCTACAGGTATTGGCCAGCCCAGACCCACAGCGGGTTGTAAACCCGTTAGCGCGTCCCTGCAGGGGGCACAGTTGGGAATTTAATGATGTGCCCGGAGCCTTCCTTAAACCTCACTCACAGCTATTACATCAGGCTTGTGGGAATCTAATTCATGCATTTGCTAAGCATCTGCATCTTGCGTGGTGCCAGCCAGAAGCAGGTGGACGGCGAGAATCTACTTTAGCCACTATTCATATTTCTTCTTGATGATTTTGATGTAATATGATATCTTTCATGATAGCAAGTGTACTAGTGCTTCAATCTGAACATCAGAGAGACAAGTATTTATCAAACGGGAGCAGGTGCAAAATAATATATCTCTAAAAGGTCATAACTAGGTGCCCATTCTTCACCAAAGACCCAACACTGATGGCACTGATTTGGCAATGTGTAGTTATATTATTGAAATCATTAATTCCATTTTATTAATTAAAACATAATCCCATTTGGTACCCCTGAGAAGTAAAGGTCAATGAGTGCAATAGGCTTCTCTCTGTGTCGCTCCCTTATAGCCACATTGTGAGGAACCTAAGGGCGTTCTCACTTCCTTTTCCCCCGATAGCCTCTGCTCAGGTGGCCAGGGCAGGGCTATCGGTTTTGGGGGAGCTTTCCTGCCCAGAGAGTCCTGTCTGGAGGCAAGGACGCAGCCTATTGTAGAGGAAGAGGCAGGGTGTGTGAATTTATCATCAGATCTATCTAACTTGGGGTTGGGAGTCAAAGGGTCGAAGCTGCCAGAGTCTCCTCTGCCTAGTGCCAACAGCCGGAGCTGCGGGGCATGGAAGACTCCAAAGTGCTGTAGACCACTGTTAGCCCCTGCGAGTGAGGAGCGGAGCTACTGGCAACCCACAGCGAGATTTGCAGAATGCGAGCGCTGCTCGCAGAGCCCCAGAGAAGTGTGAGCGGAGCTGACGAATGCCTGGAAAACGAAGAGAGAGGCCGTCCAGAGGAGCCGCCTAGGACCGGTGAGTGAATTGAAGTGATCACTCGGACCGGGGAGCTCCTGGGGCTACATCTGGGCATATGGGAATGCAGGATCAACTGACATTTGTGTGCAAGTGATTGTAAACCCAAAGTGAGGAGTTTTTGAACACCAAGCAAATGTTGGACTATAAGTGAAGGAACTTGAATACAGAGCAAGCATTATTGACTAACAAATTAAAGGAAAGCTTTGTAAGCATTATTGAATACCGAACTAAAGGAAAGTTTTGATAAGCCTATGAATGAAATGAAAGCATAAATGAACACTTAAAGACAAATAATGAATGTGTGGAAAGAAAGTGGAAAGCAAGTGATGAGCCCTTATGAAGATTGTGAAAGATAGGTGAAGAGAAAGAAGAGAGTGAGCACCACGGAGTAGGTTGTGTGGAAGAAGGCACTGTGGCAAAGCAAAGAGACTGTCAAGGAGAATACAAAGCGAATGTAAACCAAAGCACAGATGCAGTGGAAGAGAAACCTGTGTGGGCTAATCATCACAAAGTGAGTTGTGTGGAAGAACATACTATGGCAGAGCTGAGAGACTGTCAAAGAGAATCCAAAGCGAAAGTAAACCAAAGCACAGGTGTAGTAAAAGAGAAACCTGTGTGAGCAAGAAAACCTACTGTTATCGGTTGCATGACCTGTAATGGTGGACTGTGTGGTTCGACAACTGCGCCTAGACCGAGGATACCCTGTCTGGGAAAGCTAAAGAATGGAAAGATTAACAGGCCGATTCATGGAATAATTAGCGCGGCGCAACTGGGCAAAAACGTGCGAATCGCAGTGGAATAGCGAAAATCGCAGTGCAAGTGCGAAAATCGCACGAAAAGCAGCGCACGTCGATTCATGGAAGTCCGTGCGCGAGAAAACCAGCGGATGTGCGATAAAAAGTGCGCCGCGCACGTTGGCGCACAGGCCATCTAACAGCGTGCGCCAGGTCACAGCGAAAATCGCACAGGCCACAGCGAAATTCGCACATAGCGCGGCGCACGCAACAAAAGTAGGCGGAACACGGGCGTAACACTCGGAATGGGGAACAACTTGCAAAAACGTGGGCGTCACGGGGGAAGTACAGGGCACAAGTGCGCGGAACGCCCACACGCTCGCCTACAACACGTATTCATGGAATAGAATAGGGCAAAAAAGCGCACGCTCAAACCAGCGCACAGGCACAAACACGACCGCCACAAGAAAGCAGGCGGTAGCGTCTCTGCGGCTGTAAGAAATGTGCGCCAAAAGGTGCGCCAACAAATAGCACCCATATACTGCCATGATGAATGTCCTATACTGTGGCCCTCCAGGACAAATGACGTGCAAAGGGGTACCCACAAACACGGACACGCTGACAAAAAATACGTGTGCGTGTATACCGGGGTGCGCGGGAAGTCTCACACACGATTTGGCCGGGTACGTGGATTTCAGGGGTGCGCGGGAAGTCCCACACGCGAATAGCCTGGGCGCGTGTATTTCAGGGGTGCGCGGGAAGTTACACACGCGAATAGCCTGGGCGCGTGTATTTCAGGGGTGCGCGGGAAGTCCCACATGCGATTACAGCAGGGTACGTGTATATCAGGGGTGCGCGGGAAGTTCCACACGCGAATAGCCTGGGCGCGTGTATTTCAGGGGTGCGCGGGAAGTTTCACACGCGAATAGCCTGGGCGCGTGTATTTCAGGGGTGCGCGGGAAGTTCCACACGCGAATAGCCTGGGCGCGTGTATTTCGGGTGCGCGGGAAGTTCCACACGCGAATAGCCTGGGCGCGTGTATTTCAGGGGTGCGCGGGAAGTTCCACACGCGAATAGCCTGGCCGCGTGTATTTCAGGGGTGCGCGGGAAGTCCCACACGCGATTACAGCAGGGTACGTGTATTTCAGGGGTGCGCGGGAAGTTCCACACGCGAATAGCCTGGGCGCGTGTATTTCAGGGGTGCGCGGGAAGTTCCACACGCGAATAGCCTGGGTGCGTGTATTTCAGGGGTGCGCGGGAAGTTCCACACGCGAATAGCCTGGGCGCGTGTATTTCAGGGGTGCGCGGGAAGTCCGTGCGCGGGAATTATCACACGCGATTTGGCTTGGTACGTGTATTACAGGGGTGCGTGGGAAGTTACACACGCGATTAGGCTGGGTGGGTCCTCACAGGTGTTCCCTGTACACCCTCGACGGCCCCTGCAGGCAGCCCACAAAACAGGGGACTACCCTGCACACCTGCTCATGTCTCCCACCACCCCCACCCCCCACCATCCAGGGGCAGCCTCCACCAGGCCCCCACTCATGTCTCCCACCACCCCCACCCCCCAGCAGTGCAGGGGCAGCCTCCACCAGGCCCCCACTCATGTCTCCCACCACCTCCACCCCCCAGCAGTGCAGGGGCAGCCTCCACCAGGCCCCCACTCATGTCTCCCACCACCCCCACCCCCCTGCCACCATGGGCACCCTCCACCAGGCCCCCACTCATGTCTCCCACCACCCCCACCCCCCACCATCCAGGGGCAGCCTCCACCAGGCCCCCACTCATGTCTCCCACCACCCCCACCCCCCAGCAGTGCAGGGGCAGGCTCCACCAGGCACCCACTCATGTCCCCTATCACCCCCACCCCCCCAGTCACCAGGGGCACCCTCCAACAGGCCCCCACTCATGTCTCCCACCACCCCCACCCCCCCAGTCACCAGGGGCACCCTCCACCAGGCCCCCACTCATGTCTCCCACCACCCCCACCCCCACCCCCCAGCAGTGCAGGGGCAGCCTCCACCAGGCCCCTACCCATGTCTCCCACCACCCCCACCCCCCAGCAGTGCAGGGGCAGCCTCCACCAGGCCCCCACTCATGTCTCCCACCACCCCCACCCCCCAGCAGTGCAGGGGCAGCCTCCACCAGGCACCCACTCATGTCCCCTATCACCCCCACCCCCCCGCCACCAGGGGCACCCTCCACCAGGCCCCCACTCATGTCTCCCACCACCCCCACCCCCCACCATCCAGGGGCAGCCTCCACCAGGCCCCCACTCATGTCTCCCACCACCCCCACCCCCCTGCCACCATGGGCACCCTCCACCAGGCCCCCACTCATGTCTCCCACCCCCCCCACCCCCCAGCAGTGCAGGGGCAGCCCCCACCAGGCCCCCACTCATGTCCCCTATCACCCCCACCCCCCCAGTCACCAGGGGCAGCCTCCACCAGGCCCCCACTCATGTCTCCCACCACCCCCACCCCCCACCATCCAGGGGCACCCTCCACCAGGCCCCCACTCATGTCTGCCACCACCCCCACCCCCCCAGTCACCAGGGGCAGCCTCCACCAGGCCCCCACTCATGTCTCCCACCACCCCCACCCCCCACCATCCAGGGGCACCCTCCACCAGGCCCCCACTCATGTCTCCCACCACCCCCACCCCCCAGCAGTGCAGGGGCAGGCTCCACCAGGCACCCACTCATGTCCCCTATCACCCCCACCCCCCCGCCACCATGGGCACCCTCCACCAGGCCCCCACTCATGTCTCCCACCACCCCCACCCCCCAGCAGTGCAGGGGCAGCCTCCACCAGGCCCCCACTCATGTCTCCCACCACCCCCACCCCCCAGCAGTGCAGGGGCAGCCTTCACCAGGCACCCACCCATGTCTCCCACCACCCCCACCCCCCAGCAGTGCAGGGGCAGCCTCCACCAGGCCCCCACTCATGTCTCCCACCACCCCCACCCCCCAGCAGTGCAGGGGCAGCCTCCACCAGGCCCCCACTCATGTCTCCCACCACCCCCACCCCCCTGCCACCATGGGCACCCTCCACCAGGCCCCCACTCATGTCTCCCACCACCCCCACTCCCCACCATCCAGGGGCACCCTCCACCAGGCCCCCACTCATGTCTCCCACCACCCCCACCCCCCAGCAGTGCAGGGGCAGGCTCCACCAGGCACCCACTCATGTCCCCTATCACCCCCACCCCCCCGCCACCAGGGGCACCCTCCACCAGGCCCCCACTCATGTCTCCCACCACCCCCACCCCCCCAGTCACCAGGGGCACCCTCCACCAGGCCCCCACTCATGTCTCCCACCACCCCCACCCCCCCAGTCACCAGGGGCACCCTCCACCAGGCCCCCACCCATGTCTCCCACCACCCCCACCCCCCACCATCCAGGGGCAGCCTCCACCAGGCCCCCACCCATGTCTCCCACCACCCCCACCCGCCACCATCCAGGGGCAGCCTCCACCAGGCCCCCACTTATGTCTCCCACCACCCCCACCCCCCTGCCACCATGGGCACCCTCCACCAGGCCCCCACTCATGTCTCCCACCACCCCCACCCCCCAGCAGTGCAGGGGCAGCCTCCACCAGGCCCCCACTCATGTCCCCTATCACCCCCACCCCCCAGCCACCAGGGGCACCCTCCACCAGGCCCCCACTCATGTCTCCCACCACCCCCACCCCCCAGCAGTGCAGGGGCAGGCTCCACCAGGCACCCACTCATGTCCCCTATCACCCCCACCCCCCCAGTCACCAGGGGCACCCTCCACCAGGCCCCCACTCATGTCTCCCACCACCCCCACCCCCCCAGTCACCAGGGGCACCCTCCACCAGGCCCCCACTCATGTATCCCACCACCCCCACCCCCCAGCAGTGCAGGGGCACCCTCCACCAGGCCCCCACCCATGTCTCCCACCACCCCCACCCCCCAGCAGTGCAGGGGCAGCCTCCACCAGGCCCCCACTCATGTCTCCCACCACCCCCACCCCCCAGCAGTGCAGGGGCAGCCTCCACCAGGCCCCCACTCATGTCTCCCACCACCCCCACCCCCCTGCCACCATGGGCACCCTCCACCAGGCCCCCACTCATGTCTCCCACCACCCCCACCCCCCACCATCCAGGGGCACCCTCCACCAGGCCCCCACTCATGTCTCCCACCACCCCCACCCCCCAGCAGTGCAGGGGCAGGCTCCACCAGGCACCCACTCATGTCCCCTATCACCCCCACCCCCCCAGTCACCAGGGGCACCCTCCACCAGGCCCCCACTCAGGTCTCCCACCACCCCCACCCCCCAGCAGTGCAGGGGCAGCCTCCACCAGGCCCCACCCATGTCTCCCACCACCCCCACCCCCCACCATCCAGGGGCAGCCTCCACCAGGCCCCCACTCATGTCTCCCACCACCCCCACCTTCCACCATCCAGGGGCAGCCTCCACCAGGCCCCCACTCATGTCTCCCACCACCCCCACCCCCCAGCAGTGCAGGGGCAGCCTCCACCAGGCCCCCACCCATGTCTCCCACCACCCCCACCCCCCACCATCCAGGGGCAGCCTCCACCAGGCCCCCACTCATGTCTCCCACCACCCCCACCCCCCACCATCCAGGGGCAGCCTCCACCAGGCCCCCACCCATGTCTCCCACCACCCCCACCCCCCACCATCCAGGGGCAGCCTCCACCAGGCCCCCACTCATGTCTCCCACCACCCCCACCCCCCAGCAGTGCAGGGGCAGCCTCCACCAGGCCCCCACTCATGTCCCCTATCACCCCCACCCCCCAGTCACCAGGGGCACCCTCCACCAGGCCCCCACTCATGTCTCCCACCACCCCCACCCCCCAGCAGTGCAGGGGCAGCCTCCACCAGGCCCCCACTCATGTCTCCCACCACCCCCACCCCCCCAGTCACCAGGGGCACCCTCCACCAGGCCCCCACTCATGTCTCCCACCACCCCCACCCCCCAGCAGTGCAGGGGCAGCCTCCACCAGGCCCCCACTCATGTCTCCCACCACCCCCACCCCCCCCAGTCACCAGGGGCACCCTCCACCAGGCCCCCACTCATGTCTCCCACCACCCCCACCCCCCAGCAGTGCAGGGGCATCCTCCACTAGGCACCCACACATGTCCCCCTGCCCCCAGGTCCTGACGATACTCAATCATGGCAGTAATGGGCAGCATACCCAGCACAAACACCCAGGCAAGGATTGCATCCACCCACATAGTGAATGCAATTACATGATACAACCCCAATGGCAAGTATGTAAATGAACACATGTCCGTCACACACACATACACAACGGGTGCAAGTGAATGTCAAAACCCATATCATGACATGTATGAAACCAATGAGAAAATACCACAAGTGAAAGTTAAAAAAACATGTATTAAAGATGAAAAATAAGTAAACAAATCAAACATACAACAATGGGGATAACAAAATAAATGGTCCATGTCCGAGAACAAATGTAAAAATAAAAAATAAAAAGTAATCCAAAAACAAATGTTGTCCAAAGCAATGTCATGTGGAAGGAAAATAATGAAAAACCATTTCCTCATGGTGAACACAATAATCAATAAAAAAAATGTTTCTTCAAAAAGCAAACTATATACACGAATATTCCAGGGTCCATGAGCCCAACACCATAAATGAAACCTACTACTACCTAATGAAAAAAATATCTACAAAAAAGTGGCCATTGTCCGAGCGGTCCAAAAAAATAAAAATGAATAAAGGAAACCTAACACTAACTAACTAAATAACTATATACAAAGGCAGCGGGCAAGTCCTGCGGCTCACTCGGTGATGTTGCTGGCCAGGGCATCATCGAACTCCATGTCGATGTCCTGGAGGCGGGACTCTGTCCTGGCCCCGCGTTTCTCGCAGGGATAACCCCATGTTCAGCTCAAACTCCCTGCGAGCTTCCTCGAGGCACTCAGCCCGCCTCAACGCCCGACGCATGGAGAACTCCGCCCTGACCATGGTGAGCCGCTCCTCTTCCGCCCGCTGCCGCTCCGCACCTATCCGCTGGACCAACTGCTCCCACACGGAAGACACCACCATCCCAGGGTTGCCCTGCCCTCCGGCCGATGCCTGCCCCTCTGATCTTGATGGCCCCGAGCCATGATGCCTCCCACGTCGAGCCTGCTGCTGCCTCCGACGCCACTGCCTCTGCCAGCACGACGGCATCCAGGCTGATGGAAACCACCGACGCCGTCGTGCACGTGCCCTGCCCGATGATGCTGTCACATCTTCCATCTGCTGGGGTCCAGTTGCTGTGTTGTCCACCCCTGCTGGACCTCCGACTCCCAACTGTAGCAGGGATGGGATCCCCACCGAGCTGGCTGCATTGGTCGGGGCAGGTCCACAGGGGGCCCTGGTGTCATCTGGGCTGGAAGACGGCAAGGAGAACGACTGGTGTATAGCCTGCACAGAGGAGGAGAGGGCCGCCAGATTGGCCAACACATGCAGCAAACCCCCGAACATGGCCGATCCCAATTGGGCCACGTCGGCACGGTGCACTTCGTGATGACGTGCGTGCTCCTCCCGGGAAGCATGCACGGCATCACGAATCACAGCCGTGCGCATCGCGACCCCAATCAGGACCTTCTCCACACGGCCAGGGGTTCCCACGTCCGCAGGTGGAGGGGAGTCAGGTGACATGGACATCCCCTCTACCTGCAGACGGGCCTGGGACGGGGCATCCCTGCTGGTGCATGGTGGTGCACTCACAGGGTCAGGGACAGCGACATGCACAGGCCCCTCCACGGTGACCTGTGCTGCCTCCTGCCCCTGGCCCTGGACTGCACCACTTGCACCAGCAGGGATGCCCCCACCAGGCCCCATGTGTGCCCCAGTGGCGGCCTCCTCCTCCTCTGTGCAAACCACCAACCTGGATGGCTCCTCACCGTCTCCCACCGTAGCAGGCCCCTGTGGGGGCTCACCCACCCCTTCCGCTGCAGCCGTGGGGGCATCCCCGCCGCCTTGCTCCACAGCGCCGTCTCCGCCCTCTTCTTCACTAGCCGCTGCGTAGAGGGAGACAAAGAACACAAGCATCAGGGTACTGTACAATGGTCCCCTAGACAGGAAGCAATAGCAGATGAGCACCACTGTCAAAGTACACTTCCATCATGTCCCTCCACAACACATGGGTCAGTCCAGGCAAAACACACACAGTAACAGGCATGGTGCATGCCATGGACATTTCCATGCATGTCCAATGGACTCTTGAAACATTCAATGATATGTAACTCACATGCATCATGGCTCATGCCTATCACATGCACACACTTCACCTCAGTCACATCCATCTGGCCCCAAACACACCAAACACAGCGGATACAAGGGTAATTTGGCTGCTTCACTGAATCTGTGCATTGTCACACACATGTGTCATGCATCCATGGCATGCACAAGTCACAGACACGCAGGTCAGGCACACAGACATGGCTACCATATATGTACCTGGCATCAGCACCCATCCCTCACCCCCACCCATGTCCAGGTACAGAGACTGGCATGCTCTCATGTTCAAAATCTGCATAGGGCTCCCCATGCGGCATTTGAACACATGCAACAACCATGTGGGTCACACATCACTGGTCGCACATGCATTACTATGATGTCCCTGCACATATACATGCATACATGGCCTATGGCACACATACAGGCAAGTATCATAGAACCAGCACACCGCAACATGCCCTGTCTCACACAGTAATGCTTGGACATTTACCGCTCAACTCCAGACGGGCCTCCCTCTCAAGGATCTGGGCGTGGAGCGCTGGGCGTACGCGTTCCAGGACCCTCATCTGGATGGAACTCATGCGGCCCCGGCCCCCCTCCACGAGGCGCCGGGCCTTCACAAGGGTCCTGGACCTCAAGTCCTCCCAGCGCTTCTTGATCTTCAGGACGTTGCGGGTTGCCACCCCCTCCGCGTTGATGGCAACCACACAGTCGGCCCAGATCCTCTCCCGTCCTTCCTTGCTGGCGCGGGACGATCCAAAGAGGGCATCATACTGCCCCAGGACATGCTCCACCAGGACACCAACTTCGGTGGCAGTGAAGCTGGTGCCCCTCTGCCCCTCTGGCCTGGGGTTGCCACTGGTGCCAGATGTGGAAGTGCCCGACATGGCAACCCCAGAGGCAGGTGTGGGTGGGCAACTGGGTCCTGGGGCTGGGCTGTGGAGCGATGTAATCCCAGTCGGGAGTCTTCAGTTCCAGCAGGGGTGGACACAGCAACTGGACCCCTGCAGATGGCTGATGTGCAGGCACCAAATGGCAGGGCACGGTGGCAGCAGGCAGGCAGGCAGGCAGCAGCAGATGGCACGTGGGAGGCTGCTCAGGGCACTGGGGGGCAGTAACTCGGCCTTCTGGGCAGGAGCGTGGTCTTCCGTGTGTTTTCGCGTGGCCAACTTGATACGGAGTGATTTGGCACGTGAAAATCCTGCACGTCAGCGTGAAATCCGAGGAAAGGCCCTTAGCGCGTAAGCGCGTCAGCACGCATACGCGATTCTATTGGACCAGAGTCCCTCAGCGCGTAAGCGCGTCTGTGACGTGACCCGCACGGGTTTTCCCCACTCAGCACGTGATGACGGAGCACACGTGGAAATACTGCACGTCAGCGTGTAATTGGACAAAAGTGCGCGTACACGCGATTGGCCTATGTACGTGTATTTCATGGGTGCGCGGGCACTTACACACGCAAGTACGTCAGCGCACCTGTATCCCGTGGTGCTTGGGAATTTCCACACGCTATTGGACTGGGAACTGGATTCCAGAGGTGCGCGGGTCACACGCTCGCCTAGAACACGTGCAAAGCATAAATTTGCGCACTTTAACAATAACAAGCTCAGACGCCAGGATGAACATACCGTTCCTAGCAGCAGTGGCAGTGGGCTACCAAAGGAGGAGGAGGAGGATAGTCAGGGCCAGAATATTCACACCCAGAACCAGCCTTTTCGGGATGCCTGATGACCACGTGTATGGGACGTACAGGTTTCCACCACACATAATACTGGACCTGGTGAGTGAGTGGGAGGATGACCTCACATCACCCACCCTGTGCTCCCAAGCACTCAGCCCCCTGGAGAAGGTCCTCAATGTACTGCACTTCTTAGCCACTGGATCATTTCAGCGGACAAGTGCCATAGTGGGTGGGGTGTCACAGGCCACCCAGTCACGCTGCCTACACCAGGTCTTGAACATCATCACTGCACGCCCATCAGTCCGCAGGCACATATACCTGCCCAGAACACCTGCAGAAAGGCATGCTGCCGCCCTGGATTTTTACGGTGTGGCACGATTCCCCAAAGTGCTAGGTGCCATCGACTGCACCCATGTGGCTCTCCGTCCCCCCAGGGCATCTGAGCACATCTATAGGAACCGCAAGCACTGGCATTCCATCAACGTGCAGGTAGCATGTAATGCCAAGGGAATCATCACCTCAGTATATGCCAACTATCCCGGGTCCACCCACGACAGCTTCATTTACCGAATGTCCACCCTAAGCCGGGACCTAGAAGCTGGGCGGCATGGCGATACATGGCTGCTTGGTGAGTATGTATGCCACTGCACATGCATGCATGTTGGATACTGAGCAAGGTCACAACCCCACCAATGATACCAATCACCACCTCCACAGGGGACAGTGCCTACCCTCTCAGCCCCCACATGATGACGCCAATTCGGAACCCCACCACGCCACCCGAGGTAAGATATAACACAGCCCACATTACGACCCGGGGCATAGTGGAGCGCACATTCGGAGTGCTAAAGTCACGCTTTCGCTCCCTTGACCGTTCTGGCGGCCAGCTGTTATACGCTCCCCCAGTAGTGTGCAGGATCATAGTGGCAGCATGTGTCCTGCACAACGTTGCAACACGCCGGGGCCTGGCCGTGGACATGGTGGTGGCCCCACATCCCCAACCACATGCACAGCCGCTGCGCATGGGAGGGGAAAGGGCACGGGGGGAGGCAGCCCGTACACAGCTAGTGGCTAATTACTTCACATAGAAATCACACCCCTGTGGAGTGCACACTGCCCTGGCACATTCCATCTGACAATCAATGATGACTCAACCTGACACTGATCCAGAATGTCTGGAGAATGAACCGTGAATACCATATCAGCCTGAGATTGTTCACCTGGAAGTGTCACAATGTGTGCATCCCTACCCACACAGACACCACCAATGCAGTTTTGTGGAGTTACACATTCAAGCAGCTAAAAAGAATACCCACTTGCAAAATGCAACAAGAGGACAGTGCCATGTCAGCCAACCCAACCCCAGCACCGCCACACGACACACCGTGCCATGTCATGCTATTTGCAGGTAAACAAAGTAATCCCCACAACATGACACTAGTGTCACTATGGACAGTGTCCCTATTAGAAACCTGCAACACCTGAAATGCTCACAGCAATGCCGGACCAACAACATACTTGAGCACGTACTACCATTAACATGACATCACAAATGTTACATATTAGTAGTCTCACCACCTGGAAATGCCTGCACTCCCACCACTACCAACTGTGCAGTGTTGGCGCCATGTAGAGTTGTAGGTGCACTGCTGCCAACATGGACCCCATCTCCAGACTAGAGGTCCTTGTGTAGACATGAGGAAGGGACCTGCAAATTGGGAGGTAGACACAGAAGATGAGTTACACATCAATGCAACATGCAGTGTACAACACAACAGCAATATGCACTAGGAATGTATACACAGTATTGACTACAGACTGCCCACACAGCTCATGGGAGTCCAACGTCACTGTGTAATTCACTGTCACTTGGGCACACCCTTTGCAAGCCCATGGAAACGGGAAGCAGGAGGGGTGTGTGTGACTCAAACCCAAGCATCTGATCCAAATACATTACAAGCCTGCATGTGCCCAGCCACAATGCAGCGTATGCCCACAGGAACCACGGAAGCCAACAAATCGTCCCAAAAAAATAGGGAATAAAATAAATAAAAATAAAAATAAAAATAAGAAACAATCAAAAATGGCCATTGATGGGCCCGGGGGGGTTGGGGAGGCCACCCAGGAGGTCCGAGGACAGGATGCACACCAGAACCCACCTGCGTGGATCCTGGGAAAATAAAACACCTCCATGGGCTCATGGCCCACACGGCTACCCTATTGTGGGAGTATCACTGCTGTCGCTATTATCACCCTGTGCAGCTGCATCCGGAGGTGGTTGCACTATGGGAGGCAGCCCACGCAAGGCCCTAGTCTGCTCCTCCATGGCTGCAAGCATGCGGGTGTGGTAGGTCTGGTTCTGGAGGATGAGTGTGCGGAGGTCCCCATGCAACAACTCACGGGATGCCCGGACCTCCGCCCTCGTTGCCTGCATCTCAGCTGAGAGCGTACGGGTGAGACGCTCCAGCTGCTGTTCTGTCCTTTGGTGTGTTGAAGCCTCAAGCTCAACAAGAGTCGTCCTGAGGTGAAGGAGCTCCTGCCTCAGGGCTTCCCTGTGGCCCTGGGACTCAATGGAGATGGCCTCCTGCAGAGTCGCCAGTGCCGCCCGCCTGTCCCTGTTGGACCCCAACATGTCCTCCCTGTGTGACTGGCAGATGGAGTCGGTTGCCTGCTCTAGTCGCTCCATCAGCCTTTCTGGGGGGACAATGGAAGTGGCCACCCTATCCATGGCCTGAGCCATCATCTCGGATGATGCAGCCTGTTGGGTTGCCATACCGTAAATGGATTGCTCCCATGCAGTATTGCCAGGTGGCGTACGGCCACCACGTCGGCGGGCACCACACCTGTCTGGGGCAAGGCGAACTGCACCTTGCTGTGCCGGCACTGCCTGAGGCTGCAGGACTGCATTCCCCCTCTGATCTGCTGGCCCAGGAACAGGATCAGATGTCGCGGAGTGTGACCCTGCATCCGTAACCACCAAAGGCGTAGCTGCCAACACTGACATCCCCATGGAGGGTTCTGACCCTGGTGCAGGTGGGTGAGACAGAACAGAATCCCTCCCTGGAACACTCACCTGCGACGGCACGTAGGTCTCATCCGAATCAACACCTGAGTACAGCTCGGGGGAGGTGCAGCCAGAGACACCCCTTGAGAGCACGACCTGCAGCACTTGTGGGTTCTCACCCACCACCACACCACGTCCCTCACTGGTGGTTGGTCGGCCCTCGGACCCCTCCTGGGTCTGCACCATCTCCACAACCCCAGCAGTATCAGGTGCGTCTTCCCCTGCAAAGACATGAAAACAAAGAAATGGAAACAGGCATTAGCACCATGGCACACAATGAGGGCTGAGAAGCAAGAGAACCAGTACTTGATTGACACATGTCCCACATGACTAAAACCCTCCCATGCATGCACCCTCACTGCGTATGAAGTGCAGGCAAATGGCACACACTGATGACACCAAGATGGAAGATGAACACATTTTCTGCATGCTGCCTGGCAGTGGCATCACACATTGGCCTGTGATTGCCAGGTGAAACACACATGCCATCACACAGATGGCATGTACCATTGCTATTGAGTGAAGATGGAGAGGAGGGCAGCACCTATTCATTCAGTCCAGTTCCCGCATGTAATTGCTTTTCTAATTCTAACAGGTCAGATTTTTCACCTGGAGCTGCCAGTCTGAAATGGTCCAATTGCACAGGGACATGTGTGTACAAATGATATACAGGTAACAAAGTCACTCCACTTTACCATAGCCATGTCAGACATGTGACTAGTGGACAGCGACATGGCTAGTAAAAGTGGGGGAATGCAAACAATCTGACTGAATGAACAGTGAAAAATAAGCAACTATGTTGTGGCAAGGTGACACTTCATTGGCAACTGGCGTGCAGTTGGGCTAGATGTCTACTGTTGGCAGAAGGGATACTGCTATGGCCAAATGCAGCTGCGCAGGAAGTATTGCATGAAGCACATGGCTGACCCATACGACTCAGGCGCACACACTCTCACCTGGCACACAAACAGAAGCCCTCACACACACACCATGCACATGGATGACACACACATGCATGTGCACTCACCGGACAATGCCTCGTAATCAGCCAGATCTCCCACGCCTTGGATCTGTTCCTCCGTGACGTAGGTCCCAGCGACTGACTCATGTGGAGTGAGTTCCATGTCTACTACTGGAGACCCACCTCCAGTCACTAGAGTTGCGGCATGACTTGAGGCCAGCTTACTCTTTGCCCTGCGCTTTAGGTCATTCCAGCGCTTATAGCAATCATTGGCTGTGCGCCTCACGATTCCAAGGGCACTTACGATGTCCGCAACGGTCTGCCAGTGTGCCTGGCGTTGTGCAGGTGTGGTCTTGGATCCTGCAACAATGACCATCTCGTTGTCATGTCCGGACACATACTCGACAAGTGCATTCAGTTCGTCATCCGTGAAGCTGGGCTTCCTGGACGGGCCGGACTGTGTAGCCGTGTCTGGGGCATCAGCCTGTGCCGGACGAGCACTCTTCCTCTTCCGCTTGGAAGGTGGTGGTGATCCTGAGTGTCCTGCGCCGCTCTGGACACTAGGGGCAGGAGCCCTGGTGGACTCTGTATCAGGAGTGTGGGATTGCACACTCAGCATGGGAGTTGGTGCAGGCATTGGCTCTAGTGTGATGGTGTCAGGGGGAATGTCAGCAGCATGGACTAGGACCGACACTGTCCTGGCTGGGTGTGTGAGGGCTGGGGTGGATGGAGCCGCAGCTGCCCCTGCAGCCTCTCCGCCCTGCCTCCTTGGTGCAGCAGATGACCTTGCTGCCCCAGATCCACGTGGCATGATGGCATCAACGTGCACCAGCGCACGTGTCGTAGCCCTGCTGACCTGGAAGTCAGCCATGGAGTCAGCCAGGTCTGGTGCCACAATGGGCTGGTCCAACAAGGGCTGAGCATGGATGGTGTCAGCCACATCAGCCTCAACGGGAGCGGGGGAGGAGGGGGGGATTATGGGTGCCCGTGACTGGTCCTCCACACATGGGGGGACAGGCTCACCCTGCAAGTTACGACCACGTCCCCTACCGGATCCACCACGGCCACCACTTGTGGCTCTTCCACCTTTGCCACCCTTACGGAATCCTCGCCTCCCAGCCATGGCACTGATGTTAATGTGCGTATGGGAGTGGATGTAGACTATTGTCCTGGGCAATTGGGGGTCAAAGGGGTTGGGTACCAGATGGTAATTGTACCCTAGTGCTCTAGCAAGGCTGAATGTAACCCCTGGGGAAAGATGACGGGTCACGCAACGCACAGGAGGCCCAAAAAAGGGAGATGACGTGCATGCAACCCCTCCTAGACCACGTGTGCAGAAAGAAAAACCTGCACTACGCTGTGGCACCCAGTAACACAAGAATGAACGTATGCGTGTCACACGCAGCCTAGAATGACCTCTGAAGGGGTAGGCTACACACGGGGCAAGCACAGATGTTAGATACGTGCGTGACTCACCGTCTGCCAGGTAAAAGAGCGTGAAAAATGAGCGCGTTTGGTTGGCAACACCCCCGCCAAAAGAAGATATGTACGCGTCTGAGGAGACAGGACAACAGTAGAAGGGAACACTGTTTGAGGGAACAGGCCCAGGTAAACCAGTACAAGAGAAAAAATAGAAAAAGCTGTCAGAGTTAACAGGGAGTACGAACTTGAAACGCCGTGAAGTAAATCGCTTGTGAAACGACAAGAAGTACAGGATTCACCCACTCGCTCTCCACGAAAAGCAGTACAAGGAATTGGTGTTCTACACGTACCTTATATGCAGGCCCACACGTACAGCGTCACTTACGCGGCGTGTACGTGCTAGGGCCATTCCCACCAATTACATGCTTTGTCACTTCTGCGTGTAGGTCAATTTGCACCAATTACACGCTTTGTCACTTCTGCGTGTATGTCCATTTGCACCAATTACACGCTTTGACACTTCTGCGTGTAGGTCCATTTGCACCAATTACACGCTTTGACACTTCTGCGTGTAGGGCTATTTCCACCAATAACACGCTTTGACACTCGGACGTGTCACGCAACTTTTTCCTACACGTGCACGTGACTTCATAGACGCACATACGCGTTTACGCGCTAAGGGCCTTTCATCGATTTACACGCAGACGTGTGGGATTTTCACGTGCAAAATCACTCACTACGTATCAAGCTGTCCACGCGTTCACACACGAAAGACCACGCTCCTGCCCAGGAGGCCAAATTACTGCCCCCCAGAGCCCTGAGCACGCTCCCATCTGCCATCTGCTGCTGCCTGACTGCCTGCTGCCCACGTGCCCTGCCATTTGCTGCCTGCACATCAGCCAGGGGTGCTGTTGCTGTGACCACCCCTGCTGGAACCAAAGGCTCCCGACTGCTTTTCCGTCGCCCCACAGCCCAGCCCCAGGACCCAGTTGCCCACCCCTGGGGTTGCCATGTCGGGCACTACAACATCTGGCACCAGTGGCAACCCCCGGCCAAGGAGGCAGAGGGGCACCAGCTTCAGTGCCAGGGAAGTTGTGTCCTGGTGGAGGGTGCCCCTGCACTGCTGGGGGGTGGGGGTGGTGGGAGACATGGATGGGGGCCTGGTGGAGGGTGCCCCTGGTGGCGGGGGGGGGAGGTGGGGGTGATAGGGGACATGAGTGGGGGCCTGGTGGAAGGTGCCCCTGCACTGCTGGGGGGTGGGGGTGGTGGGAGACATGGGTGGGAGCCTGGTGGAGGGTGCCCCTGGATGCTGGGGGGTGGGGGTGGTGGGAGACATGGGTGGGGGCCTGGTGGAGGGTGCCCCTGGATGCTGGGGGGTGGGGGTGGTGGGAGACATGAGTGGGGGCCTGGTGGAGGGTGCCCCTGGTGGCTGGGGGGTGGGGGTGGTGGGAGACATGGGTGGGGGCCTGGTGGAGGATGCCCCTGGATGCTGGGGGGTGGTGGTGGTGGGAGACATGAGTGGGGGCCTGGTGGAGGGTGCCCCTGGTGGCTGGGGGGTGGGGGTGATAGGGGACATGAGTGGGGGCCTGGTGGAGGGTGCCCCTGCACTGCTGGGGGGTGGGGGTGATAGGGGACATGGGTGGGGGCCTGGTGGAGGGTGCCCCTGCACTGCTGGGGGGTGGGGGTGGTGGGAGACATGGATGGGGGCCTGGTGGAGGGTGCCCCTGGTGGCTGGGGGGTGGGGGTGGTGGGAGACATGGGTGGGGGCCTGGTGGAGGGTGCCCCTGGATGCTGGGGGGTGGTGGTGGTGGGAGACATGAGTGGGGGCCTGGTGGAGGGTGCCCCTGGTGGCTGGGGGGTGGGGGTGATAGGGGACATGAGTGGGGGCCTGGTGGAGGGTGCCCCTGCACTGCTGGGGGGTGGGGGTGATAGGGGACATGGGTGGGGGCCTGGTGGAGGGTGCCCCTGCACTGCTGGGGGGTGGGGGTGGTGGGAGACATGGATGGGGGCCTGGTGGAGGGTGCCCCTGGTGGCTGGGGGGTGGGGGTGGTGGGAGACATGAGTGGGGGCCTGGTGGAGGGTGCCCCTGGTGGCTGGGGGGTGGGGGTGGTGGGTGACATGAGTGGGGGCCTGGTGGAGGGTGCCCCTGGTGGCTGGGGGGTGGGGGTGGTGGGAGACATGAGTGGGGGCCTGGTGGAGGGTGCCCCTCGTGGCTGGGGGGTGGGGGTGGTGGGAGACATGAGTGGGGGCCTGGTGGAGGGTGCCCCTGGTGGCTGGGGGGTGGGGGTGGTGGGAGACATGAGTGGGGGCCTGGTGGAGGGTGCCCCTGGTGGCTGGGGGTGGGGGTGGTGGGAGACATGGATGGGGGCCTGGTGGAGGGTGCCCCTGCACTGCTGGGGGGTGGGGGTGGTGGGAGACATGGATGGGGGCCTGGTGGAGGGTGCCCCTGGTGGCGGGGGGGGATGGGGGTGATAGGGGACATGAGTGGGGGCCTGGTGGAGGGTGCCACTGCACTGCTGGGGGGTGGGGGTGGTGGGAGACATGGATGGGGGCCTGGTGGAGGGTGCCCCTGGTGGCGGGGGGGTGGGGGTGGTGGGAGACATGGGTGGGGGCCTGGTGGAGGGTGCCCCTGGATGCTGGGGGGTGGGGGTGATAGGGGACATGGGTGGGGGCCTGGTGGAGGGTGCCCCTGCACTGCTGGGGGGTGGGGGTGGTGGGAGACATGAGTGGGGGCCTGTTGGAGGGTGCACCTGCACTGCTGGGGGGTGGGGGTGGTGGGAGACATGGATGGGGGCCTGGTGGAGGGTGCCCCTGGTGGCGGGGGGGTGGGGGTGGTGGGAGACATGGATGGGGGCCTGGTGGAGGGTGCCCCTGGTGGCGGGGGGGTGGGGGTGATAGGGGACATGAGTGGGGGCCTGGTGGAGGGTGCCCCTGGTGGCTGGGGGGTGGTGGGAGACATGGGTGGGGGCCTGGTGGAGGGTGCCCCTGGATGCTGGGGGGTGGGGGTGGTGGGAGACATGAGTGGGGGCCTGGTGGAGGGTGCCCCTGGTGGCTGGGGGGTGGGGGTGGTGGGAGACATGGGTGGGAGCCTGGTGGAGGGTGCCCCTGGATGCTGGGGGGTGGGGGTGGTGGGAGACATGGGTGGGGGCCTGGTGGAGGGTGCCCCTGGATGCTGGGGGGTGGGGGTGGTGGGAGACATGAGTGGGGGCCTGGTGGAAGGTGCCCCTGGTGGCTGGGGGGTGGTGGGAGACATGGGTGGGGGCCTCGTGGAGGGTGCCCCTGGATGCTGGGGGGTGGGGGTGGTGGGAGACATGAGTGGGGGCCTGGTGGAGGGTGCCCCTGGTGGCTGGGGGGTGGGGGTGGTGGGAGACATGGGTGGGAGCCTGGTGGAGGGTGCCCCTGGATGCTGGGGGGTGGGGGTGGTGGGAGACAAGAGTGGGGGCCTGGTGGAGGGTGCCCCTGGTGGCTGGGGGGTGGTGGGAGACATGGGTGGGGGCCTGGTGGAGGGTGCCCCTGGATGCTGGGGGGTGGGGGTGGTGGGAGACATGAGTGGGGGCCTGGTGGAGGGTGCCCCTGGTGGCTGGGGGGTGGGGGTGGTGGGAGACATGGGTGGGAGCCTGGTGGAGGGTGCCCCTGGATGCTGGGGGGTGGGGGTGGTGGGAGACATGGGTGGGGGCCTGGTGGAGGGTGCCCCTGGATGCTGGGGGGTGGGGGTGGTGGGAGACATGAGTGGGGGCCTGGTGGAAGGTGCCCCTGGTGGCTGGGGGTTGGGGGTGGTGGGAGACATGGATGGGGGCCTGGTGGAGGGTGCCCCTGGTGGCGGGGGGGTGGGGGTGATAGGGGACATGAGTGGGGTCCTGGTGGAGGCTGCCCCTGCACTGCTGGGGGGTGGGGTGGTGGGAGACATGAGTGGGGGCCTGGTGGAGGGTGCCCCTGGTGGCTGGGGGGTGGGGGTGGTGGGAGACATGGGTGGGGGCCTGGTGGAGGGTGCCCCTGGATGCTGGGGGGTGGGGGTGGTGGGAGACATGAGTGGGGGCCTGGTGGAGGGTGCCCCTGGTGGCTGGGGGTTGGGGGTGGTAGGAGACATGGGTGGGGGCCTGGTGGAGGGTGCCCCTGGATGCTGGGGGGTGGGGGTGGTGGGAGACATGAGTGGGGGCCTGGTGGAGGCTGCCCCTGGTGGCTGGGGGGTGGGGGTGGTGGGAGACATGGGTGGGGGCCTGGTGGAGGGTGCCCCTGGATGCTGGGGGGTGGGGGTGGTGGGAGACATGAATGGGGGCCTGGTGGAGGGTGCCCCTGGTGGCTGGGGGGTGGGGGTGGTGGGAGACATGGGTGGGAGCCTGGTGGAGGGTGCCCCTGGATGCTGGGGGGTGGGGGTGGTGGGAGACATGGGTGGGGGCCTGGTGGAGGGTGCCCCTGGATGCTGGGGGGTGGGGGTGGTGGGAGACATGAGTGGGGGCCTGGTGGAGGGTGCCCCTGGTGGCTGGGGGTTGGGGGTGGTGGGAGACATGGGTGGGGGCCTGGAGGAGGGTGCCCCTGGATGCTGGGGGGTGGGGGTGGTGGGAGACATGGGTGGGAGCCTGGTGGAGGGTGCCCCTGGATGCTGGGGGGTGGGGGTGGTGGGAGACATGGGTGGGGGCCTGGTGGAGGGTGCCCCTGGTGACTGGGGGGTGGGGGTGGTGGGAGACATGAGTGGGGGCCTGGTGGAGGGTGCCCCTGCATTGCTGGGGGGTGGGGGTGTTGGGAGACATGGGTGGGGGCCTGGTGGAGGCTGCCCCTGCACTGCTGGGGGGTGGGGGTGCAGGGGGACATGAGCAGGTGTGCAGGGTAGTCCCCTGTTTTGTGGGCTGCCTGCAGGGGCCGTGGAGGGTGTACAGGGAACACCTGTGAGGACCCACCCAGCCTAATTGCGTGTGATAATTCCCGCACACCCCTGTAATACACGTACCTGGCCAAATCGCATGTGAGAATTCCCGCGCACCCCTGTAATACACGTACCCAGCCGAATCGCGTGTAGAACTTCCCGTGTGCCCCTGTAATACACGTACCCAGCCAAATCGCGTGTGATAATTCCCACGTACCCCTGTAATACACGTACCCTGGCCAATCGCGTGTAGAACTTCCCACGCACCCCTGTAATACACGTACCAAGCCAAATCGCGTGTGATAATTCCCGCGCACCCCTGTAATACACGTACCTGGCCAAATCGCATGTGAGAATTCCCGCGCACCCCTGTAATACACGTACCCAGCCGAATCGCGTGTAGAACTTCCCGTGTACCCCTGTAATACACGTACCCAGCCAAATCGTGTGTGATAATTCCTGCATACCCCTGTGATACACGTGCCCTGGCTAATCGCGTGTAATACTTCACGCGTACCCCTGTAATACACGTACCCTGGCTAATCGCGTGTATAACTTCACGCGTACCCCTGATATGCACGTTACCCGCTTTGCGTTCCTTGTTTGGCAGCCCTGTAGACTGGTCCAGGGTTAGCGCAGCCCTTTGCGATGATTTAGCGATTTTGATGGCTTTTCCTTGCGCGAGGGCGTTCTTGGGGGCGTTACTGGCGCTGCTGCAGGGTCGCTGCGATACTCTGCGCCACGGCTGGTTTGGGAGCCTAAAATCCATGAATACGCTGTGCGCGGAAATCGGTTTTAGCGCACGTGCCTGGCGCAGACAATCGCACGCGGACACTCTGCGCCAGCCGCTTGCGACACTTTTCTGCGAAATTCTATGAATTACCCTGTAAGTCTATCCCAGTCGAGTCCTTGATGTGTGAATTGGGAATTCCATCTATTCGCTCCTAATGGCTTATCCAGCAATGCAAGCTTTTCCTTAGTATGCTCACTTGACATCTTCCCTCAGACACCTTAATCAGTGCCTTGGCTAACCAATCTTTGTGAGTATTGCGAGTACATACCAACTTGTTTCTAGAGGAATTACGTTATACCGCACTTAACCATTTGGAAAATATTGATGTCAAGCTGGAGGACCTGGTTGAGGCCCCTAATTAATCTGCAATATTAAAGAGCAACATTAGAAATGTGGACATCAGTACAAATATCAATATTTTGGCGAAAAAAAGATGCATGCAGTTTATGGCATGCAGGCCTTTTGTTGAAATTTACCTTGCGGTTATCTCACTAAATTGTGCCCTTTGAAATTCCGTAGATTTATTTTCTATATGCAGCTTAATATTCTTCCCACACATGAGCACACAGGCAGATGTATTGGAGAACCTCATGGGGACAGGACTTGCCGTCTTTGTGAGTTAACAATAGAGACGGCACGTCAGATCCTCACTAGATGCCCTGAATTGAAGATGTGCTTTCTAAAGAGTTACTCTCATATTGTCTCAAGTGTTGACTCAATTGAAACTGATCAATTTTGGAGCTTCATATTTGGGGCCGAGCCATTGGTAATATTTATTGCTGCATATCATGTCTGGAGAGAAGTTCTCTGTTTTATTCCACTGCTCTAGTATGTTGATATCTGTTCTCTAGTGTCTTATATGAATTTTACATATGGATTTTATTGAACCTGCATTTTTAATAGGATTATTAATGTGTATTAATCATCAATCCATTGTGTTGCTTTCTTTTTAGAATTTTAATATGTTATTTGATTTTATATTGTCTTTTTGGGGGGGTTTCATTTTATTTCCCCATTTTATATGTTTTATATGTTTCTTGCTGTTAACTGTGCTAAAGGTTGATATTTTGATAAGCAATCGCACACAAAAAAGATAAAGAATCTCCTCTTGTGAATTAGATTGCTGACGTGAATCTGAAAAATAGCAATCTTTCTAAAGTATTAAAGAGCCTGAAGGATTGTAATGTCGAACTGGAACTGGTTTTGAGAATTAAGATTAAGAGACTTGAACTGATTGTAAGTCGGCAAGATGGAAGCGCTGAGGTCTTGGGGAAGGGAAGCCTGAGATATTGTGAACTGTGTTGTCGCCTTAGGGAAGGGAACCCTGAGGCCTCTTAACAACTGTGTTATCTTCTTGGGAAGGGAACCCCGAGAGTTTTTGGAAGTACTTTGAACTTGGGGAAGGGGAGCTGGAAAGTAAGCCAAGAGCTGGAAGAAGCTCAGAACTTTATTTGGAACACTATTTATTTTGTTGTTGACATCCCTACACCTTGTTTAGCATTAGTTGTGTGGGCAAGTATAGGTTTTGTACCAGGCAGACTTTTATGCTGAACTTACAGACTCTTCTTTGGGTAGGGAAATCCCACCTTAGCATAGGGCAAGTTAGGCCTTACATCATCCTGACATTTAAGAAAATGAAGGTATCTTGCTTGAACCTTGAATCTGTTGTCTGTGTCTTGCTTCATGATGACTTCACAAGATTTAAAGTGATATTTACAGGGATGTTGTAGTTTCACAGCCCCAAGAGTATAACACGTCCTCAGAAAAATGGCAGCATGGCAGGCACATGTGTGTGCATGATGCTTGGATAGCTGCTGACTGGCTCATCTTTGACGTAAAACTGGCATTTCGGAGTGGCTGCACATAAACCAAGGCCACCATTCAGCACCCCGCCTAAGCTGCTGTAAAGCTGATTCAACCCACAATGGGCAATTAACAAACTGGGCCACATGTGTCTCTCCTATGGGACAGGGAGGCCTGCACCCTAAAATACAAGGTATTGAGAAAGGGGATCAATAAAATAATATAAATAAAGAGCAAGTGAAACTAAAAAGGTGTCCATGTGTACTCCTCTCATGCTATACCGCTGCAAGAAACCAAACTAAAAAACAAACACAAATAAAGATGATAAAAACAAGCAACTTTAAATTCTGCACATATCAATATGGGTTTCCAGTCAAGTACAAAAACTTCAGTTCCATTATGATTAATGTACATATACACAATGAGCTTTTACATTAAATGTGGTTTTATTGTTTCATATTTAAATAAGGTTATATTTATTAGGTAAGCATTTTTATTGCAAACTTGGTTGAACCGTTTTAGCATGAGCATGTATTTGATATATTGCTAATGTTAACGGTTTTGCAGTACAAAAATGAAGGCTTTTTAGTTGGATGTTTTCTGGCACATTGAGGATGCAGTGAAAAAATACCCTCCAATACATGGCTGGTCTTGTGGAAAGAATACTTGCTGGGAAATTGCATTGCTCTTTCTTGAATCAAGAAACATGTTTTTTTGCTGTCGGCTTCTGATGTCAGAATGTTTGGAATTACGTTCCTAGCAGTAGGTATTGACTGCACTCTAATTCAGATTGGCAGAGATGAGTCAACAATTATATCTGTGCAGGGGTAACTTCTCCACAATGGGCGATGGGGCGCTGATCTACCAACCATTATGGAGGTGCTAAGCCATATCAGTGAGTGCCCTCAGCTGCCAGGCTGGCTTTCTAAGTGTAGGGAAATGTGGTTTCCCTTTGACTGTATTACCCCAGGTCGTATGCCTAATGGGCCATGCAAGGCTGGAGGTGTTTTGCTTCACCAGCCTGGCATAGCCCACTAGGGATGCAGGCTGAGGTACTGCATGGTCAAATGTTCATTGAGGGTGCTACCATGCCTCCTTACACATTCAGAGTCCCGCTGTGGAAAGATGGTGATTGTCTTGCCCCATCGCACATATGAAGATCAGGAAGCTTTCCCTGCTTCATGGTACCTGTTTGCATGGTGTGTGGGAGCCAGAGGGCAATCTAGCATTATGTGAGGTAGTGTCTGGAGTCTAGGGCTGTAGGTAAGCCAAAATAAACATTGTGCTATGAGTATATGTGTGTGCATGCATGCAAGCATGCATGCATGCAAGGGTTTGTCTGTATATGTGTGCATGTGAATGAGAGTACACTCAATGTGTATGTGGTAGTATATCGGTGAGCTTGTGAAGACGGATGTAGTATGCATGTTGTATGCCGTTCCGTTGTATGCTTTATAATGAGAGTTTATGTTGCATGGCTGCACATTTTAATGCAATAGTGTGTGTGGCTGCATGTTTGAATTTATATCTGTATGTACATGCTAGGTTGAAAAATGAGCCTCTGACAGAGGGTTCCTACATTTGCGCAGCAGAAGCCAGAAAGGATATATTTTCTTACAGTGGAATTGCTTTTTTCAGGTATTTTTAGGCAAAGCCAATATAAAAAGGTTTTCTACATGAGGGTGCAGGAGTAGAGGGGGCTACGTTGTTGTAGGAAGCATGGACACGTATTCTTACAGTGGCATACCTTTCTACTGGCATTAAAGACAAAGCCATCTTGATGAGTGTTCTTACAAGGGGCGGCATGGTAAGGGGGTTGGGTCTACATTGGTGCATGAAGCATGGCCACATTGTCTTACAGTGACATACCTTTTTATTGGCGTTATAGGCAAAGCCAACATGGTGAGTGTCCTTAGATGGGAGTACATTGGTATGGCAATTATTGCTTGCATTATGGACAAAGACAACATGATGAGTGAGTTATGTGGCCATACAGGCCTTTATTGGTTGAGCCAGTCTAGACATTTTTTCCTTCATGACATCAAATTGTTTGCTGGTTTTATGGGTAAAGCCAACATGATGAGTGTTTCTTATGTGCCCCCTACTGGCATACATTGGTGCAGTCAGTCTGATTTCCTACAGAGGCATGCCTTTTTCCAGGATTATCAGCAAAGCCAATGTGGGCATGTTTTCTTACAGTAGCATGACATTTTTACTGCCATTATGGAAAAAGACAACATGAGTGTTCTTATATGGCAATACTGGCCTACATTGATGCAGCCAGTATGGGCATGTAAGGGCACAGCAAGCATGACAATTATTTGTTTACACTTGCAGAATGTTGGCATATATTGTGAGCAAAGACAACATGAACATGCATTGGAAAATGCTCCTGAGCAATGTTGTGGACTTAACATTCATTGCATTTATTTATGTTTTACCCTACTAATCTGATTGTAAACTGTGCAGCAATTTACCAACTTTTTCACAGAAACTGTGCTGTAAAATAAACAATTTTTACCAGTTATTTACAAACATTATCTGGGGAAGAAGCATTCCAAGTTACACTTCGTCGCTCCCACATATTCATGGGAAATGTTTATGACCCTCCAATAAAAAAAAATCACCAGCCACCACTGCCCCTATGTGCTAAAAGAATGTACATTTGTGGACAGCAAACAGAGCTGCCAATTTACCAGCAATTTTATTCAAAACACTCCAGGCCAAAAAGGCCACAAAAAACCCAGCCGCAGGGCAGGCTAAACCTAGAAACATTCCACAACAGTTAAAAGGCACCGAGAAGCAGCACTCTCTGCTGGAGCCAATGCACCGCTGCATGGTATTCTGACACCCTACCTCTCAGTGTGACACAGCACTTACCTGGTGAAAGAGCCAATTCCTGACTGTATTGTTTACTCGACCAGACCATAAATTAGAGGCCGTAAACGGTAGCTCAGCTGGGTGTTCATTGCCCTGTGTGCCTTGTGTAAATCCATTTTGAAAATAGTGTTTAAATGGAGGAGGGCGGGAAGCTTTCGCGCAGCCTAATTCTTTTACTGTTTTTTTGCAAAAGTGGCTATCTACATTTTACTTAAATGTTTTATGTACAGCTGCCAGTGAGCTGACTTCTCTGCTTTGGCACTTTTATTAAGACTGTGTTCGTCATTATGGCTAGGAAAAAAATGCACCAAATTAAAATGCATCAAAAAACCTTTTTCTGTCCTGAAGTATAAATTGAAAACTCCATTATCTGTCAAGGAAAAACTAGAGAAGCGTTTGTTGCCCTTGGCATCTGTTCACTATCTTGACAAGATTGTGACGTTGTTTGCAAGTGGGTCTGGGGATTCATAAAATGTCCCTTTAGGGTGGTGGGCGAATCTGTGCAAAGTTTCAAATATGCACATTTTTCAGAGCCCGTTTAATGGGGGAAGGGAACACGCAAGTGGCCCCTGTCCACTATGAAAAGTTGACATCTGTGCAACAACAGATGAATATTTGAAAGCAAGTCTCTTGATGCTTTTCAATAAAAGCATCTCTCTTGATTGTAAGTGATTTCAATCCGGCACATATCCAAGTCAACGCCTAGCATGCAATGCACAACTGAAATCCTTATTTGTTTTGTCTAAAAGTTCTATATTCTGAACGATATACCACTCACATCACGCCCCTCTCCTGGAACCCCCCGCTCCCCTGGTCACAATGAACCAGGAATCAGGCTGGTTTGCAAAGTTAAAATATTTATTTATGTATTTACAATTTAATCACACTATGTTTTAATGGGTACACAATAATCACCAATGGGGTGATGTAACACTGAATAATCTCTTTAATACACAAGGAGTAATAGTGAGCAAAATAATTCAGCACAGAAATAATACTTTGGTGTATGTGTGTTCAGATCAGATAGCACTGTGGTTAAAGGTTCCCCCTGCACACCCCTCAACCCCCCAATAGGCAATGTAAAGAGATAGGAGAGAGCAGGTATTCAGGAATGGCAGAATACAAACAGAATATCAATCCCACTTTCCCCAGCAAACACAAGAGAAAAACGGAATTGACTATCAAGCTGTCAGAATGGGTTTTAAAGTTATCTTAGAATGGACTGGGCCAAAAACACTAAATATGGTCAAAATTGCTGAAATTGCTATAAATTCTTATGGCAGCCACTTTGGATAGCTGCACACAAACACAAGCAATGATTTAATACCAAGAAACAATTTGAAATCTTAAAATTCAAGTTGGAAGCAATCAAAAGCTGTTTTACTCGTGTCAGAATTTCCCAAAAACGAAATTCGCGGCAAACTTTTCACTATGTGATAATCGCGATAACAGGAGAACTGTAAGGATTTGGAATGCGATTTAAAGCTGTGGATGTTAGCTACAAGCAGAAGTTCAAATTCTGTTTCTAGCACAAAAACTGAAGGAGTTATGGACGTTTTAGTGGATGTCGGAAACGGGAATGCACTTTTAAAAGGACAAATGGGTTTCTTACACTAGTGGATGACTATGAACAAAATGAATACCACACAGGGACACAGCCACTTGATCAGAATGACTGCCTGCAGAGGACACTCGCCTTTTTCAGATGAGAAAAGATCAGCGCAAAGATAGTTTTAGCAATACTAGTACAGGAGAAAGATAGGATGGTTTGGATAGAGAGTTCAGACAATTCAAAAATACTTCTAACAATACAGGTTCTGAATACGAGATAGGATGGGTTTAAGATACGGATTAACTAAGCAGGGTACATATGCTAGTGACACAGTTCTATCTATAGATACTCACTAGATATGTTTTTAAACAGAACAGTCAGAATTCTGGTCCGTCAAGATTCTGGTCAGGGAATTGGATCTGGTTTTAGGACAGACGGCTGGGCACATTGGATTGGATCACTAGAGGATGACTATGAACAAAATGAATACCACACAGGGACACAGCCACTTGATCAGAATGACTGCCTGCAGAGGACACTCGCCTTTTTCAGATGAGAAAAGATCAGCGCAAAGATAGTTTTAGCAATACTAGTACAGGAGAAAGATAGGATGGTTTGGATAGAGAGTTCAGACAATTCAAAAATACTTCTAACAATACAGGTTCTGAATACGAGATAGGATGGGTTTAAGATACGGATTAACTAAGCAAGGTACATATGCTAGTGACACAGTTCTATCTATAGATACTCACTAGATATGTTTTTTAAACAGAACAGTCAGAATTCTGGTCCGTCAAGATTCTGGTCAGGGAATTGGATCTGGTTTTAGGACAGACGGCTGGGCACATTGGATTGGATCTACAATCAGCAAGGCACTATGGTCACAGCACGGCACAGGACTGGATTGGATCTGCCCTTCTTGGTTCTATTGATAATTATTTCAGCAGGCAAGCAGTACAGTGCAGCCCGGCTGTATTTTGATGCTTCCCCTTAGGTTGGTGGGGTTCTGGTTCTGGAATTTGAGGCCTCGCTGAAAATGGTTCAGCTATGCAATGGGTTTCTGCTTTGCCAAGTTTATGGAGTCTGGAGCAAGGAAGGTGTAGAGTTCAGCAGCAGAGTGCTCCGCCAGCATCGGGATAGTGAGTGAATCTGTCTGTCTTTCTGAGTGGTGAGCTGTCTCTATTTATGCTATGATAAAGGGGTGTGTGGGCTAGTTTATCCTAAGCTTGCCCCTTTGACAAGTGATTCGGTCAGAGTCTCCTCTCTGCCTTCATAGGAGGAGAGAAACAGTGTGTCACCTTTATAGTGTCATTTTATGAGGCTGAGATCCACCCCTAGCCCCTTGAACACAAAATCTACTTTTGGCACCATACATATTTACACATGTGCAACCTCTATAACAATCACATATATATATATATTACATATGTTATATAGCAGCTATCCCTCAAAACCCCGTAGCTGTGGGATCTTGTCTTGGCTTTTCACAGAATTTTACCCTTTTCATCAGGAACACAATGTCCAATTTATAAGCAGATTTCTACAAGTGTGCGAATTTAACATGGGCATAAGTGTATAAAGTTTCATATTTCTAGCAGAAATACATTTTGTGTAAAATCACATTTCCTGCCATTTCTTTCCAGATCATGTCACACGATGTTGCCGCCTCTTGAAATGTGCAGCCAAAATTTAGATTCACAAATCTGTTACTTTCATATTTTTCACAATTTTAAACAGTAAGTTATCCATCTTTTTAAAATGTGTTCTTTGTCCTTGTTAAGCAACAAATGGTTGTTTTAGCTCCACCATTTGGTCTCTCCCTGGAAGCCCAGGAGCCATCCCCCATGTTTGCTCCTTGCAGAGGCCATTTACGACTCTCCTCACACCTCGCATTTCCTTAACAGCAGCTGTTCATTGTTCCCTTTTGCCTCTGTAGACCAGGTTCTTTCCATACTCCATAATTATTGCATTAGTGTGATTTCCTGCTGGAAGGAAAGGCCTTCCTTCTGTGAGAAAACCTGATATTCCAGTTTGGTAGCTTTTAGCCAGGCTTGATTCAATTGTTAACTCTGTTGCATTTTTCCATGGCTTAAAACAAACCTGTGTTTTTAAAATAGCAGCTAGAATACTTCTTCAAGATTTTAAACCATGAGATCACAACAATTACAACATAGGTTACCATCAGTAGAGGCCTCTTAGATTGCAAACATTTGATTTCAGTTTACATACATGTTTAAAGTTTAATCAGGCAGGCTCCTGACAGCTATCATCTCTGCAGTCCTCTGCTACACAGAGGTTTTTGACATCCACAGACAGGCCACTTTTACTGTGGAAATCCCTTTATGTTTTCAACTTTTCAGGACCTTGCAAGTTCACAATGATTTCTTAAACTAAGTGAATTGTAGCACTTAGCAAGAATTTTGGATGTTTGAGGGTGTTTTGTACCGGCATTCTGCAGTTACAGCAACAAAGACAAAGGGATTTAAAGCAAGATTTTGGGGTTTCATTAGCAAAACACTGTTTTTTCCTTCTGTACTCCATTTTCACTTGTTGTGGAGCCCAGTGACATATTCCAGGAGTGAGATCTCTGTTCCACCACTGACAACATGCATGGCAGATCAGCAACCATCATTTTGTGTGTTGCAAAGCGCGATATTCAGAGGTTTTGGCGTGCACAAGGGTTTTGTGGCCATTTTGCTATTTCTGGCACCATCATAACACAGTGCTACAGCATAGCAGAGCAGAAGTGGGTTAAAACATTCCACATGATTAAAACATCACGTTAGTTGGCCGAATTGCAGCATGTTTAATGTTTTGCATCAGCTCAAAGAGATTAGTGGTGTCCTTTATAGGGTACCGAGGAGAATGTGCAGGACACCTCCTAAATAAAGCAACAGCAACATGAACACTTGACATTGATGGCAATTATCAGTTGGGTTTTGTCATTCAAACCACACCTTGCAGAGTTTATATATGAATAGATCCAAAAGCATGCACTCATTGCTTAGCACACTTGTCCCATACCAACAAGCCCTGCGGAATAGGTTTTCATTATAAAAGATGAATGGCCCTTTTCAATATGTAGGTTGACAATGACTACACGTTTATGACTTATAGGATACCAGTGTCTGGTATTAAAACATGCTGTGCAGAGCCATTTTAGGCAATGGAACCCTTTCAATCCAAGAGCCTGATGAATACTTTATGCTGCAATAGCACCCCCCCCCAGTCCACAGAGCTCACATTGGACACTGTTACACGTCCGGCTCCACGGGTGCTCTGGCGCGCACTTGACATGCCCCCTTTATTGAGAACATGCGGCAGAGTTATGTCACTCCTGCCACGCCTGTCTCTCTTATAGACACAGACACTACACTGAATAACCTCTGAGCTCATGTACTTTTCAGGGCTCGTAAACGAATTGCATTGTTCAGTGTGTTGAACCATTTTAGTGGTAATGTCAATACCCACTTCAACCCAAGTAATCTTTATTCAAAATTGAAAATAATAAAGTCAGAAACCAATTAGTCCACATTGTAGGAGTATCTGGAAGCGCAATAAAATTTACCTAGCGCTGAGGATAGAAGTCTGATCGGAGACTAAAGGCACCCAGCATATGGTAACCTCACACCTCCGAGCTTAACTACTTTGGAGAGAGGTCGCTATAAGGCTGGCAAAACTGGAAATACGACCGCCAAATTACTGTAGACTCACAGGGAAGAAGCAGCGTTACATCTATGCAAACTTCCTGGAGATGGCTCTATGTGTATTCTACTCTTAATATGGGCACCTGCCATGTTTAAGTTTTTATCCCGGGTATGTATTTGTGCGAGAGGATCTTTCAGCAGGGTACTCGAGGCTATTCCTCTACTATACCTCCCCAGTAGTCACCAGTGTTCATTGATTGCCATTTCATCCCACTGTCAAGGTTAGTGTAATCTCTCAGCATCAGATATGGTAAAGTCACGTGATCGTGGCCATCGTTGCCTCGTTCTATGACTGTGGGACATTTTTCTGGTGATGGCAGTGTGCCCTGTCAGCACTGCTGAAAATGTGCTATCTGTAAAATGATCATTACGATTTTAAAGCTAAAAATAACTCAAGAAGATACATAAAACCGCAATCACTTTGTCTAGTTTCAGCATTCCTAAATGTTAAGAAAACAGTAGCTGCTGTGCTGCCAGCCTATGTTTAGAACTGGAGTCCACAGTTATGCTAGTGGTAGGGAAGCCATGCCAGGCCTCCATCACTGCCATCCCAGACCGTGAGCAGATCTGCCCTCCCGCTTCGCAAATGTCGTTTGGAATTTACAAAATAGTTGCATTTTGAGAATATAAAGCCTCTGAGCTGGAATAATTCCAGTTTAAGGTCTGATTGTGATTACCTATATGCAAGAAGATGACAATAGGGCAATTTAGCTGTTGTCATGAAAATACCTAGGGTGCAAGGTCCAGATGCCAGTCAGTAAGAGATGAGTGATGTACCCAGAATGAGAACTTCCATGCCAAGTTAAGATTTCCTAAGCTTCAAGATGGCTATGTGATAATTCCCACCTGCGATTAGGATAGGGGTCTGAGAAAGCCCTTTGTTGTGCTTCTCTATTATGATGAATATATAACGTGCACATAAAGCACTTCATGATATTCTGTTCATAATCACCCACTTTGATGGTACTCAATTCATTGACTTTGGGAAGATGAAGAGTTTTGTTGGCTCTGCTGGGGTTGGAACCTGTGACTAGATTCCACACAGATCTCAGAGGCAAGAGCTCCCTCCCCAGAATGAACACAAGCCTGCAACACTTAAGCAATAAGCCCTGAGCCGCGGGGGCATTATCGAGTCAGGTAATGCCCTGGGGCCCCTGCTGCTAGGGGCTTATTGCTATTAGCACCCCGGCCCGCAAGACTGGGGTACTAATATATATTTTTTCTGTTCCGAAACGCTGCAGCGTTTTGGGACAGAAAATAAAATATTTTAAAAAACTTCCAAAAAATGGCCGCCAGGGAAGGGAAAACTGAGTCTATTTTCCCTTTCCATGGAGGCCATCGGGAGCAAACTCGCAGGGGACAGAGGTGTTCAAAGCACGTTCGCTCCTGAAAAAGAAGAAATAAGAAGTTAAGTGGGGTTGGGAAGGCGGGGAGGGGATTGTTTGCAGGGGAGTAGGGAGGAAGAAGGAAAAAACGTACCTGAATCCCCGGCGGGGGAGGATGGCAGCCTCCAGCCGTGTGGAGGCTCGGAGCAGGGATTGCCCCATTCCGAGCCTCCTCATTGGCTGAGGGGCTGCCCCGCCTGGAAATAAAGGAAAGGAATCCCAGCCGAGGGATTCATGGTCGGCTAAAGCCCCGGCAAGGGCCAATCAGAATGTTTATTACATTCTGATTGACCCTCGCCGGGTACTAATCTTGTATAATGCCTGTCAGAGGCATTGTTGGGGGTGGGAGGACAGAGGGGGCTATAGCGCTGGGTCATTTGGTTGTAGCGTCAGATAGAAGCTCAGGGGCTACAACCAAAAGGCTAGCTAGCCCTGAGTCCTTACAGTCCCAACATTAGCATAGTCCCGGATCTTTCCCAGACCTAGCAACACTCCTGATGCCAGTACTGTGCTCTAATCACATCAACAGTCCATTCACCTATTTTATAGACTTCTCTGATTGGGATAAGGGTTATGTGTAGGCAAGACATGATTCAGCAGGCTACGGCCGCCTATGCCTGAATTCATGCTCATCCTGGGCCACCTAACCATCATACATACATACCGCTACGAGCATAGTTTCCCAGGCAACCATTAGTTGTCATATACAGCAACAGCACACTGTGGGCGCAGGGTAAAGCATTAGAGGGAGTCAAGGACACAAACGAGGTCCACCCTCACCAAGGCTCCACACTAATTGATTCCTGATTGGGAGAACCAGGGTCGACCCCTAGCAAAGCCGTGAAATACATGATGGCAGATGAGGTCTGGCATAGCCCAGACAGAGCTCATTATCACCAGCTCTATACATTACATCCTTAAAGTGTACAATTACGCTTGCTGAAAGAAATTAGTACTTTCACTGAGAAAAAAAGTCATATCACCCTCGGAAGCCTATGTCGCTGCTCTTGTAAGAGCTACATGCATTAAAACTCTTTATTTAAAAGTGTTTCATTTCCAGAAGATCAACATTTCTGAAAAAAACGTACCCCAAAAACATAAGTTTTGTTACGATTATGTGACTGTGTTTTGCGCAGCGTGCACCAGCATCGCAGTTGATTCTTGGCAGGTATGTCAGAGTGCATTGAGAGGTTGCACTGGTGCAGCTTGCCATGCCCACATGAAGGTTACACTGAGTATTGGCATGGAGCTCGACTGGGAGATGTGAGAGACATTTCAATTGCAGTCTCTTATGTGTGAGGCTGGCGTTATGCGGTTGAGGGGAGGTCGCTGGTACTGCGCGAGCAAGGTGGTGATTGCTTCATCCTAGTTGCATGCGTGGTGCATTCATTATAGCCATCCTACGACGGGCTCCGTGGGTTGGCATTGTGGGTGCAACTTGAGTGTCTGGCATAACATGGGTGTACCTTGCTCTTGCCTCCAAGCAGCATGAGCCAAGGGCCTCTTTGTATACCGAGTGAAGGGTGCTGAAATATTTTGATTTTCACAGGTAGGTGGGAACTGATTTTTACAGGCATTTATGTGTTAATTTGTCTTGAAAGGGTAGATAGCTGATTCTTGTCAGTTTATGAATACCATCTCAGAAAGCACAACACACCATCACAATTATTCAGTTCACAGCAATATGAACAGTTGCCGATGACTTCCAGAATCATATCTAATGCTAAACCTAACTCACTGTTCTTCTGTGTTATGCAACCGTTTTTTTCTAAAGTAAATGACTACACGCAGTGGTCTGATGGCACTTCATAGCAGAAAACGGTGAAATTAAGTCAGGTTTAACTGAGCCAGGAAAGGTGAAGGTAGTTCGAGAAAGGAAAGCGTGGGTGGCAGATTACATATCGGAATTTCTAGAATTTACTGCACTAAATTGAAATATAATCATGGGATGTTTTTTTCTTCGGTTTCATTCTCATTTACCAAATCCCTTTTCAGATTAAATTGAATGAAACAACCACAAATATTTTTCATTTGGACACACACAAATCATTGCTACACATTTCCTAATTAAAAAACACTGCAAAAAATGCAAATTAAGGAAATGTTCAGGAGGTGCTGTGATGTGGCCGTACAAAATATTTCCTAAACGCAATAATCTATAGCGGGACTACATCCGGAAAGCATCTGCATGCACGTTTCAACTCTATGAGTGTATGTTAAAAATCACAGTATGTATAAAATTGCCTATTTGATGAGGTGGTCCAATGAAAGGAAATTAATAAAAAACACTAGTGAATAACCTAAAACACTGTGGAGTGCCACACATAAGGTGATGTGTCTGAGATGTAATTGGCGTGAAAGCAACCACTGGGGAGCTGCCTGTAAAGATGAACAGAGCTAGAGGGACAATTCCAATATGGTGGAAACTATGGGCCTCATTACGGATCTGGTGGTCCGGGAACTACAGTACCGGTAAGCATGCCGGTACCGCAGTTCCTGGACTGCCATACTACGAGTTGTGGTCGCGGGTGCCGCAAAGCCCGCCAATCTTTCCTGGCGGGCTACGCGGCACCCGCGACCACAAGTCGACGAATGCACCAGCACTGTTCATGACGGTGCCGGTGCATCTGACGTCCACATCCCCATTCAGCCCTATAGGGCTGAATGGGGATGGGGAGGCCCTTGTTTCCGGCACCCGAAAATGGGCAATTACCGGGTCCGCCGATCTCGGCATGACCCGGTTCTTGCCCATTCACGGGTGCCGGTAAAAAATGCAACTCCGGCCGCAGCCCGGCCGGTTTTATCAGCACGGCTACCGCCAGAGTTGTAATGGGGCCCAATGAATCCGTAGGTGGTTGTAGATGCTTTTGAGCAGCACTGACAGAGCAAGGGAAGGGAAAAGAAACACAATGGAATACTCTGCGAGAGGCTTGATGCCTAGTTGATGCCAATCCACTAATCAAAGCCGTTTTCCTTTAGTTTAGGCACAAATGGAGGGGGCAAAATGGACAATACTGTGATGGAGTCAAGGTATCTAACGGCAGTGTCTTCCAATGTGAACATGGTCCAGGTAAAGGAAATGGAAATAGCCTGGATGTATAAAAACATTTAACCACACAGGACGTTAGAAAGGAAAATGGAACTGTAGAATACCTTTTGAGACTTTTAGTAGAGTATGACCTAACACAAAAAGTGAATCGGCCTATGTCTAATCATAGCCACTGGAAATCTGAACCTCCAATGTCAGACTCAGAATAGATTACATAAAAATATCCTCTGCAGTTATTTATGTACTTTATAAACCCAATAATAATAATGTTAATAATAATATTAATAATAATAATAATAATAATGTTAAATAAGGAAAAAGCAATCGATTGCTTGACCTCAAACAGTCATAAACGCATCACTAGTGATAATAGTAACTACTGCAGAGTAAATTGGGTGGAGGAGTTACAGACTGGAATAACTGTGGAAGATTGACGTGATGGACCAGTGGACTCCCTAAAGTTAAAGTAAACCAACACCATCATCTGGCACAATAAAATGTTGTGTTTAGAACACACTAGATGCCTGACAAAATGTTCACGCTGTGTCTGCTAGCTTTTTATCCATGCTGGCGGTGGGTTAAAGCTAGAAGAAAGGGCGCTCACCCCCTACATTCCCGTAGGAAAGTATCACAATGTGATCAGAGGTGAGAGTGCTGATCACACTGGTCCTTGGCACATGGGTTTATGGTCAGTTTGCACAATGAAGTGAGTCCCAAAGAGGTACGGTCTCAGCTTCCAAAGGGCCCACACAATGGAAAAACACTCGTTGTCCACAGTTGCCCAGCTGAGCAGTCTCTTTACCTACGCTGGCACCTAATACAGCATATAGGATGTTCCTTGCCTTCATCATCTAACTGTGAAATGACACCACCTGTCCCAGTATCAGAGGCATCTGTCTGCACTATAAAAGGTATCTGGCAATCTGGTGCCCTGAGAACAGAGGCCTGACAAAGGGACTATGTCAGGCCTTGGAAGGCCTTCTCACACTCCTCAGTACAAGAAACATTCTTAGGAGTTGTGAGGGCAGTCAGAGGGGCAGCAATGGTTCCATAGACTGCCATAAAGTTTCTATAATGACCAGTTATGCCTAGAACATCTCTCACATGGGTTTGGGTTGTGGGGATTGCCCAGTCTTGTACAGCTTGTACTTTGCTGGTAAGAGGATGAATCGTGCCCTCACCAACCTCATGCCGAAGGTATGTCACTGAACTCTGACCATTCTGGCAGTTGGTAGCCTTTATGGTCAGGTGGGCCTGTTGAAGAGCCTGCAACACTGTTTCCAGGTGTCTCACATGTTCCTCTCAACTGCTATATCATTCAGATAACCCATTCAGAATTCATCCAACCCATTCCGAACATGGTTGGCCAGCCTATGAAATGTGGCAGGTGCCTTCTTCAACCAAAGGGCCTAACCATGAACTGATACACTCCCTCGGGTGTTGAAAATTCTGTCTTTTCCTTGGATATTTCGGTCAGGGATATTTGCCAACACCCTGCAGTAAGGCCAAAGGTGCTAATGTACTTGGCAGCACCTAGCTTTTCCACTAAATCATCTTTTTATGGAAGTGGGTGGGCATCTGTCTTGCTGACAGCATTCAGAGCTCTGTAGTCCACACAGGATCTCAAATAATATATACCTGCTTTTGGTACCAGTACCACAGGACTGGACCATGGACTACTCGAGGGCTGTATCACCCCTAGATCCAACATTGTGTTGACCTCAATCATAATACCAGAGTTTACTTGTTCTGAACAACTACAACTCCTAAACTTGAGATGTCCACCTACTCCAGTGACAAAGTCCTGCTTACACCAAAGTGTTAAGCTTGGAATTATGGAAAACAAGGGGGGAAACTGCCTCAGCAAAGTTCTCACCTAACCCAGGGGTTTGGAGTTTTGTGTTGGGACAACCGGTCCCCTGCGCACGTTAAATTAGTGGTTATGGTCTTGCCTGCAGCCTGGCACATGGTTTGTCTGGGAACCCAACTCCAGGGTTTCCTGAGTGGTTTGGTACTTGGTGTGGTGACAAAGCCTTGTTTGGTGTGGGCGCTGGCAGTTTTTGGTGGTCCAAATCAACTATAGGACCACCAAAAACTGCCAGTGTCCACACCAAACAAGGCTTTGTCACCCCACCAAGTTCTCACCTAACCCTGCTGTTGTAGAGTCAGTTGAGGGGACACCAGGCAACCCTCAATGAAGCCATAAGAAGGGCTTCCCTGGAACAGGTCAGGGAGAGAATCAGATGTGTCTGTCTCCTCTTCCGAAACCAGGAGCGGGGCCCTCATTTTATCCCGAAGTATAAAATCATTCAATCTATTCATAGGAAACTCTATGGGAGCCTTTCTAGGTCTTCAAAGGTTCACTGAATCGTTTACCTTACTGAGTCTTTCAACTTTGTAAGGTCAATGCCATTAATTCATGACAGGGTTGCTGAAGACAAGTATGATAGAAGAAGGTCCCACTGCCTTCTTCAGGGCTCCCTAGTGGCTCCAATCATACGTTGGTGAGATCTAAAGAGTCTCTGTTTTTAAATGTTTGTACTGGGTGACAAGTTAATCTAACTGAAACACACAATATAAAAATTAAAAAAAGAGTCTCAGTCTCAGACCAACTGATTGTTGATTGTGGGGGAGATCTGGACGACAAATGATAAGTCACTGCATCGTCCTTCAATAGGGCATGGCTATACCTTGTTGGGTGTCCTGACCCACGTTTGAGCTATCATGCTGCAACATTTGGTGCTGTGGGCTTAGAAAATCCAAGATGGCCAAAAAGCCCACATGTACGCCAGAATAGGAAAACTGTGCAGTACTGGCATGGAAAACATCATGATGGCCAGAACTTCCCAGAAAATGCACAGGGAAATGCATGAAGAATAGGCTGCCACCCATTTTTGCCTATGTTGTGAGCACAGGAGGGCACTGCCTAAAACCACCATTGGGCTACCCACACAGTAGCCTGAAACCATTGCAGAAGGGGCAATGCTGATTGCCAAAAGCAACCCACAACTATTGGGAATTCATTCCTTCAATGGGCACAAAATTATTTTACTGCAGAACCACACCAGTGCCATGTGCTGAACCTGGATAGTACACTTCCATGTAAAATCTCTTGTTTGGAATGCATTCATTCAAGACTGATCCAAAAAATGGACGCAGTACCGATAAATACCTCAAGGCGGCGCTAGCGGTCTAAACTCTGACAGGGAAACTGCATGTCAGGAGTTGCAGGAGAGGCCTTTACATCAAAGGCTGGGAGTTAATTAAAATCTTAACCACATGCTGTTCCCAGAAGACAATCTGATTTGATTAACAGGCCAAAAGGCTGGGAAACCTCTCACCTCCAGAGATTCACACCAGGAGTTAGAATCTCACATGACCTCTTGATTGATAGAAGGCAGACTGGCTGGCAGCCTCCTGGAGACCACACAATAGGCTCTTGCACTTGAATAGAATATGTTGATTTTGACTGTTTCCTGTCAACAAAGGCCTGCCTGCCAGCAGAGGCATGGTTTATGACCCACCCAAGTTTCTAGGAGGAGGAGACTAACGCTCTGAGAGCTAAATTGCAGTAAAAATACAGTTTGTAAAAATACTGATAACTCTTTGTAATCAAATGACAGGAATGTATAACTTTGAGAGCCTTAATTTAAAAAATGTACCTTCGATTCAAGCCCAAAACTCCAATTTGTTTGATGTTCTGGGGCAAAACCCCGCTATTTATTGACACCACAGACACTGTATTTAAGCTAGAGATATGGGAATTTACTGGAGTAGGTATGGACAGCCTGTGTATATGTGTATCAATTTTAATGAAGAACCAAGGTTGCATAACCCACTAAAATCGAAAATAAGTTGCCATTTTTTAATGCAATCCCTCAGGAAGAGCAGATTTGGGACAGAGACTACCTCATGTGATAGGTAATATGTACATGCAATGACAAACCACTATGTATTTGAGAAATGTGTATTTTGATCAAATATAGATTTGTGTGCAATTTGACAGGGGAGTGTCCTTTCTGCAGGCCATATAATGACATTGCTCTGACACTCCACTTCTTTCCCCCAATCAAGAGAGAAAGGAAAGCTTTGCCAATGATAAATTGAGAGAGGGGCTGGATTAGTGATGCTGCGCACACACCCACTTTCAAAACATATAAAAGGAACATTGAAACCCAAGTGGGGGGATTGAAATCCATTTGCTGCAACGCCGCACACACCCACTTTCAAAACATATAAAAGGAACATTGAAACCCAGGTGGGGGGATTGAAATCCATTTGCTGCAACGCGCTCTGCCGGACCACACAACATCCAGAAGGCACCAGATCCAACACTTAGACTTTAAAACTCCAAAGAACTTGATCCAGAACTCAAAGTAAGGGCCTAAACCCACAGACTGAGAACTCTTCTCAGCAGGCCTCAGCATCCAGCAAACCTAACCAACTATCAACAGCCGGGCGAGCTGTTTGAATTCCCTGCCTAGAACATTGCCTGGACCGGTAGCAGTGTCCAGGAGCCGTGCAGATCAGCGCTGTGTCCGGAGAAAGCGGGACCAGGAGCCGTGCAGACCGGTGCTAGACCAGACCAGCAGAACCCAAGATCCAGGAGCAGTGCCGGTGACCCAGAAAGCAGAGCTGTACTCGGAACCGGAGACCAGATCGCTGTGAAGTGCTGTGCGCAGTGACCGGATCTGTGACAAAGTCGCCTTCCTGTCCAAAATCTCTTGTGAGTACTCAGCAAAACTCAGAACATATCCCTTAGTTTAATATAATATAATTCAATCTATTTAACCTAAGTAGAACTGTCACCTGTCATTTTCTAGCTGCAAGCTGTAACCTGTAGCTTTGAACTTTTAAAATTTCAAATTCGAAAAACAACCTTCACAAAATCGTTCATAATCCGTAACCGTTTGTGCTAGGAACTTGATTTAAATTTCCTCTGGAAGCTTAGAATCTAGGCTTTCCAAAGAACCTGGAACCGACTTGCTACTCCTTATAGTGCCTCCGTAATCACGATTCACGCACTCGCAAATTTTACTGCGATTTGCGATTTGGCCTGATTTCAGCCACCTGTAAAAATCAGCAGCTTTTACCTGAACTGCTAAAATTTCGTTTGCCTTCTATGAACCATCCCTGAATCATTGCTAGAGTGAGCCTGAACTAATATTAACTAGATACCACTCACCCTGAACCTCCTGAAGGGAATTAAAAGCATTTTCAGCATATTTCTCACTGCGTTGTCACCATATTCAAAGCATTTTGCATGTGTTTCAAAACTCCTATCTGTTGTATAAGCTGCTGGGGGGGAATTGAACTGAATTCTATTTGATTGCATTCCTAAGAACTGTGTGCTCTCATCTTCATCTCCTTACATTGCATAAAAGGGGGGTGAATTGTCCAAGAAAGTGATTACATTGTCTTTTGCTGAAATCCTATCAAGTTATTTTCTGTACTGCATTTTCATTCCACATTGCATCTATTTGAAACCATAAAAGTATTGTTGCTATCTTATCCATCCTATACCCACTCATCATTGATTATAAAGAAGTGTGCTAGTGCCAGACTATCCATTATTGATTACTGCTCAGATTAAGTGTGATATTCAATTATTAATTCATTATAAAAGTGTGATATATATATATACTGTTTAATTTTTTCTCAAATAAACCTTTTAAACTTGCAAAACAGAACTACTTCTTGGCTCAGTGGGGTCAGGGGGATTCTAAGAGAGGGGTGTTATATAGGGGTAGTCATCCAGAACTCATGAACTGGACATAAAGATATATCAATAAGGGTTTCCATTCAGTATCCCAGACTAGGCATTGACTTAGCTGTAGTGTTGAATTGAATCTTCTTACAACCTGGATGTGAAGCTGCTGCCTGAGTCAGGCACAACGTCTTCAGGGAAGCTGCTTCTTGTAAAAATGTCCAATAAAGCTAGAGTAACTGACTTGGCTGCTACTGACTAATGTGGGTTGGCATCACGATATCTGGTGTTGCGATCAGCAAACATTAGAATAATGCTATTGCCTGTGGATATACAATGATTCAGAGATCTAACAAAGTTAGTCTTTGTCTCGTCAAAGGATGCACCCACTACTTGTAGTGGTGCTTGAGTTTGAATTCCTGCTCCACGTCTGTCATATTGCTGACAGAAAGTGTAACCCCTGTTGTGGTTTTTCAATGGGACCCCCATCTTGGGCCAGCAGGATTCCATGCGTGACCACCCTGGGGTTATCTTGATATCAAGATGAACTGCCAGGGGAACTTCATGCACTATTTGCAGGAGGAAGTGACACACATCCTGAGGAACCACCAACCTCATATGGTCTTCCTCAAATGTGCTCTGTGGGCTTAAACACTAGTAACCCACCTTCCACCTGGAAGCAGCCTTGCTCCACACGCCTTTAAGTGATGGACTTTTCTGTTGACCCTTACTAATTTCCTCCTTAGGGTCCTCCTCTTCTGCATGCAAGCTTGGCAGTGCAGGAGACCCATAGAAATAGAGTTTCTAAAAATCCTTCTTCCTCATCAGGTTCATAGATTTTGCTAACTACCTTAACCTCAGTTGTAGGTATGACAGGGGGAATGTTGCATTTCCCTATTCCTCTATAACTTTTTTTCTCCTTAAGCCTTAGGTTTCCCCTTTGTCTTAGGCTTGCCCATAGACTTGGCTAAGGCAGCCATATTTTGAGACCTCATGCTTGAAAGGTATGCAGAGTTCTCCCAGGACCTATGTCTTGGAGTCTGATCTCTGAAAGAATTCTTATAGGAACTCTCCCCTCTCACTGACAGGTGTCCTAGCCATTGCACTATTCACAGCTACAATGACAGGCATTTCTGGAATGTTGAGAGAGGAAACATCCATCAACTGAGTAGTCACAGGATGAGCTCTGGCAAGAACCTCTGGGTTTGCAATAGTGGAAACTACTACAGCTGGACTTGGCCCAGTGTTCCTAATAGCACAGGCACTTACACCTTCTACCAGTACACTATCCTCAGGAAAACAATTTTGGAATGATCAGGTATAGGAGCAGAAGCGCCAGCAAAGCTAGCCTCCAAGGAAACTAACTCTACTTCAGATCATTCACCTTTGGGAAGGCATTTAAAGAGAAGGATACTCCTGTGTTTATCTCTTCTTCTTCATGAGGAAGTGCCAGATTCACATAGTGGACCCACAAGTTCTGAACCATACATCTGTGGACCTCCTTCACATGGTCACTTGCTCCGTAAACTACACAAGATCCACTGGACCTCTGTAGGTAGGGAGGCTTAGTGTCCACTCGCATGCTTGGGACAGTAAGTACCACTACCCTTTCCATGCTCATGTGACATATTCCTGTATGATACTTTTTGTGGGTCATATGGCAAGAAGGTTTATTACTAGACCCACCCTCTTTCTCTTTTTGCTTTTTTCCCTCCTCATGCCTACGAGGAGCATGTTTGTCCTTATGGGACACACTATGGGAAACCCAAAGATCAGCTGCAATGGCTAGCTTCTAGGATCTAATTCTGTAGAATCTGCCAAATGCTGCCTAAGCTCAGGGGAGCAAGAGGCAAAAATATGTTCCAGCATGACCAAGTTGATCATGCCTTCAAAAGTGGCTACTTTATGGCCTTGTACCCAGCCACTCAAATTTTTCAAGGACTCTGTAACAAAATACACACATGTATTATTATCTTTTTTCTTGTACTCTCTAAACCGCTTTAGGTATTGGGCGGGAGTTTTGCCGAACTTTCAGAGAAGAGCCTGCTTCAATTTGTCAAAGTCCTTAAATCAGCTTTTGGCATTTCCATAATAGTACTGCAGCCAGATTGGGATAGTCTGCTGAGTAACCAAGCAATCTTACCAGGCTCACCTACTTCCTGCGTCTCAGAAGCATATTCAAAGTTTCTTAGCCAGTCAATAATATTTTTTTCATCATACATACTGAGCAGATCCTTAGGAAATCTAGGCTTAGAAGAGGATACAGAACCACTCCCATGAATTCTAGAGGAGCATTCATACCATTTGTAGTCTGGCCAACCCCAACTAGTGATCGCTATCTTTTTGTTTCTCTACCCTGTCACATTCCCGCTTACCCATGTTAAAATCCAACTCTTTATGTCTGAGCCTGAGCTTCTCTCTTTTAAGCTTCCACAAGGCCTCAACTTCTGAAGTTGACAGGGAAACATTGGAACACTCCTCTTTCCCTTTCTGTGTATTCTCAATAGTGGCAGTTACCACACATCCATTGCTACTGCTGGCACCCGCGCCATCATCTACTGCATCACTATTGATAGGCAAAGGAATAATTCTAGACTCCTAGTGATCTAAAACTTTCTGTACCAAATCAGCTTTGTTTCCAGAGGATGGCAATCCTCTTTCTACACAAACCTTTTTTAATTCTATACTTTAAAAGCAGGGACAGTAGACATAGTGAATGTTTCCATATTAAAGAAAAAGTAGGCAACTGTTATATCAACTACTAATTTCAATTCACAGTGATCTGTGTAAATAGAATTATGATACTACACCAATGGACAACACTGGGGTAACCAAAACCTTATCCTCAACACTGAGTACCAACCTGTTAAGATGGATTTCTCAAATCTGGCCTGGTGGACCGATTTAAGGAGGTCACTGTTAGAAACCTGACAGTGTTATCCCACCTACTCCCTCTGGACCTTCCATTCAGGTGGCCAGGGAAGGGTCATCGCTTTTGGATCCCGACCCTGGGGGTGGACAAGAGAGGGAGGATCGCCTTAGTGGAAGGTCACAAGGGTTTGGGAGGAGAATACCCAAGGGCGAGATATGGTATTCCCCCATTCCCAATATTCCCCCAACCCACTCTCCCTCAGCCTTCATGGGGTATTTTCGACCACACCCCATCTCCCCCTCCCCACTTCCAACAAGCACTGAGACAAGGAAGATGCAACTAAGATCAATGAGGATTACCCATAGGAAAAGCATTGGGAAGCAAGACGGGGCATACTACTATAACCTACCACTAGGCTGTCCCACTAATAGAGTCAGGCAAGGTCTGGCACTTTTTCCCAACTTTGCACACCTGACTCCACTTGACTCTGCCCTACACTATAAAAGGTGGAGTTCTGCCAGAAGCAGTGAGCAAGCTGGGGATGTTGTCTGGACCAGAGAGGCCAAGGAGCAGAGAGCAGCAGGACCTGAAGCCTGTAGGAGAATGGCGTGCCGAGACGCTGGCCTGGTCTTTGTAAGGGGCTACAGCGTGGCTAGGGAGCCGTGTCTCCAAGGAGCCAGTGCAATGCAACCTGCATCCTGCTGCTGGCGGTCAGAAAAGTGCTTGTTAGCTTGGGACTTGTGCCTGCCCAGTGAGTTTCATGTCCGTGAGAGAGAAACTCAGGAGTGTGCGATTGACTGGAGTGGAGTGGGAGAAAGACACAGTTGATAAAGCAGCACAAAGTGGAAACATGGGAGAACGCTTGTAAAGCGGCACGGAGCAGAAAAGTGAAAGAAGTGAGAGAAAGCTTATATAGCGGCAAGGATCGGAAAAGTGAAAGGAAATATGAGAAAGATAGAAAGCAGAAGATACAGATAAGGAAAGCAACAAAAGGAAAAGGCGCTAGTAGCGCAGACAGAAAGTAAAGACATTAAGAAGGTGCAAGTGTGAACAAGAAAACAAGGAAGGTGCAAGTGTGCACTAGAAAGCAAGGACAATGCAAGTGTGCACAAGAAAGCAAGAAATGGGCAAGTGTGCACGAGAAAGAATCAAAGGAAACAAAGGAGTTGAAGAAGGGGTGCTGGAAGCACCTCAAGTTTGAAGGTTAAAAAAGGAAGAACAAGGAATAAAGAGAGGGTCTAAAGATCAGAGTGCTCACACTTAGGATGAGCAAAGAACCGGGCATTTTGAAAGGTCTCTGATGCTACCCCCTGAATGCATTATATGTGAAAGAATTGTATATGAGAGAAAGTTACATCCTGACAAGCTGAACTTGTGTTTAAAGCTAAGAGGGGCCTAAGCTTTGGTAAGGGAACCCTGAGAGGCATGACAAAGTTGAATACTTATTGGATTTTGATGCTAAAGGAGTTAAAGCTTGGGGAAGGGAACCCCCCAAGGACGTCATTTGGGGGTTACCAGGGGTCGCAATTGTGACCCCTGATGTCTCCCTTGTGACACCTGTGGTCAGCCTTGCTACCCCTATAAAAAGAAATAAAACAAAAAATGTGTTTCATTTTATTTTTTTAATGGAAGCTCTCGGGCTGTTTCCAGCACCACGTGGCTCTTTGTATCTGGAGTGGCTGGCTTTCTTGTTCAGGCCTCTGTGTAACACTTTGAACAGTGATCCTAAATAAGAAAGAATAGGAATAACAAATAGTCTTTCTGGAATTATATACAATAATTGCTAGACTCATTAAAGGTTTATTTTAGGCACACTTAAGGGGGTGAGTCACTGATTTAGTCTGTTCTTAAAAGCTTCAAATTCACAATGCAGACACAATTTATATGTATTTTGCTTTTCGCAGCAAGTTGTAGGTGTAGCATGTTTTTTTCTGCTGTTGTCTCTGTTACGATCATTTCAAGACATTCCATCTCAGTGTCCTCGGTCACTTGGCAAAATCCCTGTGCCTAAAAGCTTGTGTACAGTGTAGACATGTTTGACCATAGCACATCAAGTGGCCCTTGATGTCATTACGCCACAATCAATGCTTTGTTGTTACATGCCTATCTTTCCCATCTCCATGGCATGTTGTTTAGGATGTTTGTTGTTTGCATGTATGAGGTAACAAGTGCCCAGAGTATGGTATGCAGTATGATTGCGTTGCTTTCCCTGTGCTAATCTAAATTCTTAAATAACAGTTATGAACCCTCCCAATAGTATGTATTTTGCCAACCTATGAAGCCTGAAAAGTAGATCCGTGCAGGCTTGATATGTGGTCAACTTTGGACCAGACCAGCAGATGAACTGGACTGCTGTTAAATCTCAGTTACCAGTTTATTGGGATCCACTACAGAGTGTAATTTGCTTTCTGACTTTGAGAACATTCAGACATGTAATTGCTCATTTTACTACAGCCGGTAAGATAGCTATAGCTGGTAAGATATCTCAGTGGGTTGAGCGCTCGCTGCTGCAATGTGTGTGTGTTCTGCAGGTTGCAGTTTGGATCCACGCAAGGCCAACTCAGCCTTTCGTGCTTCTGAGGACTCTAAATGAGTACCAACACAGGTTGGGTGATATTGTATGTATATTTGTTCTATATAAATCGTTTAAGCGTAAGTGCTATATAATGAGACATCATTATCCTTTGGCCTTGGACGTCTGCTTGAATTCACAGTGATTTGGTAATAAGAGCCTATACACACTGGTACTAACGATACATATGGTGATTCATTCTTGTATGAAATGTATGTCACAGTACAGAGATATCGTAACCATATTTATCGTAGTCTGCAAAGGACCAATGCTATGTGATGCCACTTCCTGTTTTGCAAAGGGGTGACAGTTTGTGTTCCATCGGTTCTCTTGATGTCACTAGGGGGTGGGGTCAAATGAAATTACTTCCTGTTATGTCATCAGAGGTCAAAGGTCGTGTGATGTCACTTCCGCTACCCCATGCATTTTGGTGATATGACGTCCCTGGAACCCCCGAGAAACTTGAAGAGGAACTGTGTATTTTCTTTGGGGTCATGTTTTGAACTTGGAAGTGTTAAAACTTGGGGAACGGAATCCCAAGGATCTTAAGACATTGAAAGTGTTTGAGACTACTGCAAGAACTGTGGAGGTGGTCTTATGAACAGCCCTTTTTGACTGAATTCATTTTTGGGAAACTGACAAACCCAATCTTGGTGAGAAGACCACCTAAAACCAACTTGGTTTCCTATTTGCTGTTGAACCACTATATATTTCTTTTAAAAGACTCCCTAACACGCTTTGTCAAAGAGTGAGGGCAAGCATAGGTTTAGACACAGGCAGATTTCTACTTTGGACTTTCAGATTTCGACAGCACTTAGAAACATCAGTTAAGGGAACCATCCCTTTAGTGTTAGGGCCAGTTAGGCATTACATCAACTAAGGAACCTTAATAAATAAAGGTTTTGAAACTAACATATTTGAGTCAGTGGTGCTCTTGATACCATGCTTGTCTCACATATGGTGCCAAAGCAGTGCAGTGATCGCACAAAACTAAAATCAAGCCCCAGGGCTTTGTGAGGAGGAGGAGCCTCCTCACAGGCTGGGGGTTGGACTTGCTTCAGTTTTACGTCAGCATGCGTACCGCACGTAGACGTGAAACTGAAAGTAAATTCCTCTGCCACAGCCATTTCTGGCTACGGCGGTAAAAGAGTAGGTAGGTTTCCACATGTTTAAACATGTTTTTGGTGGGAGGCGGGGGGCAGCGTAAACCACCAGTGATGTTTGTAGTGGAAAGGAGAGTGGCCCTCTCCCCCCATCCATTTGGGGTTGGGGGGAGAGGGCCACCCCCTTTCAATTCCAAACTTCCATGGTGTTTTTGTGTGCCCACCATGCCCCACAACAACACAACCAAAAACATGCTCATTTCTTTTTTTGCCCCTTCCCTGTAACGCAGCCCAGCTAGAACTCCAGGACAGTTGGAGGTGATGTCCCCGGCCTTGGGCATCCATCTCCCATGTGGGTGTACCTTCCCCAAGCACAGCGGTAGTTCCAGGAACCCCAGAAGGGCCCCATCCATTCCCCAAGGGAGATTATGTAACGCAGCTAGAGCTCCCAGCTGGGTTTGGGGATGGTCAACCCATTGGAGTGCTTGGAGTGCTTGTTGGGGTGCCTCCCGATACCGTGCACCATTGTACATTATACATCTTTCCATTATTGACTCCATCCATCCCTATATGCTTATTTCTGAAACAAGACATTTCCATAAAAACATCCATTTAAAAAGAATACAATACAAACCAAAAGAAAAGTAAAGTTCATAGCAATAAAATGCATATGTCGTCAATATGAGGATCATTTTGGGTGTCAATATTTAAGTTCTAAAACATTATCTTTCAAAATCGCTAAAACATTAGGCACCCCTATGGAGTTCAACACTTTCTTCCTTTTGTGCAATGCTATTTGAAGATAGAATAATCCAGACCAAACCACCTTAGGGGAATCTACCCAAAAGTGATATGATGATTCTGAGCAGCATAGTAACAAACCAATCTCTTTTAAGATTATTTTCAGAGTGTTGTTTCTAATATTTTCATAGGCTCGGCACAACAATACAAAATGCAAAAGGTCTTCATCAGGTGCTTGACATTAGGGACACGATTTATTAATTAAATTGCCCGACCATGAATCAAGCCTAGATGATAATTGGCATATTAAAAAACCAACTGGGGCCCCTGAGTAAGTTGCCTCATCCTTAGTTCAATTGCTTATTCTTTTCTTATGTCACTCTACATTGTTTCCTCTTCAGCATGGCGCCTTGTCAGTGCATGACTTCGGAGAACAACAATAAGCCATTTATTTATAACAAATCCCACAGCAATAACCTTTGCTGCGGCCACGGCCTTCACCTTCGTTAGTGCACCGGACCTCACTTGATGTGCAGGAAATGGCCACCCAGGAATGCCAGAAAGTGTGCCTCATTCTAGCGTGATCAATGATTTCACTATCACAGGCAGACTTATAAGGGAGGATGCATTTACACCATATATAGGCATCCAGTATCATGAGGGGCCTGAGTTTATAAACAACTTGGGGCATGAGATACACTGTGTGTAGGAGGTTAAAGGGAATCACTATAAATGGACATTGTTTTCTATTCATCATTGTCGAACAGAACCCCCTCTCTTTCTCTGCCTCCTGTGAACCTTCACCCTAAATAGCTTTGATTTTTGGAAGAGACCTCTTTCTAAGTGACCTTCTTTTCCACCTTTTCCAGTCCTCTTCTTGCCAGGAATAAGCTATACTCCTCTGGTGTATTGGGAAAACCACACCAAGTGTTCTGGAATACTGCCGCAACGGTGGCAAAAAGAGTGGCCTTTACTTAATCAATGACTTTTTTGCTAATACATTGCCCACCTTTTGGCAGTCCTCCGCATACCTATGTGTACTGCAAGCATTACTTTTGACTTAAAAGTGATGGTTACTGATCAAGCTTCCTCTGTGATTGTGATTTCTACCACTCGTGTTTAAGAGCCATGGCTCCTAATGCTGGCAAGGAAAGCTATCCATCAACTGATCTATATACTAATACAACCCTTCACAGGGCCTCTGCATTCCATATAGCAGCGTTAGCTGGCAGATTGCACAAGGAGAAGGGCTTTTGGGCACAGCACTGACATAACCTGAATGAGGAATATCTGTCTTGGCAGCCTCACAATTTTATAACGCTATTAGCCAATCTATTCTCAAGTGCTTTTGCCTTGTGAGAAAACGTCTTCCTAAATATCTGCATATGTGGGTCGCACAGAAAGGCAGCCGTTAGCTAGTTGAGGCAAAACCCTGGTTGCATTCCACGCTTTGCAGTTATACCCAAAATTTGGGCTAGGACTTGCACCGACTGGCCACCTCAGATCTAACGAAGTAATACCACCCTAAAGGGAAACAGCCTCCACTGTCGGATACGCATCTCTCTACGTGCTCTATTCTAATCCATAATGATGTCCTGTTTATATAAGACCCTAGAAAGGTCTTCAAAGAGCAGTGCCTGCCACTGTGGTTACCAAGCCAGTTCTGGTTGCCAGGCAGACCTGGGCCCTTACCATCCTCTCTAGTGGCTGCCACATAATCATGATTCCCTATTCTAATTCTAGCCACATTATGGGAGGTTTTCTTTTTAATCAGCAATGGATCTATTGTCTTGCCCTGTATTAGTAGTCTATTAAGGTGTCGGATGTAGTATTCAAAAGAATATTTCCTGTGTAAAGTATTCCCGAACACTCACTGTTTTCTGTTAATGTTAAGTATTCATCATTGTAACTTTAAATGTGTCTCAGATGGTCCCCTGTTTATTGTCTTTAACACAAAAGTAGCCGTAACTGCCCATATGTCCACATGCCACCTACTTTCACTCTGGAATGGCCAATCAATTTGCAATAAAACCTCTTTCATCAAAGATCACTGACCCACATGACCCCTCTCAGGCAGCCATGGCCCTTAATGAGACTTGGATCACCCATCTTGGCTCTTCTACTCCTGCTGACTTAAATGCCAACTCTGTTATGATCTGTCACTCCTCCCGCTCCTCTAAAAGAGATGGTGGGGTTGGGCTGATTACCATCCCTCTGTCCCGTTCCACTCTCTAACTTTCTACCATTGCCCTTTGTCTTCACTGCCACCCAACTCAGTTACCCCTATTACCTACCCATCCTCTTAATCCATTGGGCATTAGGCACTCTCAACTGTTTCTTCTCTGATTTGGACCTCATTTTCAACTCCATTCCTAATGAAGTATCAATAGAACTCAAGTGTGTCTAACTGCATGAAGATCTCTCCCACCCACCAACATGAACAGGGCTGTCTTCACGTGCACCATTTCCTTATCTCACTCCTCAATCTGCCTACTCACTCTCACAGGAGAGTCTTCTTCTCCTGCTCTCTCCTCATATCTAACCTCACTATTGACTGCTTCCTATCTGACAACTTCATCCTCCACTTCAGCATTCCCATTCCCTCTCCACCATCTTGAAGCACAAATTCAAACCTGAAGTCAAGTCATCCCACCTCTCTCTTGCCCCTCCACATAGCTCCTCCCCATGCCTTGGCTATTGAACAGGCCCTCCCAGTTTTTTAACTGGCTCTCCGCGCTCCCTTTGATTACCATTATCCCTCTCGTACATACCAACCCTCTACATCATGCCCCCAACATGGGAACATCCCTCAGAATCAACTCCGCAATTAAGACATGCATTGTCATGTACACAGGTGGAGCAAGGACTGCACCCCCACTTTTCTCCTTATCTATAAGAATGGATTCATCTCCTTCACCTGGGCTCTGCACTCTGCGAAATCTACCCAATTCACCAATCGCATTGCTACTGTTCGATTTCATCTCTGCAAACAACACTATCCAAGCCCTGCTGGCTCCTCATTGCCCTTGTGCTATCTGGCACGAAAGACTTTGCTCATTACTTCTTCTCTGAAAAGGAAACAAAATCATGACACCCTTGCCTCCTAGCTACCCCTCTCTCCCGCAACAGCTATCTCTACCTCCCTCTTCCTATGCTACTTCCTCCAACCTTTACCAGTGATTTGGCACCATCCTAATGAATGTGAACCCTTCTTGTGCCCCCGCTAACTGGTTTACCCCACAGACAGTGAAGTAGCGGGCACCCATCACTCGCTCTCATCCCTCCTCCCGTTTCAACTTCTGGCTCTCCCCAGGAATCTTTCCTGCCTGCTTCAAGGCAGCAACTGTCCTGCCAATCTTAAAGCAGCTATAGGCGCTCCCCAACTATTTGCCTGTATATCTTCTTTATCATGACTCTAAAATCTTTAATGGAATCTCCTCCTATCTGGACACTACCAATGTTCGGGACCCTCTCCAATTTGGATTTTCCTGCCAGCATTTCACTGAATCAGCACTCACACGCGTCTCTAACATTCTGCTCTCTGCTTTCCGCTGCAATCTATCCTTTATCATAATCCTACTGGACCTTTCCACCACTTTTGATAGAGTGAATCACCCCTCTCTTCTTCATAGCCTTGCTGGCATTTGAATCCAGGATACTGCCCGTCACTCAGTTGCCTCCTCCCTTTCTCATCCGTCATTCTCCATCTCTTGGAACTGCGCCACTTTGGATCCAACCTCCTTCCCTGTTGCCATCCTCCCAACACTCCGTCTTTGGATCTTTACTCTTCACCTCCTCCATCAGACAGCTCGACTGATCTCTTCCTTTGGGTTCGCCTAGAACTGTTTGCAAACGACACACAAATCTTCCCCGCTCCTGACCTAACTTTCCGCATATCTGCTTGCCCTCCCATGATTCATCACTGGCTGTGCAATCTAGCTTTCTTCCTCCATTGCCTCCCCTCTACTTCCTTCACCTGTATCCTCTCCACCTGACCTACTCTCAAGCCTGCCCCAAGTTATGTGACCGTGGGAACCGGATTGATAGTGACCTTAACTTCCACCACTTCATTACTTGTTCCTTCACTGTGGCCACAAGTAATCTGCTCAATGTCAGGAAAATCTGGGCCTCCTTAATAATAGATCCATAAATACAATCATACAGACGTGTAAAATCATCCCCCACTTTTTTCCTACCTCCAAAAACTGACACCGTGCCGGATGTCTTTCCATGAAAAACCGGTCCCTCTCTAAACTACTACTGCTAGTTTTCAAAGCCCTGCATTAGCTCGCTCATGCCTATTTAGCTAACAATATCTGGACCCAATATCTCTGAAGACACATATCTGCTTAGTGAGCTGTTTGCTGTATGCCAGTAAGCAGCACATTGTAGAAGTTGTCTTCTCAAGAGCTGAGCACTCCATGTTTGCAAGAGAAGCTGGGCATGGCATCCCTCCATTCTGGAGACCACAGTGAACTGGCCACTAAATTACCCGATGCTTGGTCAAGGAGCACGCTGGCTGCTATTTCACTGAGACTAGCAAATAAGTGGGCGGGGCGCTATATCCCTGAGTAGGTGAAGTCAACAAACATGGCGGGTACAGGTAGCACTACACCTGGCAAAAAAGCATGCTGAGTGCTATGTCAACCAGAGTGAGAAACAAGGAACCAAGCTGAGCACTACACCCACAAGACTAGAGAAAAGGTGTGCTGGGAAATATACCCCTGAGACTTAGGCGACAGCTTTTGGGTGCAGGATCTCTGGGGTGAGGGCTGTTTATGGGCACTAGTAGTTTCCATAGGTCTGTTGATCACTAGTGCTACAGCGCTATATCCGTGAGATTCACAGGGAGGCTAACTGAGTTATGGAGGCCTGGGGAGAATAATATTCTCCTTAGCGCTTTTAAGTTTCCTAATTCCCTATACCTCACAATCATAACACTGAGACAAGTGAGGTGTATGTTTACTTGGGGGCCGGCTCAGGCTACCATTCAGACACTACTGATGAATACGTGTAAAACTGTAACTTATGTGACCACGTGTGTTTCATTGGTTGCCATGGAGCCCAGAAGATTACCCTGGAGTCATAGCCATTTCTGCCCCCATATGAAACCAAAAGCTAGACTGGTAGAGTTGCATTGTTTTAGAGTAGTTCCGGGTTATTTTGTACTTGGTTTGTGACTTCTATTTTCAGGATTTTGCTATCTTGAATGTTATGTCTGTCATATGTTATGTGAGTGCAGGAGTCGATACCGTATGGCTCCGTTACACCTTTTTGCATTCATCAGTTAACAGTACGTTAATTGACTTCCAACTGCATGTTGCACAACATTCTCTAAATACTCTTTAAAGATATATTTCCAATTCACAAGCAGATCTATTTTATATGTTCTGCCTTATACAGCAAGGACCCTATGCATGCACAGTATTATCCAGTCAGCAAAACGAAGTTTCCATTGCTGATGTAATTGAAAAGTAAATAATATTATTGAATATTATTTCAGACTTTAAATATACCTTCAGTAAGTGCAGTTTTCCTCCAGAACTTCTTGTGCAGATTAAAAAGTGCTTTGTAAACAGGAAACATTGCCTTTCCCCTTCTTTTTTCAAAGAGAGGGATCCAAGACGAACTTTGCTAAGCTTCCCCCTTTCAACAGAGGGAACCTGGATAAGCGAACCTGCCAATTATCAAACAAAAATAAATTAGTTGCAATTTTCTTTTTTTCAGTTTGAGATGCATTTTCTGTAACATCTGGTGATTGAACATACAATTGGCATTACTCTATATTCCACAGGAAAGAGAGATAGAGATCATTAACTTTGCTTCCCAGGGTTCCACAAAGCAGCAAATGGGATTTTTAGAACCCTGGGCAGTGAAGCAGACAGTGTGTAAACATGCAGGATTTATTTTTCTCCATTTGAGATCAGTTCGACTAGAGAGACAGCATAGAGACTAAAACAAATGGTACACAAAAAGTTATATACATTGTGAGAAACTTGATGGTATTCTCCCACCAACTCTCCCGGGATCTTCTATTCAGGTGGCCAGGGAAGGGCCATCACTTTTGGATCCCGACCCTGGGGATGGACAATTGAGGGTGGATCACCTGAGTGGAGGGTTGCAGGGGATTGGGAGGAGAATACCGAAGGGTGATACATGGTACTCCCCCCTTCCTAATTTCCCACCAAAGCACTCCCCCTCAGTATTCATGGGGTATTTCCACTCTCACCCCATCTCCCCTCCCCATTTCCAATAAGTACTGGGACGAGGAAGAGGCAATCATGAGCAATGAAGATTACCAATAGACATAACATAGGGATGCAATGGGAGGCCTACTTCTTTACACCTTTACACCTTTGAACTGTCCCACTCATGCAAATTTCCCAATTGTGCACATCAGACTCCAATTGACTGTCACCTGCAATATAAAAAGAGTGCTTCTACCAGAGGCGGAGAGCGAGCTGGGGATGCTGACTGGACCAGAGGAGCCAAGGAGCAGAAGGCTGCCTGAAGAGGAGCCCAGAAGGACTGGTGGAGTGCAGGACGCTGAGATGCTGGCCCATGTGTGTAAGGGGCAGCATCGTGGCGAGGGAGCCATGACTCCAGGAAGCCGGAGCAGGACAGAAAGCAGTCTGTTGGCATTGTTCAGACCAGTGCTCATTCCCTGGGATGTATGCCGGTCCCAGGGGTGCCCGAGGGGCAGGTGGTGAGAACCTTACCTCGACCCAAGAACCCCTTTACCTGCTCGCCATCGCTGCGCTACTAATGGTGAGTTTTGTGAACCAGAAAGAAACTCAGTAGCGTGTGGGTGGTTGGAGCGGGAGCAGGAGCGTTGAGAAAGGTGAACAGCCCAGAGAGTGAAAGCGGGAAAACCAAAGCAAAGCAAGAAAAGGGAAAGGGCAAAGCAAAATAAGCAAAAGTAAAGCGAAGAAAGCGAAGCAAGCAAAAGCTGAAAAGTGGGAAGAAAAGCAAAGCAGAAAAAAACAGAAAAGGTTGCTAGAGGCGTGTAAATAAAGAGAGACAGAGCAAGTGAACTGGTTCCACAAAAACTGCGATGAGAGGGTGCAAGTGACCCGAAACCAAGAAAGACAGTAAAGAAACCGAGAGGAGGAAGTCGTACAGCCAAGAGAGTGTGCAAGGGACCCGAAAGTGAGAAAGAGAGTGCAAGTGACCCGAAGTAAATGCAGAGAGTACAAGATGCACATACGTGAGAAAGTGAAGGTGCAAGAGAGCATGTTGAAAAGTAAGGAGAAGTGTGCAAGAGCCACAGAAAGGTGAAAAGAAGGTGCAAGCGTGCACGACAGAAAAAGAAGTTGTGCAGGGAGCACAGTAAAGAGGATAAAGGACAGAATGGAAGAGGCACAGAGGTGCCAGAGAATAGGGAGAGGGGTAGATGTCAGCACCTGGGAGGAGCAAAGAACCCAGAGTTCCCGAAAGTCTCTGCTACTAGGTTCCAAGGGCGACCCTGTTGTATTGAACTACTTTGAACGTGCAGAACTATACCAATGGGCAAGACTACCTGAAACCAGCTGTGGTTTACATTTCCTTTTGAATCACCATTTTTCCTTTAAGAAGACCCCTATCGCATTTGTTTTAAGAGTGAGGGCAAGCATAGGTTTGGACACAGATTAACTTTGGTTTTGGACTTAGGGACATCAACGGCCCTTAGAAGCATCCGTTGAGGGAACAATCCTCTTAGCGTTAGGGCCAGGCAGGCATTAAATCAGGCATAAAATGAACCCCACAGAGTTTTATAATAATGATTTTCAAACTGTTACTTTTGAGTCTGTGGGCCTCAAATAACGGGTCCGGCATCTGTGTTGTTCAATGGGGACTTACTGGTACAGTCCGACCCTGGTGGGACCGGTAAGTCCCCATTGAACAAACCATTCCCCATTCCCATTTGAGCCCCCATAGGGCTCAATGGGAATGGGGAGGGCGCTAATAATGGGCTCACGAATGGCAAGCCCGTTATTAGCGCCCTGGTCCCTTTGCGGGACCCGTAAGGGACGTGTGGTCAGACCACACGTTCCTTACGGTTCCCTCCAAGGGACCTCGGAATAGGGCGGTAGGGGATTACCTGCACCGGTCTCCTTACCGGTGCCCGGTATCCCTTACCGCCCTACTCGTAATGACCCCCTGTGTCTCTCTTGATACCATGCCTGTCTCACAAAATACATTGTAGTAAGTAGAGTTAGTGGGTACAGAGAGACACCGTATGAAGACCCAGAGCATCATTGTTACGTGACTGGGATTCTCCGAACTGGAGGACTCCTTAAAAGGAGTGAAGTGTCGGCTTGTGGTGGTGGCCTTGGGATTAAACAAAAGGCTGTGGGAGTCCACGTTGCGAAGTTTAATGCCTTCTATAGATGAAGCAGGTGACTGAAGAGGCTGTTGCATTAGTCTGTTTTTCAAAGTACCAGAAATGTAACAAAGTGGTTGGCCTAAAAGAACATTTGGTGAGGTCAGTGCTTAAGATTGTGAGTTGCTGGTACAAAGCAGAGACTGCAGTGTGGTGATTATGCAATTGAGGCAAATATTTCTATTAATCTGGATACCAACATTCCTCTAGGTGATGACTGGATCTACTCTGGAGGGAATGGGATAGGGTGGTTGTCTGACTTGGCAAACGAGTGGGTCACAATCTCTTGGAGAACGGGGAAATGTGAATTGTGTAAACTAGGAAGAGGTGTGGAAGAACACAAAGGGAGAGAGGGCAATGCTGACTATCGTAGTGCAGAGGAAGACGTGGGTGCTGCCAAGGAGGTCTAGTTCATGGTGGTAGGTTAGAGTTTGGATGCTACTGGTGCATGACTGTTCTTATTCCAACTGCTTGGAAAACAGTCTCAAAATGACTGGTATGATTGCCTGAAACTGATTTTCCTCTGGAATCTCAGCTTTAATTTAAACTGCTTTTGATTGCTGCTGGTCTGTTTCTTCCGCAGTTTTATTTCCACCATACCTCAAATGTCGGACTTCAAACCAGCGCCTGAGAAATTTTGAACACATTACAGCTTTGTTCGAGACATTGAGCCCCACAAATATCAATGTTGTAAGCATAAATAATACATTTCCCATGCTAATGCACAACTCCCAGAGGTGTAGATTAACGTGCCGGGGCCGCTACGTGCCCAGATTATTGAACAGTGAGTGTTATTCTTCTACATATGAAATCAGACTGAAGCTCAATGTGTTCGGTTCCCAAAATTGAGGTACTGAACAATAGAAAGACCAAAAGCCAAAATCCCTACCTGGAGTGTCCTAGAAGCAAAAAACTTGAAAATCCATTGAAAACTCTGTAAACAAGTTCTCTCTTTTGTGTACATTTTGGGGATCTGACTTTGGAAGTACGGATATATTTTAACATATGTTAAGCAGTATCTTACAATGTTTGAAGAGGTTTCACATTGTCAGCGTAGAGCAAAAAGGTGCAACTTTCATTACAGGATGCATGTTCTTTTCGGCATATTTGATAAGGTAGCATCCAGGCTGATATGGGTTAGTTCCAAAAAAATAAAGCAATGTCACAGGTTTTCAAACTTCCATTTGAGCGGGGGCTTAGGTTGGAGAAGATGTACTTTTCCAAACACGTCAGGGAATGCAAAGCAGTCCGGAGAAAGTTAAGGAGAGTTTTAAACAGAGTGGGAATAAAGGCCTGTTATACCCAGCAACTTTGAAAAGGCAGCAAGAGAAATGGGGTAGAGTCCCTGGGAAGAGGGGTGGTTCTGCTTTCAGGAAGACTGTTCTGGAAGAAACGTGAGGATATTCTCACTTCTACTCCCTTGGGATCTTCTGCACAGCTGGCCAGGGAAAGGCCATTGCTCTTGAATCCCGACCCTGGGGATGGGCATGCAAGGGAGGATCACCTGGGTGGAGGATTTCTGGGGATTGAAAGTGGGGTACCTTTGGGTGAGATGCAGTATTCCTCACTTCCCTTTCAAGGAAAACCCTTTATTCCAGGGGCAGTAATGGTATATTGCTATTCATGTCCCATTGGCCAGGAAAATAATAGAGAGGTTCTTAATTCAGATGTACTAGGAGGAATGCCAATACAGCTAAGGGGGGTGGAGGGTCTATGTGGACAGGGATTGGGATGCCCTTAGGAGAAACATGGTATCCCCTTTCTCCTACTACTGACCAACCCAACCCTTCTCCCTCCTTCATGGGGTATTTTGAGTCAACTCCCCTGACTTCCTCATATGTGACTACTAAAAGTACTGAGATGAGGAAGAGGCAACTGAGAGTAATGAAGACTAAGATGCTTTTACCACTCAGTTACTGGGACGAGGAAGAGGCCTGCTGAGAATAGTAGAGGTCAGGCATGTCCACTTAACAACGGTCAGCGCTAACTGTACACCACCCCCAAATGCCTGTTAAACAGCTTCAGGTGCATAAAAGGCCTCATCTGACCTGGTCAGGGGTGGGAAGCAGTGGCAGTGGAAGCAGCGGTGAGCAAAGTCCTGGAGTTCACAGAGGAACAGCAGCAGAGAAGCCAGGAGAAGCTGCAGGGAGCTGTATTTGCGCAGCACGCCTGCGGTTCAGATGAGTGCAGCCCAGGAGCTGGGGCTCAGTGGAACCGAGCGAATATTAGGAGAGCCGTGCCTGCAGGCTGCCCCTTGTCTTTGTGTTCACAGTGCCCGTTCTCCTGGGGTCAGGAGCCGACCCAGAAATGCCTGCGGGGCAGAAGATGGAGTTCTGAAGCGGAGGACCAAAATCCGAAGCAGCCTGTAAGTTTCTATGAGAAGTTACGCAGAGGATTACATTGTATCAGAGTGGTCGCATGCATAAGAAACAAAGGTTTTTTTAAGGTCTCCAATTGGAATCCTCATTACCTTCTGAATCAATAAGAATACTTTGTAGCGGAGGGGTCGTGTGTAAATGAAAATACGTTTTCGAAGGTGCCCGCGTGCTCGGCACGTTACAAAGACTTATAACAAGGAAATTAAATGAATTAAACCTTTTTAAATTATTACAAAAGTCTCAGAGTGCTGGGCATGTTACAGAGGCAATTTACAAAGACTTATAACACCAAGATGAAAAGAATGAAACCTTTTTCCATTGATACAAAAGAGTATACATGTTATTAAAGGCATTTTACAATGATGTATAACAACGAGGCAAATAATGCAACTTTAGATACAAGTAAAACTTCAATATGTTGAATCTACACGTGAACCATATATATGTATTGGACTCCAGAGTGAATGGACCTTTGGAGATAAACTGTAACTTTCAGCCAAGGCATTCTGGTACAAACATCCACCATCTCAAAAAGGGTGCCAGTGTGGCCCAGACCTTTAAGAAAGCTGGAAGATATCCTTATACATTGAAAGTGAATCTTGGGGAAGGGAACTTGCTTATTAACTTGAGGACGGCGCTGAAAGACATTTTGTGTTTGCAACTATTTTTGAAACTTGGGGAAGGGAACCCTGAGTATTGGTTAACTTTACATTATCCTGAACTGAAGGCAAACCTGAGACTTTTATTGAAACTGCTTTATATTTGGGAAAGGGGGCTGAAAGAATGTTGAGAGCTGGGCAGAGCTCCAAACTTTGGGTTGAACACTGTTTTGTTGTTTGCTGACATCCATACATATTGTATAGATTAGTTGTGAGGGCAAGTATAGTTTACAGACAAAGATAGATTCATAAATTGAACTCTTGGACTTTGACATTCCTTAGTTTTGGTTTGGTAGGGTAATCCCACCATAGTATAGGGCAAGAGTTTTTTCCATGCTGACTTTTAAGTCAATAAAGTTTTATTGTTCATTCAGAATCTGTTGTCTGTGTCTTAGTCCACTTCACAGTTCCTCCCCAAGAATGGTTGGCATTATTATGAGTATATGGACTAGTATAAAAGTGTCAATAACGGAATTCCCTCTACTTTAATCGTACCACCAAATTCCAACTTTGGAAATAAAGTGGATGAAAAACATACAGCTCCTTGATGAAGGATTTTTCTCCACATTACTGACATAAATTGAGGATTTACCACAGGTGGAATTATGTCCCACAGGAAATTCTTCTCTTCTCTCTTCCTCTGATCTTACTCTAACCTCTGCTCCTTCTGTCACCTTCTCTTTCTCTGTTCACCTCTCTTGCTATCTCCCCTGCTCCATTCACCTCGATTTCTCTCCTACTCTCTTCCATTCTTATGGGTGCCTCTGTTCCCTCTTTTCCCCTCTCGGTTCCCCTTTCACAGTCTTTGTCCATTATCTCACTCCTGCTCGACCTTTCCTCTCTGTTCTCGACTCTCCCATTCTTCTCCTCCTATGGTCTCCTATCTCCAGTTTCCCCTCTCCACCTCCATCTGTCTGTCTCTCAATCGGCTGCGCCCCTTTTTTCCAAACACCTTTCTCGCATTTCTGACTACAACACTGTTTTCCTGCTCTGGCCCTCTTATTTTCTTTCTCTGTGAGCTGTGAAACGTTGAATGGGTTGTGGGCCTTTAGGTGTGAGGAGCGTCTGAATGTGCACCAAGGATCAGACACATGCTTTGAGGAATACAGGTTTCACTGCTGTCTGTAATGGGGCAGGGGACAATGTATCAGCACCACGGAAACGGAGGAGAGGATAAGCAAATTGGAGGACACAGTTTGGGCACTTCAGACTAAGGTACATGATCTCCACTGTGTGTGCACTGAGGCCTCCGTAATTGTGGTGCATTATAATAGTTTCTTAATAATAATGTTAATTTGGAGGATAAAGCTGAATATTTGTAGGGAAGGCCCCAAAAAGCAAACATCAGAATGATCGGCCTAACCAAAAGAATGGAGGGCCCTGCCATGAATTTATTCCTTGAGAAATGGATCAGGCAAACCCTGCACCCGAAGGGACTGATTTCTTTCTTCAAAATTGAAAGAGTAGACAGGGTTCCGGGAAGACCGCCACCACCAGGGGCAATGCTTGCCAAGCTTTTTAATTACAGGGACAAAGAAGTCATTCTACAAACTGCCAGGAATAGAGGTCCGATACAAGTTGATCAAGCAATGGTTACTATATTCCCTGATTATAACCTGCAAGTGCAAAGAGCAAGAAGATCATACAAGGAGGTGAAATGGCAACTCTACATTAACAACATAAAATAAATGATGATCTTTCCAGCCAAACTGAGAGTTATCCAAGTGGATCGATTCTGGGTATTTCAGGACCATGGAGAAGTCTGGGACTGGTTGGGAGCAAGAGACCTTCAGGCAGTAAGAGGGGTGAGTCCGAGGAAACCCACGATGGGCACAGGAGGGAATAGCAGATGAAATTAAGTAGGAAGAAGGAAAAGCTGGAAAGCCTGGGAACTGAGTGGACATGCCCAAGATGACTTTAGAATTGCAGTTACGTTGGAGAGGATGATTAACAGAATTGACTTGCCACAGGTTGTGAGTGATGATCCACGAGACCTGACCCTACTACAGGGAGGGAGGAGGAGTTTAGGTTCTTGAGGGGGTGATAAACATGAGGAGAGGTGGGATGTGGAGTGCCCACCGAAGGAAGAAAGTGGAGAGAGGGGCCACTTGTTGGGGAAAGTGTGATAACTGGGACAAACAGGGGTCAGACCTCGAGAAGTACCTGTATGCTAGAGAAGAGATGGGTCAGATGCACCAACAGGAAGGGATGGGTTTGTAATCAGGGGGGTGGACAGGTTTGCAATGTTTATGGTCTGTTCATGGATAGACGGATACTTAATTGTTGGTGGGAAGTATGGGGTGGGGGAGGAGAAGAGGGGAGAAGGTTAGATGGGGGATTTGGGAGTTCATAATGTTTATGAGGGTTATAAGAGTAGGGAAATGCAATGCCCGTAGAGTGGTACCAGATAGAGGGGAATGCACCCCTCGGGTGAAGGAAGGGCAGGTGATCATGTGACACACAGGTGGATATGGGTCAATGGGTTGAATGATTCAATTAAACAGGGGCTGTGTTCCAATTATCTAGATGACACAAACCAGATGTGCTCATGCTTCAAGAAACGCACCTCATGGGGGACATGTGAACCCTGCTGGGGAGGGCTCCATACAAATTCGATGCGCATACAGGCTTCTCTAGGGGGTCCAGAGTAGTAGCAATACTGGTGAAAAGGTTGATGGACCTAAAAATCACCAACATAGTACGGGATCCGAGTGGCAGGCTGATGGGGGTTTCGGGGACAATGGGGAAGGAAAAATATTCATTCATTAGCGTATACGCCCCACCTACACTTTTGGCAGAGACCCTTAAAAAGCTTAAAAAGGCCTACATGTAAGCCCCTTCTGGCCCATTCTTCATTGGAGGTGATTTTAACATAGCAGTAAATCCGTTACTAGATAGGTGAAGAAGGGGAGACACTCAGAGAGGCACAGAATCGCAGTTTGGGGAGTATTTGGAGGCGATGGGGCTACATGACATATGGACAGAACTGCATATGCGATGTAGAGAAAATAATGTTTTCTCGGCTGCACAAGTTTCTTTCTCAAGGATAGATGATCTGATATGTCTACTGATTGAGGAGTTTTAGGGGAGAGGGTAGAGCATCTGGCTAGAGGGGTGTCTGACCATCTCCTATGATGATATCTATAGACACGCATAGGGGATTTGGAATATGGAGATTGAACACGAACCATTTAATGAACAAAAAGCTGGTGACTGAACTGAAAGAAGGGACACTGCAGTATTTTCAGGTCAATCCCGGCTTGGTGGCGTTGAAACAGATGATTTGTGAAGCATATAAAGCTGTAGTGAGGGGCAAAGCAATGGCGATGATCTCACCTAAGGAAAAAGTGTAGGAGACGCTATGAGGAGGTGGAAAAGGAGGTCCAGCAATTAGAAATATGATTGCGAGAATCGTAAAACAAGTGCATACTGCGAGGAATCTGAGGTTATCCTCATCCTTTTCCCTGGCAATGCCTCCACCCATGTGACCAGGGAAAGTTTGAATCTACTGGATCCTGACCCTGCGGGTAGATATGCGAGGGAGGCCTACCTGGTGGAGGTAACTTGGGGAGAGGGGGTGAGGTACGCTTAGGTGAGACGCAGTATCCCCCTTTTCCCTTTCATAGTGAACTTTCCCTTTCCCAAGCCTTGGTAGGCTATTGTTATTCCCTTCCCCGTTTACTCAGTGAGTCACCTACTAACACCCACCAATTAAGTACTGGGACAAGGAAGAGGCAAACAAGATCAATGCATCCCTTTCCCATTGACTCGCACAATCACCTACACCAGTTAGGCACTGGGATGGGAGGAGGCAAGTAAGAGCAAAGCAGAACTCCCAAACAGTTAGTAAGAGGTCTAGACTTTTTTGGACCAATTAACCTGGCGGGAGGTTTAAAACTGACATGAACAGAGAAGATGACATCAGCTGGGGAAGCAGGTTCATGGACTGCTCGAGGAGCACAGACCCTTATTGGAAGGCAGCATGGCAGAAGAAGCATGTGAGACCACCGGACAGATGCAGCAGGAAGCGGAGCTGAGGGAAGCTGGAAGCCCGTGGCAGACTGCAAAGAGGAAGCAGTCGTGACTAGGCAGAGCTTTGTAGTGAGGCCCAAAGCTGGGAGAGACGCACCAGTGGCAGACACAAAGCCACAGAGGAAAAGTGAGGTGCTGCACGAGAGAGAGAGGGATGTTGGCGGTCAGAACAATCACCTAATCGCTGTGGCAACAACGTTGAGTCAGCCTAAAAAGGGGGGACGCCCCCCCATGGCAGACAGGCTCTCAAACCCATGAGGACATCTGTTTTTGAATACTGATATGAATGAAAGCCAGTACTTTTGAATACCGATTTGAACAAAAGCAATTACTTTTGGAATACCGAATTAAAGGGAAGATATTAAAGAGCAATTGCAAAATCATTTAAAAACCCCCAAGAGAAATGGAAAGGAGACTTTTTTCGGAAAACATCATTTTCTAAATCTATGAAGGAACTTTAAGAGTTAAGATTACGAACATTGGCAAAAGCCATATGAGTGCATAAAAATAGTAACAGATGACAGGTGTCAAAGCAGTGGTACCGTGTACACAAGGAACTGATGAGATGCGTCAAGTAATGTGTATCCGTTGTGTGACCTGTAATGTACATTGTATGAGAGTGCCTGTGTTTTGTATTTGACCCTTACATTTGCTTGACTTGACTGGGGCGATACCACTTCTTTATCTAAACAAGAATCTAATACTGCAATTGTTTTAAATGCTACCTATACATTCCAAGCAGTAAGGACTGCGTTTGAAAATGTATTTATTTGCCGACATTTCTAGATTTGAAACTGTGTTAAACTGTGTTGAACTGCTGACATATAGAGATTAGATTTTGAGAACATTTAGCATTTTGCATGGTGCTTCCACAATCTCTGTGTAGTGTTGCACACCTTGCCGTGCTAGCTGCAGCTTTCCTTCCAGCTCTGAGCTGCTGGCGAGCATTGTAGTCCTGTGGAACTACACCTCCCGGCAACACCAGCCTTGTTAACACGTCGGCGCGTAAGTGCTGGCGCATTTTGAGAGGCCGATCTTTGCCGTTGTGCGCCACTTGCTGCATCCATAAGCTCATCTCACCCCTGACATCAGGTATTACTTTTGTGTTGTGCGCTCTGTTCCAACATGCATAATGTTCACCACACCGTCAGTGAGCTGCATGCTTCTCCTGCGGCTTCTTTTACGCACGACTTGGTGCCACATTTTAAAAAACAAGCTGATATCTTCGCTCAATACAGCTTGCATGCTACATCACTCGCCTCAGGGGCGAATCCTATGGCAAACAGCTACATTGCAAAGCTAACAATGACCTTGTGTCCCCCTCTGGTGTTTGCAAGTGCTCAGGTGGATCACACACTCCAGCAAGCCCCTATAGAACTCCCATCACAGGAAATTCCCAACATTGAGCTAGCCCAGGCCGACCATGCGCGCTCTGGTTTCTGCCAGACCTTAGGGCACACCATAGACACATGTTTCAAGCACATTACTGAACCATGACCTGAACCACAAAACCGTGGAATCCCCATTTAATCATTTGCAGAATGGCCCTAGTTCTCCCCCCCTGCTAAATTCAGTGATACCAACACCTCATGCAGTCACACACACCAGAATGCCTTCCTGAGTTCCTCCTTTCAGAACACACACTCTCTAATGTGTGACAGGGTGGAAATGTATACTCTACTTACTGAGACCACCCCCTGACCTTCTTGCTGTAACCGAGTTGTGGCTAAACGAAGCAACGCCCACCAATGCTACCCTGACCATTCCACCTGACTTCTTAATTTCTCGTGCTGATTGACTGGGACAAAGAGGTAGGGGTGTAACCATTCTATTTAATAAACATCTCAACTTACATGTCGTTTCACATGAACCCCCTAAAGGCTACAAAATCCTAATGGTGAAAATAAAAATCAACGAAAATACACCCCTAGCTATCCTTGTGATCTATCGACGCCACCAGAGAGACCCCTTCCTTTAAGGAACAATGTATAAACCTGCTTAATAACACCTCCAAAGCAAACTCCTGTGTGATCGTTATAGGGGACTTTAGCCTCTGGGCTAACGATCCGCAGGACAAGCAAGCAGTGTCCCTCCTCTCTGCTTTGGGCATCATCGGATTTTCACAAAGGGTTAGTGACCCTACTCACAGAGAGGGACATACCCTAGATTGGGTATTAACACATGACTTGTCGGTTAATAACACTATTGTATCACAATGCCTCTGGTCTGATCACTTTTTAGTGAACACTTCTGTTCTGCTCCCTGCAGGCACCCTGAGATTTAATGCTGGACCAAGACTCTTTAAAATGACCAGAAACATAATAGATATCACTGCACAGAAACTATCAGTGCAACTTGTGCCGGGCTATCTCCCTCTGATTTCTTCATCAATGCTGATGATCTTGCTTTTCATCTCACTTCAAGCATCAATGAAGATATCCTGCTTCTCAGACGCTCAAAGAGGTCTGCAGAAAGGGCGTGGCAAAAGCCCCTTCCCCCGATATATTGCTTTACAAACAGTTAAACAATTTAAATCAGCAAGCTTTGAGGCAAAATCAACTAGCTTCAACAACAGGATTGCTCTTCTCAATCCTGAAAGAATTTGAGGGCAAATCGGTGAGTAAATAAACACCAACCATTGACTCTGCATGGTGCCAAATGATCCATGATGAATTCTCTAAAATTACTGGCCATCAGCAAGCTATCTTGCCCAAGAAAATTTGCTTCTAAATGTTATTAACGACTCTTCATCTTCGCCACACCATCCAGTAACCCGAAATAAAAAAACATCTTTTCAATTTGAATTTAAACATTGCTCCGAAGCCCAAATCTGTAAGATCGTCGCTGGCATGAAACCCACCACATGCCTTGGTGACAGTTGCCCTTCCAGCAGCTTTAGGGATTGTATGAATGTTTTGGGCCCATGGGAAACCACATTGATTAACCTCTCCTTCACGGAAGGTAATGTTCCGCGCCTTCTTAAGGAAGCATGGATCACCCCTCTATTCAAGAAAAAACAATCTGGATCCCTATATACCCAAACACTACCGGCCAATAACTAATGTTCCTTTCTTATTAGAAATCATGGACCACATTGCATATATTCAATTAGAAGAGTTTGTGCAAAGTAACAACAGCCTTAATCCCCGGCAGTCAGGCTTACGAGCCAGACATGGCACAGAGATCGCCATGCTGGACCTCAAATCCAATCTCGCCATTATTTTGGGCCTAGGTCAGCCTGCCCTACTTATGCTTTTAGATCCCTCTGCAACCTTTGACCTGGTCGATCATTCACTACTGCTGACCAGGTTAGAAGAGCAAGTTCATTGTACCAGCATGGCCACACAGTGGATTTCACCCTTGCTGGGACCTCGGAATACCAGAGTGGCAAAATAGGGTTCTAGCTCTCTACCTGCTGCCATCACTTGCGGGGTTCCGCAGGGGTCCTACATGTCCCCTACATTATTTAATAGATTTGTTATGCCCCTTCTCTCACTCCTAGATGACCTGGGTGTTCAGTACACCAACAACGCTGACAACACTCAGGTCATCCTTGAGTTATCAGGCACCTATGCTCAGAATGCTCTTGTTATTAACTAAATCTATGAGTCAATCCAGGTATGGATGACAACCAACTCTCTTTCCCTCAACACTGATAACGCGGAGCTACTGATGCACAACGACTCAAAAAGCTTCACACCAACTACGAGAACTTCATCATTTCTGGCAGCAAAATTGCAGTGCCAGGAGTGTCCAGCTATTGGGCGTTATTCTTGACGTTGAGCTTACTATGAGAGCACAGGTTGCCCACATTTGGGCCACCTGTGGCTATATCACAAAACGACTTAATTACATCCGTCCATATATTGCCTTTAGCAACATATCCCTGCTCGCCACTGCCCTTGTAAACTCATGCCTGGACTACCGCAACAGCCTGATGCTGGGTACATCAAAGGCTAACATTAGGCTCTCCAAATCACTCAAAATGGTGCAGTTCGAGTAGTCCTTGGATTATCTCAGCGAGACCACATCACTGAGGCCAAGAGGGAGCTTCATTGGCTCCACGTTAAACACTGTGTCACACATACACCTCTCTCCCTGACCTATAAGTGTCAGAACAATGAGGCACCTCAATACCTCATGGATTGCCTCAAAGTTGCCCTTCCTTGTCACACCCTTCGGTCTCAAGATCCATATAAGTTGGTGCAACCCAGGTGCAAGCTCACCAGATTCTGGAGAACCATCTTTGATGTCCAGACACCTTCAGCATGGAATGAGCTTCCACTTGCCCTAAATTCAGCAAACTCCCTTAAAGATTTTAAGAAACTGGCCAAGACCCATTTGTTTAATCTCAAACCGTGCTAAAAAAATCTAACAACATGGTCCTCTCCTTCTCCTGTTAACCTTCTCATCTCCTTCTCGTTGTCTATTTTATCTATGTTTTATGTGCACCCTGAGGCCTACAGGCAAGCGGCGCATTACAAGAATTAAAATAAATAAATAAATAATGTGTGAACTGTGTGGTCTGACAACTGCACCTAGACCTAGGACACATACCTATTGAAAAGCCACTCAAATAACAACAGAGAACCCTCTGGTTGAATATAAAGGATGTTTTGTGTTTTAATCAAGGAACCTTTGCTTTGTGAATCCTCTGAAATGTACCGCTGTTAAACCGATGAAAAGTAACCAAATGAGAGGCGCTGGAACTTATCCCTGAGAACTGTGTTTTGACAAAGTTGAGAGACTTGAAAGCATGGGTAAGGGAACCCCTTTTGCATTGCAAACTGTGTTGAAGCTTGGGGTAGGGAATCCCTTGGCATTGGTAACTGTCTGAAGTGTGGGAAAGAGAACCCCATTGCAAGTCCAGAGCTGTAAGAACACTTATTATTTAGATATTTAAACCCATACACATTTTTCCAAGTATTAAATGAGGGCCAGGTTAGGTTTGGACAGAGACAGAACTTTTAATTTGGCCATCCTGACACAGACTTTCCTTAGTTTTTGTTAGGTAGGGAAAATTCCCATTAGAATAGGGCAAGCCTTGTTCCCCAACCTTCTTTTCATGTAATAAAGGTTTATAGTAAAAACTATACATCTCTTCTCTCCGTCTACATCATGATGCCTTCACAGTACTAAGAAGCCTTAAGAAAGCAACGGAGGATGCTAAAATGAAAGAGCTGCAGAGGGCCAAGATAAGCAGGTGACATAAAGGGGCACAGATATATGAATGGGGTGACATGACAGGGAAACTGCTAGCATGGTTGGCCTGTAGAGAGAAATGAGGCAGGACGGTGAGTAAAATTCAGTTAGGAGAAGCGGGAGACAAAGTGATGGAGTCCGGAGATATTGCACAGGTTTTTGCCACCTTCTATTAACATCTACACTCATCACAGATGAAATAAAGTGAGGTGGACATACGGAACTACATACAGGCCTCCCCATCAAGCAGTTAACTGAAAATCAGCAGGGCATTTTGGAAGGGCCTATAACAGCAAAAAAAACTGGGTTCACCTGGAGGGCAACTTGCTGAGGGGAAATCTGCAGGACCACATGGATTCCTGTTAGAGCTATGGGTTACTATAAAAGTGGAATCACAGAAGCCATGATAGACGTGTTCCTGGAAAGCAGAGATAACGGTGCTCTGCCACCGGATCTGAGGGAGGCAGTAGAAATAGTGATCCCAAAGCCAGGAAACCCACCAGTGTGGATTATATATGCCCATATCCATCATCTATATAGAAGCTAAGATCCTACCAAAGATTCTGGCGAACAGACTCCATAACCTAATTTCTTTTTTTTTAAACTTTCTTTATTGATTTTCAACAGATTAACAGACCACAAACGTATCATGTATTGTGTATGTATTACACGTCCATAACTTCCCCACTACAACCCTCCACACCTCCCCCACCCTCAGGACCCCGGTCAACTCCACCGTTCAAAATTAAGCCAGTTTAGAGGTCAGGGCTGGCCGGTCCATCTGAGGGGTCGTCCACCGCTCTGGGGTGGAGTAAAGGCACGGTCAGCGACACCCAGCGGTGTAATTCCTCACTGGAGTCCAGCCTTTGTTCATGGATAGCGGTTTCCCATGCTCCGGTCTCGGCAGCTATCCACTTTGTGAGGTTGTTCCACCATTGCGCTTCGATCGGGCCTCTGGGGCTCTTCCAACCCATGGCTATGCGTCTTTTCGCCGTGATATAAATTAAGTCTCTGAGTCTATTTAGGGGCTCCATAACCTAATTTCAGATATCATTAATGCAGACCAGTGGTGATTCATCCCGAATACATCCACGAGGATGAACATTAGGAGACTCCATCTCCTAATGGTGGATGCCAGACGTTCTCGAACTGAGGTACACATCATGTCCCTGGATGCACACAAAGCATTGAACGTTATTGAATGGAACTAAACGTTCAAATGAATGGTCGAAATGGGATTTGGGGAAAGTTTCGTAAAATGGGTGAAGCTTCTTTAGTTTCAATCCAGAGCAAAAGGAATGGTGAATGACTCCCTCTCGGATGGTTTTCTCTTGGAGGGCAGTACGAGACACGGATGCTTGTTGTCCCCTCTCCTGTGCGCGATAGCGCTGGAACCATTAGCAGAAAGGTTTCATATATATCAGGGGCTATCTGGCCATAGACAGAAAGGGGGAACGGAGGGAAGGATCTCTCTACATGGACAATATATTAATATATATGAAAAATCGCGAGGTATCAGTACCAAGGACGATGGACATAATGGAAGATTTTGGCAGTTATGCAGGTCTAAAGATCAACTGGGAAAAATCCATCCATTACGCAATCACATGGGAGGGGGATACAAGCAGACTCCAATTTAGGATGGAAATGGTGGCTACCGGTTTCCAGTATTTGGGAACAGAAATTGAAAAGAAAGAAATTGGGTGAACAGTCACCGCTTGTTCGTAAGAAAGTATATATTGTTTTTAAAGTAGATTTATAATGGAATATATGGTCCTGTACTAACGAACCTCACATGCTCTATGAGGTATGGCAATATTAGTGGAACAATGGATCCTAGCTAGAAGGGCCTAAGAAGTTGAATGGACCTCGTGTGTGTATTAACTGATACATTTTCTGACAGTTTTACACATTTTAAACAATATGTTCATTATAACAGTTCATAGGGCCTCATCATAAGTTTGCCGGGCTGGGAACTACGGTACTGGTAAGCATGCCGGTACCGTAGTACCTGGACCGGCAAACTACGAGTTGTGCTCGCGGATGCCTTTCTGCCCGCCAAGTCGGACCTGGCGGGCAGAAAGGCACCCGCAAGCACAGCATCCGACCTCCCCATTCCCATTGGGCCCTATTGGGCCGAATGGGAATGGGGAGCATCTTTTTTCCGGCGCCCGCAAATGGGCAATTACCGGGTCCGGCAGGGCCATAATGACTCCGGCAAGGCTACCGCCAAACTTGTAATGAGGCCCATAGTCTTTGTTTATGAAACTTCTTCTTGACATCTTTGGAAAATTCGAAGAAACCAATATTTATTTCAAAAGACACTGTCGTCATATGCATTTCGGCCTCTTGACCATCTTCAGGGACCCAATTTCTACAAAATCAACAAACAATTTTTGTAACTATGCTTATCTGTATTATATACAGTAGAATTTAACACAATATTTTTAAGGTAAAAAAATCTTTTTACCTGTCGGCTGTGTCATATATGAAAAATAGACTCCTCGCATACATGGCGTCTCACTTACATAGTTAGGATCTATGTTCAAATCCTAAAAATATATAGATGTTTCTTTCATTGTTATTTTACTGGGAGCACTCAACACATTTCTTTAAAAATCAAATGTATTTTTTAATTGGGAGATCCTACCCGTTCTTCTTTTGTAATAAATGCTATCCTGGGTACATTTCTAATTGCCTGTAATGAGAGTAATTCCCTGTTGGTAGCAGGTTCCCTATGTCTATGCATATGGCTTTTACAAGTTTCTGAGCATTCATTGTCCTACTCACCAGAGCTCTATCTACAAATCATCTGACACTGGAGGAATCGCTTGGGCAAACTGATCCTGCGGTGTCAGCACGGCTTCATTTACTTGAAATGGCACCGGCCAGCATCAGTGTGATGTCACCACATGCCAGCGGCCATTTTGGATGCATTATTTGTATTAGATATTTCAGAACAGAGCTTCCTGTTCTAGCTCTGACTGTAGTTTTTATCTGGAACCATTTTGCAACAATAAGTTGTGCATAACAGTGGACAATTAGTATGGTGCTGTTTGATATCCAGTCATTACAAAATTCATATTCAAATGTATATACATCTTGCATACATATCTTTGAATTTTTATCAATTGGTTGTGTTTAACAATAAAATGTTTTTGTTGTGCTCTGTAATGTTTATACATTATTACACATTTGTTGTTCATGTGTGCATAGTATTTACAGATACAGGTTGTCATATTAAAAAAAGGGGCAGATATTTCTTAGTCTTTTTGTTGAAAGACACTTTCCAATGATGTACCATTACTTCTGCGTTCTCTCTTTAAACAAGTGATAGATTCATCCATCAGTGGTGATAAGTGAACAGCTCTGCATATGAATGTGATTCCTACTCACAACAATCCTTGTTCTTGTGGTTACTCTATTTCTTATATTGTACATATTGACTCATTGAATAACAAATGTTGTTGACGTTCCATCTGTGAATGATTGTAACCTACTGGTTAGCTCAGCGCGTGATTATTTGTAGAAACAGGATTTCTAATTGTGCAACCATGATTTATCTATCTGTCACAAATCATTATTGGCATATTCACTTGGTTGACGTTGTGTATTCACAACAGCATTGTCAATTTTACTTGTTGTGCAACTACTAGAGCATTTTCTTTGTGGTGACATTCCTTCTGGATGCTGTCTCAAATGAAGCATGCAAAATTGCATTCTTCATTCATACCGTTCGGATAGAGTGAATTCAGTGGGTCTATCCATTATGTTTCTCTTTGGTTCAACAATTTACCAATGTTGCAGTCTCCTGACGTTCTTTCTATTACTTTGAGGATCTGAAATCTCATCTGCGAGATTTGCTGTTTAGCTTATAAAAAGTTTTGAGTGACCAGGGATTTGAAGTTACCAGTTTGTATGTTAGAACGATGTTCATTCCATTATAGTTTGGCTTTTCGTGTGGATTGGCTCACATAATATTTCCCACAGGGACATTTGATACAATAATGTTATTGCGGTCACATGCGCCAAATAAATTCAAACAGATCTTCTTGCCCAAGTTGGGATAGAATACTAAATGGTATGGCCAATTGATTGTGGGGCCTACTCATGTTGACTATTGTAGACATGGGTAGGCCCCACATTGACTAATATTCTGTGGTGGTCTGGTACTGTCACTTCTTACTAACATGTCTTTGATGTTCTTGCTTCAGCTATAGGCAAAAACTGGAGGTTCACTGTATAATTCTCCTAATGTCCTGCACATGATAAAATGTGCCTGTGTTTCAATCAACCTTGAGTTGAGTATTTAGAAATGTACATTAATGGTGGTTGTGTTTTGTTGGTAGTTTTGTATAGGATTGTTTCCTTCAAGACGTTCTGTACTTTTTCTAGCAAGCCAGTGATCTCTGCCTCAAGATAACTTCTTTCCCTGAATCTGTCTGACATCTAATTAAATTGACTAGTACGGTCTGACTCATCTTGTACAATTTTCTTAATTCTTAGGACTTGGCCATATCGACGATTCTTGATGGTGTTGGGTGGGTAGAAACTCAGTCTGTGTAGAAGGTTGTTTCTGTCTGTGGGTTTCCGATATAGGGTGGTTTGCAACTTATTGTCAGTGTGTATCACTGTGACATCTAGGAAATTAATACTGTTGGCACTGCGGATGATGGTGAATTGTATGGGATCATTGATGTTGTTGAGGTAGGTACAGAACTGGTTGAATTATTCTAGAGTACCTGTCCAAATTCCAAAAATGTCATTTACATATCTGTCCCAATATTTTACATAATTTTGCCAGACATGATGGTTTAAGATGTGTTCTCTTTCGAATTTGTACATGACACAGTTGGTGTAGCTGGGGGCCATTATAGGCCCCATGGATGTGCCTGATATTTGAAGGTACAGTTGTTTGTTGAACCAGAAATAAGAGTTTTGTGCTATGAATTCTATAAGTGTCATTAGAAACTCTTTACAGACTTTCACAATGTCATTCTTGAGTAGAAGCCATTCTGCTGCCTCTTGACCAAGGTTGTGGGGGATTGAAATGTGGAGGCTGCGTACATCAGCAGTAAAGAGTAAATTACTTCTTAGTATATCCAATGCACCAATTATAGTGAGAAAGTGTGTGGTTTCCTTAATGTATGTATCTGTTTGTTGAATGAGCGGTTGTAAAAATGAGTCTAGATATGTGCCAAGTGGATGTAAGATACTGTTGGTGGCAGATACTATTAGACATTCTGGTGGATGTGATATCTTTTTATGAATTTTAGGTAATGTGTAGAAAATAGGTGTCCTGGGATTTATTTATTTTATTTATTTAGTTGTTTATAGAGTGCCAAAGCCAACAAGCATCAGGGCGCTTACAAAAACACACAGAGCAATGAAATATGGGGCAATAGCATTAACTAACACATGGATCATTTACCGGGGGGTGGACGCTGGTGATGCAGTGAGCATACCAGGGGGGAGATTTATTCAAATAGGAGAGTTTTAAAACATTTCTGAAACACCAGATAACGTGGTTCCAAGCATAGGTCAGTGGGGCAGCCTGTTCTAGCTCTTTTGCATTTTAGTACAGTCAGCTACCCCCAGTTACTTGAGCGGAGTGATCTTCAGGGGGCGTATAGGATTGATTGCTCCTTGAGATAAATAGGTGCACCTCCATTGATACATTTGTGGATCAGAGAAAGAGCCTTAAAATGTATTCTTGCTGATACATTCAGTCAATGAAGATTCCTTCAAGCATGGGAGATATGTTGCCTCCATGGGATGTCACAGATGATTCAGACAGCTTCATTCTGAAGAATTTGGAGTCTGTTTATGAATTTTTTGCTAGCAACAAAACAAAAGGGCATTACAATAATACAAGCGTGGCAAGACAATGGCTCTGAACAGAGTATGACGATTTGTAAAGGACAAGAGTGGTTTGGCCTGCCTCAACACCTTGATATTGTACCGTCAACAACTTGAGGTTGTACTGCGTGCCACTAACCACCCCATCAACATGTGCATCAGAGCCAAGACAGACTTTGGCATCCACCCCCAACATCCTAACCTTATCCATGATGTCTATGCAGTTTCTTTCAATGTACGTGTGGTTGTACTCCGACCCAACTTGGCTCTGGCCTTTGTAGATCCAAAGATGATCAGTTCCATCTTTACACTTTTCAAACACATCCAGTTACTGGACATCCAGCTTTTTACCAGGCTATATATGTGAACAAGTCTGATTGAGTCAGCCTTGTAGTCTCCACTCAAATCCACCAGGAGTTGAGTGTCATCCGTGTAGTTTGTGAAATGGAGACCCTGAGTAAATAGAGGATTGCATAGGGGCATCATGTAAAGATTGAATAATGTGGGCGACAAACAAGCCCTCTGTGGGACACCACAATGTATTGACTCAATTTCTGAAGAAGCATCACCCCCAGCATATCTGTGAGTTCCTGTCACTCAATAAGGAGCTGATCCAGTTTCTGGCCCCTCCCAAGCACTCACCGATGGTAGACAGAGTGTTCAGTAACATCCTGTGGTCGAGCAGGTCGAAGGCGGGCAATAAATCTAAAAGAATAAGCAGCCCAAACCTGCTCTCTTCCAACACCTCACGCATCCGTGTCTGGTGGTCTAATAAGGCAGTTTTTGTTCCGTGATTTGCTCAGAAGCCAGATGGTTTGGGATGGAAGATACCAGAATCTTCAAGATGTTGCTGAACCTGCGAGGTTGCTACCTTGTCTATGATTTTCAATAGAGAAAGAGTGTTTATTATGGGGTGCAGATTATTGGGATATTTTGGGTTCAGACAAGGTTTTTTAGGCAACGGTGTAATGACGATTTGCTTGATGGTATCAGGTATGAAACCATAGCTGAAAGTGGCGTTAACAACATGTACCAAGAATGGAGTGAAATGTCCAGGATGACGCAAGATCATTTTGGCAGGCAAGATGTAGGCTGCGTGGAGTTAAGGAAAGTACATATTTCTACATCGATTAATGATTCAAAGGAGAAACCTGAAATATCTTTATTCCCCAGTATCTGGGTTTCTTGTTGGATGTCAGTAATCAGGGAATTGGATATTCTGTTACGTGCAGTTCTGATTTTATTGGCAAAAGCATGTTGCACCCTGCTGCAGTCTTCATTGGATGGAACAAAAGACTGGAGCCAGGAAATGGGTTTCCAGAGACTTCTATGTATCTCAAATAGTTTCTTGCTGTGATTGCCTGCCGTCTCAATTTCCTTGTTATAAAAATTCTTTTTAGCCTTGTAGGTGAGTTTTATAATAGGTTTTTGTAAGGTGTTCCAGATAGTCTTGTTTTCAGCTGTTTTTTTTTTAACCCATAGTCGTCTGTCTACGTTTTTCTTTTTTCTAGATCAAATAGGGCTGGAGTAAACCAAGACTGTTTACATGACTTATTTCTGACCGTTTTAGATTTGAAAGGACTCACTCTGTCTGGGGAGTGATTGAATGCACTGTTATATGTGGTCAACAGTGTCTCAGAAGGGTCCACAACTGAAGTATTGTACGTAATAGTTTACAGACACAATTCCAGCTTCTCTGGAGCAATCCTTTTCAGGTTCCTGCCAACAATTGTTTTGGGCAAATTGTGAACTTGAAGAGGTTTGCTAGGAAGAGAAATAAGGCATTCCACAAGAAAGTGGTCAGACCAGGTACTGGCCTTGGTATTTACAATCGCTATAGGAACATTTCCAGAGGGAACCCAGTCCGGAATGTTTCCACCCGAGTTGGTCGGCTCAATGTTATGGATAGTAAAATCCAGGCTTTTCAGAAGTCTTTTCGGGTCTCAGGCTTCCTTATCTACAGGATTCGTCAGCCACCGATTGAAATCGCCAAGTAGAATGGTAGGACAATTTGGTTTATCAAGAGGGGCTAAGAGAAGTGTCAAGTCTTCATTGAAATCAGGCACATTCTCAGGAGGTCGATAAATCAGAATGAAATGTATGCAGTAATTGTCATAAGGGAGGGATTTTAAGTGTATAGTCTCACAGCCAGCACATTCAATGACTGATTTGAAGAAGCACATGTTGGTCTTTGCTAGAAAAGCCACCCCACCTCCATTCCCATGAACGCAGTCCTTCCCAAAGAAGTTAACGCCTGGAGGAGTGGCCAGGCTTGTTTTAGGACTGCTTGAGTCCTTGAGACACATTTCAGTAATAAACATCACATCCAGGTCTTCATCCTGAATGTAGTCGTGCATGTCGATAGCGTGACTATATAATGAGTGGGTGTTCAGAAGTGACAGCTCCACGACAGGGGAGTTGAGGGCTGTGCACTCAGTCTTGGGTAAGTTAATAGGGTAGAAGGTTGGGCAGAGGTGTCGAAGATGTGATTCTGTGAGGTAGTTCTGGGTCCTATCAGAGATCCAACCCCTGTCTTCTGCTCTCATAAGTATATTGTTGAGACTGTCTCTTATTTGATTAGTCGGATCTGTGTCTATTGGAGCATAAATGTTCCTATCTTCTAACTGGTTGATACATTCTTTCTCATAGTCTTCAGTATTCATAACAACTAGTCCGCCTCTTTGTCTCCAGGTTTGAAAGTTAAGGATGTATCTATAAATAGAGATTTAATTATTTCAGATTCCTTTCAGGTAAAGTTACTTTGCTTGGGGCGTCTATAAGATAGTTTTTGTAGGTCTCCTATGACCATTCTATGGAACAAATCTATGATGGGGTATGGTGTGGGTGGTATGAATGTACTGCATTGGCTGCATTTGGTGAATTCCATTTCTTCTAAGGGTTCATTGGTATTTCCAATGTTAGGTTGGGCAAAGAAAGCTTTGAAACTAAGTTTTCTGGTGAACTTAAAAACGTTAACCTCACTGTCAAAGAGGTTTGAGCTACATGTCGGTACAACATGGAGACCTTTTTGTAACAGCGTGATTTCTGAGATAAGTTAATTACTAGATTGTTTGGAGGTATTGTCATGTCGTTGGTCTGTTTTGATTTCTTTCTGTGTCCCTCCCGGGACCTTTTTCTCTCCATCCTCTTCCTAAATTAAGTGCTGCAGTGGTCCTAAATTGTTCAGTACCAGTTTGGTCGCTGCTAGTGCCTGCTGTTTCTACTCTGCTCTAATCATTGTTGGTAGACTCTGAGTCTGTGCTCTCTGGGCCCGAGGGGCTTATATTTGTGTTCCCCGGTTCAGGGGATTTTGTTTGTACCTGTCCATCCAGATGTAAACTACATTGGATTAAAGCACTCTATAAATGTAATAAATACAAATACAAAATACATTGTGTAACTAATCACAGGGGTCTCTTTTGAATTTAATTAGTTTCTTATTCCCTAGATCCGTACGATATTCAGTCAGATTCTTGTTGATGTCCTCTAGGATGTATCAAAGTCAGTTGCGGATAAAGCATTTGTCAATTCAATTTGTATTTCTGCAATCACTTTTGTCAAACACTCTAATTCTTTCGATAGTTCTTGTACTGTCAATAGTGTTAAATCTAAAGAGCATTTATTTAGAATGTGTTCCCATTTGCGAACAAATTCTCGGCTTTCCTTACAAAGTATCTGGGGATATTCACCCAGAAGGATGAGTCCCTATTTGAGGAATTGAACTGGTCACCAGCAATAAAGAGACTTGAGACAGATATTAAGCATTGGAGTTTGATGTGATGGAAAGAAAACAATTAGCAGAAGTTTGCCCACTAGAGAGGAACGTTTTGAATGGAGAGGTAGTGACTAAACAGATCTCGACCATCTACACAGCTATTGCATTCCGCTCGGTCAGATAGCTGGACTAGTTGAGGCTCAGGTGGGTAAAGGTCCTTGGAGAAATAGAGGTGAAAGACTCGAAAGACTGGTTGGAATATCCCAGGAAAGTATCCATATCAGTGATACGGAGATTAATTCAGTTTACGATATTACACAGAGTGTACTACTCTATGCAGCGACTGAGAAGAATGGGAAGAGGGGAAGGTGAAGATATAGGTTGTTAAAATTCAACAGTTCTGGTATAGAGTTAAAAGGCAAAAGGAGGGAGTGTTGGCGAATAATGTGGACATGGAGCCTAGAGGAGTGCTACTGGGAATCTGGTCAAACAAGGAGAATTCTAGATATCAAATGATGCTCTTAAGTATTGCCGAAAACTGGATGGCCTCAGAAGTGCCGTGTTTGGAAAAGTGGAGCTCAGGGATTGACACTATTAAGAAATGAGGATCAACTGGTCTATATAAACAGTGGATGCAGTCAGAAATACGACAAAATCTGGGGGAGTGGGGTTATGGGGAAGAAGGGGTTATGCTCCTGAAAAAATGTGGGGGGAGACAAATATGGAGAGGAGGCCCTTTCTGACTGTACCATCTGACTTCCGGAAACTCAGCAAGACTGCGTTGATCTTGGTGGAGGTGGAAGGGAGGGGCTAGAGAGGGGGAAAGAGGAGAAGAAACACGAAATGTATAATGATAATAGAATGCACTGTTTTTAACTATTCTCATGGTTTGTTGGTTTTATGTTGAAAATAATAACATTTATATTTGTTTTAAAATTGAATATACATTTTCAGGTTTTGTGAGCAAGGCCTGATTGCATACCAGTAATTTTCATTACACTTATTTCTAGACTTTATCGTAACAGTCCTTGCACACGCGAGGCGAAGTCCCCACCAATGACACTTTCCCAAATTATTGGAGGAAACTCAGCCCTTGCCTGAGTCCACATTCTATGTTTCCTAAATCTTCATCTCTGGTCTCCAGGTATATAAAAAGGCTCTGCTCCTAGATGCATAGACCACTCAGGGTGGGGACGGGAACTATGATTGTGACGAGGAAGACTAGGACATAAAGGCCCACTGACGAAGTAATTAAGATCCCATGCTAACAACGAATAGAGAGAAAAGCAAACACCATCCAAAATGATGTGACAACGTCAGAGTGCAGAGGATACTCCACTGGGGCTATATAACCCGCTATATAACCATGAACCCTGTTGTGCTAACAGCAGAGGGCAGATTGATCCCCAGTGACGCGCATGTTGAGGGAATCTTAGTGTTGTGGTCATGTAATGGCATGAACTGAGTGATGAATTGAGGGAACTTGTCACTTCTCCCCAAGAGGGAGCTCCTTCCTGTGATGCTATGGATGTGAGCCCGCTCCGCAATACCCTGCCTTGGGATAGAGGCAAGTGGACATCACCGGGAGAGACTCTGATTTAGGGGACAAGGACTCCCGTTCTTGTAAGGAGCTCCCTCAAGAGATACATACTATGGCCTACAGGGGATGCTTCTGAACACCAGACTGCATAAACTATCAAGACTGAGACAAAGAAGCTACAATAATAAATCCTGGGAAATATCCCTACTGTGACGGGGAAACATAATACCTGGAACTGTGAATCACCTTGACTGGGACGGAAAACCCATAATAACAGAAACTATGGGTCATCCATACTGGGACAAGGAGAATCTTAAAGGATATTATTATCGGAAAGAAAAAAGGACATACCACTTTAAAGTTCAAGAGTGAATCCCTGAAAAGGTGTATGGACATAACTCCATTGAGAATCTAGCTGGAGAGAGACATTGAGAGTGACACACCCTCATGTCAGCTGTGAAGTACCCCGAGCTACGTGATACAAATGAGAGAGAAAGAGAGAGCCTTATGTCAGCTGGAGAGTTCCTTTAGACGCATACACTGCACGAAAGAGAGGGAACGGAAAACACGAGTTTCAAGCTTACGCAACTTTGAAAAGCATTGCACCGATGCAATTACAAGCTCAGAGCCTGAGAAAACCCAAGGGAAGGTGACCCTTTGAGGGTGGTAGCGTGACCAGGGATAGGAATCCTTGGTGGGTCGAGTGTCCCGTCAACATTGCTAATACCACAGACAACTGTATCCACAGAAGGTACAGTCAAAGGGTGAACAACTGCATAACCATGAAAAAATGTGAAACTATGAGGAAAGAGATCTCGAATGAAGAGAGACGCTGGTAATCTATGTACCAGACAAGGGTCCACAATGAAGGAGGCTCCTACTGACATTCTCCTATCACCAGGTAGGTAACCGGGAGAACAGGAGGCCAGGAAGAACCCAAACAAATCATTATTGTAGCCAGTTAACTCGTCCCAGTACAAAGTGTAAAATAGAATTGAATTGGAGAAAAAGTGAACCCAAGTATAGTAATTGTGAAAAGCAAACTGCTGAATGGTTAAATACCAGAAGGAAAGTGGAAGAGATACAGTGACCTTGGGAAAGAGGGAAGATAGCTCAACATCCTGTACAAAGTTATAATTAGTCTGACGAGAAAGCAAGGGATAGAAAAGTGCTTAAAGAAAATTAGCAATTGAAGAACACAGTAAATCAAGTATATCAAAAGGCTATACAAGTACACCTTAAGAATCACAGACAACACACAAGGATTCATTAAAAAATCCTTAGAAAGATACAACCTTAGCAGAGAAAGCAAGGCAATCCAGTTAAAGAATTAAAGAGTTTACTGGAAACAGTCATAAGAGACTATTCACAAGCCAGATATTGAAAGACTGGTACTAGAAGTACCCTCAGAAGTGTGATATCAGTTTCAATAACCATTCTCAAGGGACTATTTTTTAATCACTTACTGAAATGTTGGTACGAGAAGTGCGTTCAGGAGAAGGGAGTCATTATCCTGACCTAAGTTGACTTTTGTATAATGGTAGGGTCAGAGAGGTTCATTTCTGGACAGCAGACTTATTTGTTTCGACCATCGTGACTGACGGACAAGCACCTTAGTTAATAAATTAGCTAGGGAACACCCATAGTGATAGGGTGTATCATTTTTATTTTAATAAAATATTGAACATAATGGCACCACTGAGTCTGTGTCCTTCTTCTTACCCGCCATAAGTGTCATACCTCGAAGCATGCCAGAGGATGCAAACCCCTACGTAGAAAATTCCTTGGTTTCAAGACAGGTGTACAGGTACTCCGCCTATCTTTAGCACCTTTTGTTGTGCTCCGTTGACTTCCGAAAGGAGCCTAAATGCATTGAAGTGGAAGAGATTGTTTCAAGAATGTAAACCTTTTAATATTGTCAAATTGCAGTAGCTCTACACATTGACCTCTGCTCCACTACAAAACCGAGAGCGCACCAGCACGCACACGCACAAAGCGGAGACTGTCAACCATTTAATATTTGTCAAAGTGCAGTGGCTCCACCCATTGACCTCTGCTCCAGTACAAAACCAAGAGTGCAAGCACAAGAGGGCGCCCAACCCAAGCGGAAGAATCAGTGAAGTACTGTTTGCTGTTCGCTGGCTCGGGCCAACATCGGCAGCAGTACTTGCTTCCTTATTGCCCCTTTATTACCCTGTTAATCCGGGATTCAAGTACCGACTGTGTGTGTTTTGACTGTAGCGTCGATTGGGCAGAACGGTGTTGCGTAGCAATTCTGATTGTACACGCATGCGCGAGCCGCATTGAGGCTCGCGCATGCGCAGAGAATATTAAAGGCGGTGCGCCGGCAGTTCGCGCCGGCGACCGGCGCAGACACACGTCTCCGGCGTCCTCTCTCTGTGTGCCTGCATGCATGCGTGTGTGTGTGTGTGTGCGAGCGAGGCCCTGGCACGCCCCAAGGCCCATAACAAACGGGACGAGATTCGCAACATCATACAAGAGGCTCAACTTTATTAGTTTTGCACGTCGGGAACAGGGCAGTATAGTCTTCCTCTCGAATTAAGTGACTCCCACATGTAAACTGTTTTACCCATTACTCTGTATATCATCTGGCGCTTACGAGAAATACTGTGAAGGGGCACTTAGCTGCTTGGGTGTCCAGCGGGTAGCACCATCTCAACCCTTTCAACCTTTGCCTGCCGGTAATCCAGCTGCACTCAGACAAAGCAATTTTTGTTTGTTTATCCTGCAAGTATTGCATTGAGCTTAGAGTTGTTATGTCCGATGGTGTTTACACCCTAAAAACTGTGATGCCTGCACAATAAGAAATATCCAAGTTAGCGTTCCAACTCAAGCGGACGCCAATCATAAGCTTGCATTCTGAAAGTGCAATACATAAGCTCCCCACAGGCATTGTGGATGTTCGTGACTTTTACCATGCTGAACTGTGTCAGCCCATGACGATGTCTCCCGTGGAGCAATCTGATATGGCAACTGGCTCAAATTCAGCTTTTAATATCAATACTGCAACATCTAGCGAAACTCTGCACTAGACTTCAATACCTGATTCTTTACTAGTGCAGCTTATATGAAACCACTGCCCGACAATCCTGAGGCAACGGCGGCCATTCCGAGTTCCCCCCAACAACGGGACAATGAATAGGAGCGTGAAAAAAATATTCTGCTCATTGCCGCTGACACAGTTATGCCTCATGTTCTTACATCTAACACACTGTGTTTGACTGGACTGGCTGCCGTAATGCCAGTTGCCATCGGACTAACTCACGTGGAGACGAGGTGCTTGGCTGCCTATGATTGTAATCCAATGCACATTCAAATGTCTGTCATTTCAAATGGTGCCAGTGCTTTCACTCTTCCTACAAGAGATGTGGTTAATCTCTCACTTGCCTCTCCTCTACCGTCATGTAGATTCAACTTGTCATAATCACCTACTATGTTTCCACATTCTGCAGAAAGCTCGTCGGTATTGTCCTTATCGTTTACCAAGCCGATACCAAGAAAATTGACAAAACCGGTGGATGTTATTCCACCAGTTCCTCAATATTCTGGAGTCCATACTCAAATTGACATGGCCATAATGACAATGAATGTAGCTTTGACAACCCTAAACTAAATTGTTCGAAAGCACTTGATGCCAAGGTCAATCATCAAACAGCACTGATTGGCAAGCTTTTATGTTGTGAAACAATCGTTAAGAACAAGTCATCTGGCGCTGTGATACCAAGCTTTCCTTTGCCTGTTGCCCCATCAGAGACAAAAAATACTGTAGTTCCTGTCCAGGACATAGCTACTGTTTCAGACGCAGCAAGCTCACTGCATGTACCGATAGCAACACCAAAGTTGGTCCACAACACAAGTTGTATACTTACGCAAGACATCTCCAGTAGCAGGAACTACATTGAAGCTACCCAAATGGTAGGAACCTCTGCCATTTTGTTAGCTACAGTTCCCAGGAACAACAGCCTTTCAACATATTAAAACGGACGGTAGATAAAAGTACTGCAATCTTGCCCTTCAAGAAAACATCTGAAAATGTTAAAACATTCTAGCCTGAAACAATTAATTCGAGCCATCAATCCACCTAAAAAACAGGTAGAGGTAGCATCTTCTGCCGTGGTTAAGAAATATGCAAAAATCAACCAGATCAGTAAAGATAATAGAACCAAACATCATCTAACTAACCTCAAATATAAACCTCTAGATGACTTAGTCAGAGCAAACACAATGTCCATTACAGAAAAGCCCCTGCCTATATCGTCTGAGTTAGTTTCTCCACCATTGATTAGTGAATTTCCGCCACGAGTCACACCTATCACACAGGAAGACACCTTTCTAAACCTTGAACAACTTCAAGATGAAATCGAGAAATCGGTCGCTGTATACATTGCATCCACTCAAAGACAAGAAGCAAATCAATCTAATTGCTCAGACACACATCGCTCTCATGACTTACTTCAGTTTCATTTGGAGCATGTAACCAGTTGGCAATCTATATCAAATCATGCCTCCAACATTCATAAGCCATTATCTTGCCCAGAATCCAAGAATTTCTCTGAGGCTCCACTCAACAAGGATTATAAGTCCTCGCGTCAGTTTAATATCTTTTCTAAATGAATGCCGGTACATTTTCATTATCTTGTGTTGCAATGTAGACCGAGGCCTTATGTGCAATACGATCTGAATAGGTCGAGCCTTCTGACTTTGTTTAACGATATACCAAGCCTGTAAGATATAACGTCAACCATCATCAATCAAGTCGAGTTTCTTCTCGGGCGTCGTGTTAAGCACAAATATGGCAAGCTAGAGCAGAGCTTTTCACTCTTGGTTTTTCTTTATTTCAAGACACCTTGCAAGATACAATCACTGAGAGCACGATCATTAACACTCGCATGAACATTAATGGAAAGCAGCTAGTACCATCAATGTGAATCGCTTGCTCAACTCATAGAGAGGTGCCCTTGCACCCTGAGTTTCCTTCTGCCCAATGTCAAGGGCAACAAATATCCCAAGTATAACAGCAAAATATTTCCATTGAGTCCTCTTGTTCATTCGTCAGTTGGAATAGGCATGGATTCATGCATCTTCTAGATCCCACTTTCACTGAATTACAACCTTACGATATAGTCGCCCTTCAGGAAACATGGCTGACTGAATCCCCCTTATGGGCAGGGAATACAGTACCAGCTGTCCAAGCGAAGTCGCCACCTAAAGGTAGACCTACTGCAGGTCTATTGGTTGCCGTCCATGGGCGGCTCCCAATTCATATATTCAACTAGTAAAACTCAAAGCGACAATAAAAACCGTCGCAATTATTAATATCTATTGGAACCACAATTGCTTCCAAACAGTTTTTTGATGATCTCATGATGGTTTCAGATTTAGTCGAAATTGTTCCATCTATAGACCAATACGATTTTAGTCGGTGATTTAAATCTCCATCTTTTCAATGATAAAAATAACCAGCATGCACAGAAACAGCAATAGCGTACAATAATGGCGGATAGACAGCTCTTGATGGCTAATGCAGCCATATTTGTTGACGTTCCACCTCAGGGCATGTGGCGCTGAGGACAGCATCAAGCCATCATTGATTATATTTATGTAGAAGATAGTCTTTTTTATACTCGCTGACTCATTTTCAATCAACCCACAGCTTCACAGCGACCATGAATTGCTCTCTTTTTCGTGGACACGGACCATGCATACTGCTCAAATTGCTGAAAACTGCCACCACACCCATCTTGTAATATCTGGAGGACGCAATCGCTTCAAGTGGTCTGATAAAATATTAATCCAACTAAATTAATACATTAACACATCGGGGAGACACAATTACGTGGCTGCTCTGCAAATCTTTCAGGAGCAACACTCTATGACCAACAAAAGAATCTTTAAACATAAACAGTTTTACGACTCCGCTCTGCACATTAAAAAGTTGGCCTTTCATAGAGCAAAGTTTGCGACTACTAACCGCCGCTTGGCATATAGGGCTCTGGTACTTAAACATGAAGACCCATTGTAAAAACTGTCTCAAAGCTCGTCAGGCTCTAATGTTCCAACATGATGGAGAACAAATGTTGCTCCAGATTGCCAATAAAAACTCAGCGCAAATATGGCAGCTGCTTAACCATGCTCATTGCTCATCACAAGTTTCTTTACAAATCAATGCTGTGACGGAACATCAATGGCTGGAAAATGTTACTGCATTATATGCTCCACCCAAGAATCAGCCTTCTATAACATCCTTCTCTATGCCAAATACCTTGCCTATATCATTCACTGAAGAAGATATAATCTATCATATCCACCGGCTGAGCTCTTTTAGAGCTTGCGGTCTTGGTGGCTTGCATAATTTTATGTTCAAGCAACATCCAGAGCTATGGGCCAAAATACTTTTCACCATCTTTAGACAAGTTCTAGAACTAAAGTTGCTACCACCTTCCTGGCTCCATTCAATCATTATTCCAATCTTCAAGAAGGGTGATCGGCAGTCTCCAACCAACTACAGGCCGGTCGCTGTGCTTGATGCCCCAGGAAAAATATTTGCATGCCTAATTCTACAAGATTTAACACCTGGGCCACTGAATGCAATCAACGGGATCCATATCAAACTGGTTTCCTTCTGGGCTTGGGTACAACTGTCAATCTGGTGTCCATAAGCGCCATCAACGCACACTCACAACTTATTAATCATCAAGTGTACATGACATTTATAGATTTCAGAGCGGCATTTGACTCTGTCTCGCGAAGCTTGCTAATGCAGAAACTTTATAAAGCAAAGTGTCCGGCCTCCATGGTCGCTCTGATTGGTCTCCTTCCCACTAACACTTCCATTCAGATTCGCCTAGCCATAGATGGCGGCATGTCCTCTTCAATTCCTACATATAGAGGCCTGAAACAGGGCTGTACATTAGCTTCAGCTCTGTTCAACTTTTTCATTGCAGACATGAAAGACAAACTTAGCAAAGTCATGTCATATTCCCCAGAACACCGTCCCCTGGCTCCTATTTGTGGACAATATGGTCTATTTGCAAAGACACTTAAAGGCCTGCCAAATCAGCTAAATGGCCTAAATGAATATGTACAACATATCCAACTAGCAATAAAACCAAGATTTTACGATGCGGGAAACCCAAGAAGGATTGAAGCCCTATCCATTGGTTCCTGAATAACATGAAACTTGAAGTTATTCATGAAAATCATTATTTGGGGGTCAACATCAATGATCATAACCTCCCCTACATCAATGAAATTAACACTAAAATAGCAATAGCCATATCACAAGCTCACATTAAACATGCCAAGTACGGCAAGTTTTAGACCACTCCAATTCTTACATTTTTAAGACAAAAAATTGTTCATATAATATTATAAGGAGCAGAGACAACCTTTTGGACTCCAGATGCTTTATGGCTCAAGATAGAGGGTTGATTGTGGAAGTGGGTGCTATCTTTACCAGCTAGTCAACCAATGGCCATCATTAGGCACAAACTGGGGTTGGTATCACTTTATGGAGCCTATGGCTTGAAGCTTTGCTCCCTATATACGAAATGTCTATTGCCAAATCAAAAAAGATACAGAGCTATACATCTTATTTAAGTATGTGCAGTCAGCGAGTCACACATTCCTCATCACCTGGAAAAATGAAATCACAACTAATTTAGAGGCTGCAGGAATTTCCATAGAACTTTTGTTGTCCAACCCTGTGCGAGCTAAACAAAAGATTTGGCAGCAGGACTGGATTGATACTCGGCAGGTATGCCTCACTTATATAGAGTTAAAAAATAATTAGTTTCTGCACAAAAGATTACAAACCCCAGAATGTTATTTTATTAAATTTCCAGCTCCCTTTCACTGACATGCCTTTCTGCTCTTTAGACTGAATCTATGGCTGACAAATGAGGTGTTAGCCAGACGCAAAATAATTGATCAAGTGGCTAATATATGTCATTTTTGTCATGAGAATGGTCAGCCTGAAACTCTAAGGCATTTGCTAATCGATTGTCCTAGTCTAGTCTCTGCACGTAATATGTATTTGAAAAATTGTTTTAAACATTTTAGAGTTACTGATTTAGATGTATTATGGCAGCGCATATTCAGTGCAACTCGAACTTAATCAGAAATGCAAATGTAAAATGTTTTATTTCATTGAATATTAACCAGCACGTTTTAATTGATATGTTTTAAACTGCATTTTCTCTATCATATGAGTTAATATGACTTTGATACAATAGATTTGTTAGGCAGAATGATTTTACATGTTCTTCCTTATTGTATTTGTTAGATTTATTATCATATTTGTATTATGTATGTCTTCTTAATAGAATTATTTGGTTCATTCTACCTTTATTGTAAAAAAAAAAAGTAAAACAATTGAAAAGTTGATACTCAATTCAGCTATATCAATAAAAAAGAAAAGAAAAAAAAGTCCCTGGTTTGAGACGAGTGCAAGCAAGTGCTGTAAAAAAGTAGTCCCTGCCCATATAAGACAAGTGTATGTTGTGATGAATCTTGATTCCCCAGTGATGGTCTCCGCCCACATGGCCAGCGGACGGCAGTTGCTACCTGATCCTGACCCCTGGGGTGGTATTATGAGGGAGGGACATGTGGGAGGGTGTGATGCTGGAAATGCATTGGAGGGACAGGGCCTCCCTGTCCTTGTCCTGTAGTCTTTTTTCATTTGTGTTCTGTATTGTTTCTGCCCAGGAGTCCATGTGGGGCTCCTGGCAGTGCAGCTCTTCCTGTTTTTGGTTTGGTGTACAGACCCATGGGATACCCTTATGGCACCCAGGGGTGGGTGAACAACCCTGTGCCCCTAGTGTATGTTTTGGGCACCTGTGTGTGGCCCACATATGGGCTGGTGGTAGCTCCATGCTGACTTTAACAGGTGCTCTGAGTATCCTCCATTTTGGGATACCCAGGCCCTGCCATTGGAATCAGTTGATTCCTGATAGGAATGGCCCCGGTGACCTCTTGCTTTCTATTGCCTGTTACCTTGTTTTCCCAAAGTCCTGGGAAGCCCTGACTCTGTCCCTTCCCCTGACTGGCTGTTGGGTGGAAGTTCCATATATGGTGTTGTTGTGAAGTCCAGGCCAGACTGGCTGGAGCCTTCCCAGTGACTGTATGTTGTGGGTACACCCTGTGGGTGGGAATCTAAGCGGCTTCAATTCAACACTACAGCTAAGTCAATGCCTAGTCTGGGATGCTGATGGAAACCCTTATTGATATATTTTTATGTCCAGTTCATTTACGATGTATGACACTCCTCTCTTAGAATCCCCATGACCCAACTGAGCCATGAAGTAGGTTTGTTTTGCAAATTAAAAGGTTTATTTGAAAAATCACACAATATATATATATCACACTTTTATAAATAAATTGATAATTGATAGCACACTTGTGAATATGAGCAGTAATCAGCAATAGGTAATCTTACTGTAGCACAGTTCTTGGATACTTATGAATAGGAACAGAGGAATGAGGTAGCAGAGAATGCTTTATATGGTTCAAGGGGATGCAAAGATGAATAAAATGCAGTACAGAAATAAACTGATATGGTTTCACAAGAGATAAAAGGTTCACTTTTCCCCTTGTGGCAATTCACTCCCCCCCTATGCAATGTAAGGAGATGGAAGTAACACACACAGTCTTCAGTAATACAATCACAGTACAATACGAATTCAGTTCCCCCCTAGCAAGCTTATAGCACCAGGGATGATTTTGAAACACAGGCGAAAGACTTTCAGGTGATTTGCAAGGGAGTGAAATATGCTAAAATTGATTTTAATTCCCTCTAGAGGTTCAGGGTGAGTGAGAGATACTTTAAATCAGTTCAGGTCCACACTAACAATGATTAATGAGGGATTATCAGGTTGAAAACGGATTTCAGTAATGGAAGCAAAGGACAGATCTTTCTACACGTGGTTGAAATGAAGCAAGATGTCAAATCGCGGCACATTTTTTTGAGTGCGTCGAGCGTAATTACGGAGGCGCTGTAAGGAGTAGTTTAGAGCTTGTTGGTAAGCTGGGAATCTTAGCTTTACAATAAAAGTTAAATTCCGTTCCTAGGATGCACGGTTCCAAAGATACAGATGATTTTGTAAAGGTAGTTTTTCAGAAATTAAATTACAGTTTCGGAATGACAGATGTGCTTTGAAAGGTTTGAATCAACAGGAGGAACACACGATTTCTTATGATGCCGTTCTAAACAGGTTCAAATGTTTTGAATAAGATTATTTTAAGCTAAGAGATGGGTTCTGCACAGTTCTAGCTGGGTACTCACACTATAAATTTGAAAGGAATGGCCTCGTCACAGATCTGGTCAACAAGTTTAGCTGCGGTTCTCTCTGCTCGGCGGGTCAATCAGGCACCAGTTCGGTTCACAGCGGTCTGGTCTGGGTCTCTGGTTCTGCTGGTCTGGATCAAGTGGATTCTGGATACCGCACTGCTTTCTTAGTACTGATTCTGTTCTGGATACACAGGACTCTTAGCAAGCAGCAAACCGCACAGCCCGGCGGTTGAATAGTTTGCAAAAGATTTGAGGCCTGCTGAAGAGTTCAGCTCTTTGGAGTTTTTGTTCTGGAGTTAGCCTGGATCTCTGGAGTTCTGGATTCTGGAGTTCTCCGTCAGCGTGCTGCGCAGGAATTCAGTTGAAGGTTGGAAAATGAATGTCTCTGTCTGGCTTCCAGTGGCTCTTTTTATGTCTTTAGAAAATGGGTGTGGATGCTAACCTTCTAGGCCCAACCCACTCATGATTTGATAGGTCAAGGATTTCTCTTTGACCTTATTTGAGAAGGGAGCAGTGAGTCATCCTATGTCATCAGGTGTCATGTTTATGGCTCCAAAGAAAGAACACTCCCCTTTGCTTTTACCTTAGAAAATCATTTTCATAACTAAACATATTTCCCAAATACACAAGTGGTTGACATTACATGTACATATCATATATTACTTCGGGTAGGTCTCTGTTCCAACTCTGATGTTTCTAAGAGCCAGGGTTCAAAAATGGCAACTTATTTTTGTTTTTAGTTGGTTTACCAATATTGGATTTTTACCAAAAATGACACAGATGTACACTGCCTTTCTACACATATTCCAGTAATTTTTCATTTTTCTAGCGTGAACCCCGTGTCTGCAATCTCCATAATTCATGGGGTTTTGCCTCAGAACATGGTACAGAGTCCTAACACCTCCTAAAATGTGCACAGAAAAATCACAAGAATAATGATATTAATTATATAATTTTGACAAGTCCGTACTATGAATTATCCATCTTTTTAAAATTATGCTCTGGCCCAGAGGGGTGTGGTTTCCCAAAGCACATGGTGGAATTTCTGGTTTGTCCACTTCCTCCAACTCAAGTTGCTCACAGAGGCACTGCCCCTCCCAGTTTCTCTCAAGAGGAAGCCATTTACGACCCCCCTCCCAATTTAACATTTGCCTGAGCCAAGGAAGGATCAGTGTTCTGTTTCCCTCCAGTCCTAGGTGCTCCTCCCCTGATTCAATCAGGCAGGTGTCATCTCCTTTTGGTCAGGGCAGGAGAATGCAGGCCAGGCCTGGGAACATTTGTTGAGCAAGTTTCAACTCCCGTCGGGGGTAGTTGTCAGGCAGAATTCAATCTCTTTAAGCCAGGCTTCAGCTAAATGTCACTTTTGTTCCCAGTTTTTCTTCATCCAAATCAAACTTACAATTTTTACACATGCAGCTAGAACGCTGATTCTAAGTTCAAAACTATGACATTTAACAGTTGCAAACTATGTGACACTCAACAGTAGGTCACTCATTTATTTTAAACATTTAGATTTTAGTGTCTTTCAGTCCAATTTAACTTAGGCTGCAGACATCCACAGCTCAGCCAGTTTCATTATGAACATTATTTTAGGCTCTTTCTCTTTCTAGAATTTGTATGTACACAAGTCTACCTTCTGCCAAATGTCTGCTGGTGTTCAGTGAGATTTTTGAATATGGGTGAATAGAGTGTGTGACCAATATGCACTTCTTGTTGTGGATGTCTGGTATCTGTTGTTTGACACAATGACTGAGACAGCCCTGCCCGAAACTGGTATGAATGCAGTGTGTAGTGTTGAATGGCTGGGTACCTGTCCGAATACACATTCCTTGTTGTGAGTGTCTGAGAGGGAGGAGAATGGCCTGAATGCACTGTATGCCTGATTGGCTGACTGACTGCTGAATGCCCTTCTGAGTGATTGGTTGCCTGAGTGTGACTCAGCAGAATGAATGAGAGATCAACTCGTATATATCTGGCCCTCTCACTGCTAGAATTAGTTCAAAAGATGAAGTTGAAACTGGCGCTTGATCGTGACAACCAAGCCTGAAGAAGAGGGTTGACTGCTGTCTCCCTTCACCAAAATCTGAAAGCCGTCAAGCCGTTGAGACTGATCCAAGAGAGGACCTGGTTAGGCGCCCTCTTCCCGTGCTCCGAGGGACCATCGAGCACTGCTAACCTTTGCGGAAAGTGTCCTGGAAGTCAGACCCTCAACAGGCTGCCGACCGGAGATGGGGACCGCCGAGGAGAACGAAGATAAGCACCGGACATTCCGTCCACCGTCGTCAACCAGGGTCAGGTTTGCTATAACCGCTGGAGGCCAGTCGAAGTCATGTTGCCCAGAAGAGGGGGCCGCTTGATGCCGTGCCATCGACGACCGGAGCCGCAACGCTCCTTTGCCTAAGACTTTTGATTCATGGACACGCTCGTCAGCACTGCCGCCAGCCTTATCCCGCCGAATAAGGCCAGGTCGTCGATGCGCCGTGGAGCATCCGCCGGTGGGTTTCCTGCCACCCAAAGATAGTAGAGACGCCGGACAACTCGACGGCCTTGCTGCACCACAGTTCTTCACAATCTCGTTGCGGTCCTGAACTATCGACATCGAGGTGCCCGCACGCACGCCTCTTCCTTGCAGGACGTCTTCGCTCCGTCGTCGACAAGAACCGATGGGACTGAAGCTGTCGCCTCGACGCCAAGTTCACTTTCTTCGAGGGATCTCGGCGATCCGTGGCTCCTGCTTTAAAGGATCCGTCGACAACTCGTCATCGAACTCTGCTATTCAGGGTACATTGGGGTGGTAGAAACATTGTAGAAGGAAATAAGACTTATTGAACATTATATGGACTGGGCTTGTTATACATCGTCGTTATTTTACAGGTTGCCCAGGTGGGGGGATCGCCACACAGAATTGTGTCTAGGTAACGGGCCAGTATTCTGCTAATTGTTCTAACCAACTGCTTTACTCCTATCTCTATTGTTGGTTACCTTTATTAATTGATTTGTGTGACATTTAACCAGAGTACAGTTGATGCACTTTAATGAAATCTGATAATAATTGTGGTACCACTAAGAAATGTATATATTTGCCATTGTAGATTAACTGAGCACAAAGTGAGGTATTGTGATTTTGTATATAACCTTGAACCTTAATTATATAAAGACTGTGTTTTAACTAATACAGTGTGCGGACATTCCTTTGTGGGGGCTTGGGGACTACACTATACTTAAGAACCAGCCTGCATCACCTCCTGAGAAGCTAGGCCTAATTACTCGTCCATTGCTACCAACAATAGAGAATCTTGGCTGGGGTCCTCTGTGCCTCACCTCTACCATATAGGGAGCAGAAGTACAGACACCACCTCCATTCTTTACATAGGGGATGATTACCGGGAGGAGATGATGACTCCACTAGGAGAGACGCAGTATTCCTCCCTATTTTTTTTATAACAGTACTAGAACACCTAAACTGCTGATGGCATACTGCCATTTTGAGCAGAAAGCCATTAATTCCTCAGATACACATTACTCACATGTAATAGCCTTTGTCTCTGATGTGTTTGTACTAAACAAAAATTCCAAACAAAATCCTATGGACTTCAGCTCCCATAATGCATCAAGCACAAAGACGAGGAAGAGGAAGTAGTTAGTATGGATTGAAAGAAACCCTAAGCTAAACACAGAGATGAGTTGTTACAATGAAGATCAGCTGTGCGGAATGTTTAAACCTGGTTTTCACTTCCAATCGGACGGAGGTCATAGAGGAGCAGAGCAGAAGAAACGCACAGAAACAGACTGTGCTGAAGGAAGCAGATGCTTTCAAGCCGCCGCTTCTCAGCAATATTTACCAGAGTGGCAGGAGGCCAAGAGAAGCGTATATAAACTGGGGGGTGTCCTACCCTCAAACTTGTGTATGCAATTATTTTATGCAAAAACAATCAAACCTTTGTAAAATGACAGTTGAACAAAAGCATATTTGCATCACTGAAGTCAAGTCCGTGAATACACACTCTAAACAATTTAAGTCGCACCAGCTTTTTTTATTTTAGCTGTTGATACACGTTCTAAGTATGATGTAAGCAAAAAATGAAAACCATTAGAACAATAAAGAACCCATATCTGATTGAGCCAGTAAAATTAAATACGTGCAATCAATCGTATGTGGTTATCAGGCTGCTGGTGCATACAGCAGAAGTCATAGACATGAAGCAACAAGAAAGTTTCAGGATCGTGAACAGAAAATGCGTGGAAATGTCCACTAAAGTGTAACAAGCACCCATAGACTCATGAGTAAAGCACAATGCTCCAACACAGACAAGTATATTGTGAGAGCATTTCTGAGGTATTTAGCTTGAAACATGAGTAAGACTGGGTGCAGTTCATAAAAAGTCTTTTCACACACACTGATGGCATGGTGTATTCAGCAATTCACTTGAGACATAATAATCATAGGCTAGAAAGGTACTTTAAGCCCTGAGAATGCCTGATAAATGGCAAAATAATGTAAAGGTCCCAAGACTGTAGTGTGAAGTTCCACTTAGGAAAGATGGAGACCTGGGGCAAGGTCTATCAATGCCTGGCAGAAGGATGACCAGTGGGCTGGTCGACGTCTAGATTTCAGGTTAGAAGTTCGTGTGGCAGACAATCAGGGCACCCCCTGCAGGGGGTGTGGCGACCATTGACGTTTCTGCTCAACTTGATGAAAGATTTCTTCTAGGGCCAAGTGGAAATAGGTCTCCCTAAAATGAGGGACATATAAGGGCAGAGTGTTAGGGCTAAGACCTAGACCCAGAGAAGCGTGGCAGGCACCAGAGAGGAACCAGTAACGTACTGACAGCAGCAGCAAAGCTGTCAAGGATGCGGTTGTGCCAAGCATCTTCACCGGCAAGTGAATGCAGAGCCGGCAGGAGAGCTGCAAGAGGGTCTGCTAAGCGGGTCGCACCATCCACGAGTAAGGAATTTGCTGCAGCAATATGCCATGGGTCAGAAAAACTATCAGACACTAGTGACTTGCCCAGTGATGGTGGGAACCCCGAGGCATACCAACAGGCACATGAACAATTAAAAGTTCATTTACAATACCGATCAAGCAAAATAGAAAGACATAATTTGCACAAATCCTCATGCATAAGATGTCAATATGGGGAAAATTGGAGAAAATGTTCTCAAAAGCAGATGAATGTTAATGAAGAAGTTGGAAGGCCGAATTTGCACAATTCTCCATATCTGAGATGTCAATATAGGGAAAGTTGGAGAAAGTATTGCCACAAGCAATTGAATACTGGTGAAGACAAAACAAGCAAGTCTCCATATATGAAATGTCAGTACAGGGAAAGTTGTAACAAGTAGTCTCTAAAGCCAATGAAGTATAGACAGTGCAGGAGTACAACTGTGCTATACTGAAAGACATAGAGAATATTGAAAGAACTCCTGATAAATGAAGTATATCAGGCAGTGAGCCTTTGGGGTAAAGATACATGGCAGGAGTGTATACCAGAGGATCTACAAAACCCAGAGTGGGATTCCTGACAGGGGAGTACACCAGGTAATCTATTTAAATTGTATGAAAGAAAAAGTTGTTGTGAAAAGATACCTGGCAAGAGAGTATGCCAGGGCATCTAAGGAATTTACTGAAAGATTTGTGGCAGGGGAGTATCCCTGAGAAGTTGTTATATAAAAGAGACACTTTTGCCACCCTTGGAGCACTTGTTTAAAGTAGACACTTTTGCCAACTTTGAGAAATTGTTGTATGGGAGAGGCATTCCTACCATCCTTAAGGAAACATTATTTGAAAAAGACACTTTCGCCATCCTTCCTGAAAAAATCCGAGGGAAGGTAACTACCATCTGGGTCCAAGGACGTCTCCTTGGAAGAACCCATTTTTGTAGGATTTGTCTAATTGCTTTACATTCTAACTCTTATTCGCTAAACATAGATCAGAGACAATTTTCCTTACACTTCTTAGTTGTTCATATCGAGTGTGAGGGTCAGAAATGTTTTGGATACAAGGACAGATTACATCATTTTGACAACAAGACAAATTACAGGTTTGCCGGTCCAGTGTCTACGGTACCGGTAAGCTTTCTGGTACCATAGTTACCGGACTAGTTCTGCTCGCAGGTGCCTTTTCGCCCGACAGGTCGGACCTGGCGGGCGGACCGGCACCCATGAGCAAAGCATGTCGGATGCACCGGCACCATTCTGAATGGTGCCGGTGCATCCGGCCTCCTCATTCCCATTGAGCCCTATGGGGCTCAGATGCTAATGGGGAGCATTTTTTTACCGGTGCCCGGGAATGGCCAAATACCAGGTCTGGCTGGGCCGTAATGACCCAGTAATTGCCCATTCCTGGCCGCCGGTAACATTCGCAAGTTCGTCAGAAGCCTGCCGGTTTTGCCGACAAGGCTACCGCTGAACTTGTAATGAGGCCCACAGACTGATCTTTTGTTTTAGTTTCCTATGCAGGGAAACGCGCTTTAGGATAGGGCCAGAAAGGCCTTTATCCAACCCTTTTTCTTTTAATAAGAATTTCTGATGTTGAAAACATTACCACTTTGTGTCTGCCTCTCATTTCTGACCCTCAAAACATAAAGAAACATCTTGGAGGTAGTAAACCCATGCATTCAGGGATCAATGCCTAGAGTGGTACAAAATAGTGAGGCAAAACGAAAAGAGTCACATACCTACAGCACAGGAGGAAGCACCCATGGCACTACTGTGCCTGGTTATCCCTCCGCTGCCCAGAATAAAAGCAATGGAAGCGTAACTGGGCCTGACCCAAACCTGAGGGACTTAAATCAGAAGTGCAGAGCTGCTGAGTAGAAGTGGCAAGCTTCAAGCACATTCTCAGACAGACTGGCTTGCCGCCTGCTCCAAAGGCAATACGGACTCGCCATCTGCTCGAAGAAGAGGGCCTTTATCCAAGCCCGCGTCTCTGGGGCCACCAGTGGAGTAACTTTGCTGAAAATGTTGGGGGGGACATAACATCTGAAGAAAAGGTGCCCCAGCCAAATGAATGGGGACAACATGGTGTGCCATAAAAGTTGGGGGGGACAAACACCCCCGCCCCCCTAAAACTACGCCCGTGGGGGCCACTAACAACACAACTGAACTTCTCAAAATCTGCATGGAACTCGCCAACCCTACTGCCGTCTCCATTTCTCCTCTGCCTTCCCTGGCCCTCTGCACTATATTGGCCTCTCACTTCACCACTAAAACTCAGGACATCCTGTCCTCCCTCTACTCTACACCACTTCCTTTTCCCTCATCCACTCTCAGGCCTCCCTTTGCCCCTCCAGGGATGTCATTTAGGGGTCGCCGGGGGTCACAGGTTGCTACCACTGTGGTCTCCCTTGCTACCCCTAAAAATTTTTAAAAAACCTTTTTTTTCCTTTTTTCTTCAAATTAAGGCTCCTGGGCTGTTGCCAGCAGCATGTGGCTCATTGCTTCTGGAGTGGCTGGTTTTCTGATATCTATAACCATTAAGATAGCTCAGTGGTTTGAGCGCTTGCTGCTGCAATGTGTGTGTGATCTGCAGGTTCAACTCCCGGCAAGCTCAACTCAGCCTTTCATCCTGCTGAGGTTAATAAATGAGTACCAACACAGGTTGGGTAATATTGTATGTATATTTGTTCTATATGAAGCGCTTAAGGTAAGTGCTATATAATAACAAATCATTATCGTTTGACCTTGGACGTCTGCTTGCATTCACAGTAATTTGGTAATATGGGCCTGTACAGGCTGATATTAATGATACATATGGTGATCAATTCTTGTATAAATGTATATCACTTTACAGTGATATCATAACCCTATTTTTCGTAGTGTACTTAGAAACCATGCTATGTGATGCCACTTCCTGTTTTGTCAAGAGGTGAAAGGTCATGTTCCATCACTTCCCATAATGTCACTTTGGGGTGGGGTCAAATTACATCACTTCCTGTGATGGCATCAGAGGTCAATGGTCGTGTGATGTCACTTCCACTCCCCCAGGCATTTTGGCGAAATGACGTCCCCGCGCGCCTCGTAGTCTCCTCTTTCTCTCCAATATCACCTGATGAGGTTACTAGACAAGTCCGCTCTATGAAAGTCTCATCCAAACAGGTGCTCCCCTGCTCCTCTAGAACTATCAAGGACAACATTGTCTCCCTTGCGCAGCCTTGGCTGATTTCTGCAATCACTCCTTTGCCACTGGGTCCTTCCCCTCACTCCTCAAGCACTCCCTTGTGCACCCTTTCCTCAAAGGTTTTCTGCCAACCCTTCCTGTCCTGCCAACTACTGGCTTATCTCCATTACCCCCTTCCTGGGCAAACTCTTGGAGAAGCTGGCCATCTCCCAGCATATTCACCACACTGACAGTCTGGCTTCAGAGCTGCCAGAGGCACGGAAACTGCACTCCTGAACACCCATGAAGATTTGCTCTGTTATCTCGATTCCAACTCTCCTTCCATTCTCACGCTCAATCATGCCACCCTTATAAATTGGCTCTGTGATACCCTTGGCATCACGGACCTGGCTCTGGACTGGTTGACCTCCTTTCTCTCTGACCAACCTTTCCAGAATCAACTGGGTCCTTTTCTCTCCTCCATTTCTCTCTCCACCTGCGTGGTCCCTCAGGGCTCTGTCCTCTCACCTTGGCTTTTCAATATCGACCAAGTCCCCTTAGCCCATTTGATCTCCACCTTCTCTCCTAACTTTCAGTGTTATGTGGATGACATACAGCTCTCCTTCAAGATTCCCTCCTCTGCCTCCTCCTCTTCCTCTTTCATTCTTGACTGTCTCTCTGCTGTTCAGGCATGGTGCACTGCTGATCATCTCTGCCTTAATACCAGTAAGGCAGAGATGCTTCTCATTGAGTCCCCTGTTCCCTCTTTCCCCCCCCCAGACTCTGGCTGCTTTCCATGGGCCTCCTCCTCTCACCCTTCTGTGAGGCAAAAATCCTTGGTGTCATCTTAGACTCCTCTCTCTCTTCCTCTCCTTTCATCACAGACCTTGCCAAGAAGGCCCACTTTCAACTTCACCTCCCCAGAGGCATTCTCCCTTTCCTTAACTTCCCCCAGAAACTCAATGTCTCCAGAGCTCTGGTCCTCTCTAGGCTGGACTACTGCAACAGCCTCTTCCTCTAGCTGCCTAATTCCTCCCTTTGCCCCCTTCAACTAATCCACAATAGGACTGCAAGACTTATCCTTGGCCTCGAGCCCAGGGACTGCATCTCTTCAGGTCTAAAGTCTCTCCACTGGCTCCCGGTGGCTGCGAGGATCAAGTTCAAGACCCTCTGCATCATCCACAAGGCTTTCTGTGGTTTGGGACCCTGCTACATCCAACTCTCTCTCCCTAAATACCTTCCTGCTAGAGCCCTTCTTTCCTCTAGCTTCATCTCTCTGCAGATCAGAGGCTTTTCCAAGCTGAGAGTTGGGGGTAGATCTCTCTCCTCCGCGGGTGCCTCCCTCTGGAATGCCCTCCCTGCCCCTCTCAGACTTGAGCTGGATCTTCTTAAGCTTCTCCAGACCTTCCTTTTCTCTTTCTCCTTCCCTCTCCCCTTGCCCTGCTAATCTCCCTGTCAGCCTCATGACTAGCTGCCTGGTTCCCTCATATCTTCAAGACACCAGGCCCTCCTCGTCCAGTTTACCCCTAACTTGGTCTTCCCTACCTGTGTTTGCCCTTCCAGGCTCCCTCCCCCTGCACTAGCCTGGCTGGGCCTGCACCCCTTTAGTCCTTCCAGGCATACCTCGTACTTAGCTTGTGGCCTTTCCTTCCCCTGCACTCTCTGCAATCCCCTGGCTCAGTCCGCCTGGCCTCCTGGGCACTCACTTCACATGGGCTCTTCCTCCCTGACCTGTACCCCCCTCCCCATCCCTCTCCCCCGCACTTCTTATTCATTGCACTTACATGAGCCGAACGTGACAAGGCCTAGTTGGACCGTTTTTTGTTTCTGTCATCTCTATCCCCACTTGTCTTGTTGCTCCTTAAAACACTTTCTGTATGGGTGCATCATAAATACCCAATACATACGTTTTTAGAAATAATGTAGAGATTGAATAAGAGGGGCACAAGAACCCACCACTGTCCTACTCCTCCAGAGGTGTACGAGGATGTCATTCTGCCTCCTACCTGTGCCACATCCCGGACCCACATTTAACCAATACCTTCAGATCTATAAGTTATACAATAGGCTCAGGTGGTCCCTAGGAATCCCTATCGCTTTTAAGCTATTGTGGTGGTGTTTCACGCAGTACAAGCGTATAGTAACATAATATAACATAAGAATTGTCTATTCACACAGTCAAGCACACAATGTTCCATAAAAGCTAGGAACAAACAGAAACACTACCCCTTGCGGTGCTTTGCATTTAGAGGTTCGCCAGGACTCTTCGCTGACAAGGGGTGCTGTCGTCTTCACACATGTCCTGAACCATAGCCATGATGTGTTTGGATGCCGGCAGGTCTGGAGGATCTGGCTGCTTGAACATGCAGCCTACTTGTCTGCTGCACCACCTGTGCATGTGTTGAATCTTAAACGTGCACTCCTGCAATTTGGTTGCCAGGTAGACTAGAGGATGATGATGAGTAAGCAGTAGAAACGTTCTCCCCCAAACATAGGGGTGGAAGCATTCGATGCCCACGAACAGGCCAGCATTTCTCAGTCTACTAAGAGTAGATTCTTTCCGCTGTTGTGACCGTCGTGGATGCCAAGGAAACTACGCTTTCGCCTTCCTTTTGTGTCTGTGTGATGGTCGCCGCTATGCTATATCTAACGGCATCCATCCACAGTGATGTGGTGCGGTCCTGCAGGGGGACCGTGCGTATGATGTTTTTTATTTCTCTCCCTGCGACATTGGCAAAGATGCTGAGTATGTTGGGTGGTTCTTGGGTGCCGATGGCACCTACGAAGTCCTCAAATTCTTCCACCCACTCTTCCCATCGCTGACCCTGATCGTGGTGCGGGTTTGGTGTGAAAGGGGAGGGTCTCCTCATTAAGCTAGTGTGGGAGGAGGGTGTTCCTGGTGACCCTGGTGGTTGGGCATTGGGGTTCGCTGCGTCTTGATTCGACATGTTGGCACTACTGGGTGCGCTTTAGTAGCTCAGGTGGCACGTGGATGCCGATTGTTGTTGTCTCCTGCAACACTGTGGTCGCTTTTCAGGTGTTGGTGTGTGGCCTTTCCTTCTGGGCACTTGAGTTGGCTGGTCTGGTGGGACGGGTCAGTTGGGTCAGTTGTGGCGTTTGTCTTTACTTGATGGCGTTCACGTGGGTCGTTAGGCCCTGTGTTTTGGCCTTTTCTGTGGGTATGCATCACTGGGTGGGAGATCCGGGGTTTAATCCTGTTGGGTCCGTAATACGTTTACTTAGGCGTGTCCCGTTGTGGGAGACACGGGGCGTCCCGCCTATTTTCTCTGTTCAAGTGTCACTGGTTGAGAGGCACGGGGCTAAGCCCTGCTAGGCCTTTGGTACGTTCGCTTTTATTGGTGGGTCTGATTTTCACACTCTGTAATGTCATGGTGTGGGAGACGTGGGTTTCCCACTTTGATTTATTATTTGTTTTTGTGTGACACTGAGCGGGCGACGCAGGGTTAACCTCGCTGGGTTCTGTCCGTTTTTTACCAGCTGTCACTCTGGGAGACACGGGGCTTCCCTCGGCTGTGGCTTCTTGCTTTCCCAACCCTTGTTTGAGCTCCTTACTTGGGTTGTTGTGGCCACGTCGGGTTATTCTACTCGTTCGCTCCGAGCGGACGGGATGGATCAGCTGGGCTTGTAGCACGGTCGCGGGCGTCTTCTCCTCACTCCGCTGGCGGGTGCGATGGATCAGCTGGGCCTGCAACGCGGTGGCTGGCGTCCCTCTTCTCTCCGCTGGCTGCTGGGACTTCCGTCGCGGGCACACGGGCCCTACCTCTTCACAGGGCACACTGGCCTCTGCATTCACAGGGCACACGGGCCCACCACGATTGCTGGGAACACTGGCCCTTCGGCAGGGCACACGGGCCTCTGCGACTGCTGGGCACTCGGGCCCTCCAGCAGGGCACACGGGCCGCTGCACCGTTACAGGGCACACAGGCCCTCTCAAACTGCCGGGCGCACAGGCCCTCCAGCAGGGCGCACAGGCCCTCCAGCAGGGCACACGGGCCACTGCTTTGTTACAGGGCACACAGGCCCTCTCAAACTGCCGGGCGCACAGGCCCTCCAGCAGGGCACACGGGCTGCTGCTCAGTTACAGAGCGCACTGCTCTTCAAACCTGCTGGGCATACAGCCCTCCGCTGCTGCCGACACACGAGGGTTCGTCGGCCTCGTCGTCAGTGTTAGACTATCACCAACTCTCATACATTCACGCACAATCATGAGACGGAGCATGGCCTGCTGTGAACTGTCTTTATTCACTCATACAACGTAACTGCCGTTTTCCCTCTCGGCCCCTCCCTTTCCGCCCTCTTCCCGCTTCTCTCTGTGTCTGTGTTCTTAAAGGGGCTATGTCCCTTTTACTCATGTATAACAACGGGGTGGCTGAAGAATGCTTTATTTTATTTTGCAAAAGGTGTCCCCCTGCGTAGGACTACACTCAAACGGTTGTCCTTTCTTAAAAAATGCATTTAGAAGTTCTGTTTTTTCAGAAACTGTTGGCACAATTGTGGCGTAGTTCTCAGCTATGTCTAAGAATGACTTGAGTTCTTTCTTGTTTCTTGGTGCTGGGCCCTTCGTGGTTTGATCGAGGAGCTTGTGCCTGGGCCTGATTCCTTGAGCTGAAATTTAGTAACAAAGGTACTGTTCTTTATCTGTATTAAACTCACCTCCTCTGATTTCAGCCTCCGTGTGTGTAACACAGTGAGTGTTTAAAGTGGTATTGTGAATGTCTTCCGTCTAACCATGGAATATTATGTCATCCTGAAATAAAGCAACTTTAGGGACCTAACATATCTGAACAGGGAGTCCAGAGTTCTCTGAAATACTCAGGCTCCTAAACCGAGTCCGAAGTTCATTTGTGTAGACGGGATCCCTGAAAAGGTGCTAAAAATCCTATGAGGAATGAGTTGTGATGTTTCACCTGAAAGGAGTGGTTGAGGGAAGATGTGAGTTACTACCTCTTGGTTGAGGCTGCGTTGTACTACACAGTGGTTTATCTGTTTAGAGAATGGTTTCTTTATCAGACTACAAGGCGGAACCTGTGGGTCACCACGACCGCTTCTGGGGTTGCTTGGATTAATAGCGTTGATAGTACCCCTTCCCCTACTCACTTTATATTTGACTGGGACTGCTTCCTGACCAAAGTATTATCTTGTGTTTTTACCCTTTTATGCACTACAGCCCGATATGGAAAACACATCAGTCGGTAAGATAGCCAGGCGGGGGTTGAGCATTTGCTGCTGTGATCTGCAGGTTGCAGGTTCGAATCCCTGCAAGGCCAACTCAGCCTTTCATCCTTTCCGTGGTCATCCTTTCCGTTGGGATGATGTATGTAAATATGTACTAGGTACAGCACATAGGCGTAAGCATTACATAAATAAAGAAATCCTCTTTATGGTTGCCAAGGATGCTTTCTAAAGACTCAGCTTGTACAGACAGGACTTGCTCTTCTCAGTTGAAGTCAAGAAATAAGTCCAGCTTTGCTTGGTCCCACCATCCCAAAATGGCTGGCCCCTGCTTGTCCAGGTATACACTCATCTGGGCTGAGAATCCCTTGGAGTTTAAATGACAGACTGTATAGTCTTAGGAGATTTGCTCGTGATCCACCATAGGCTGTAGGATTTATGCCTACTTTCTTCACTATCACAGTATTCTTGTTGATCAAACATTTGTAAGTCTGTAGATGAAAGACGGTGATGTTTGAACCAGAGTCCACCATTAGTCTGCCCTTATTGCCAGCGACATTCACAATGCAATGTGCTTTGATCTTTCTGTTTTTCGTAGCTTGGATGCATAGGACAACAGTAGTTTCATCATTGCTGAGGGGGTGGTCATTGATCTCTTCTCCTGAGGGAGCTGCTACTGTGTTTCAACGCCTCGAACAACAGACCTTTGTGTAGTGTCACATTTTCCAAAAATGGCAGTCTTTTTGTAGGGCAATTGATGTTGCGTCCCTGGTGCTCCATGCTCCCACATTGATGACAAGGATGTATTTCGTTGTCTTCTCCATTATTTTCTGTTTCTGAGGACTAGATTTCCTCTCCTGGGTATGGCCTCTGGATTTAAGTTGATGGCTTGCATTTCTGAGGTGGTTGTGCTCAAAAATGCTTTGTTTTTTCTCACAGAAGTCTCCTCTATGGGCCTGGCTATCTGTAGCGCTGTGTTGAATGTGAGGTCTTTTTGTCATATAAATCTTTCTTGCGCCTTCTCACTGCTACTGTACGCAAGTCGCATGTCTCCTATAAGTGCTTTAGCGTGTGTCTAAAAGTTGCATGTAGCAGCTAGATCGCTAAGTTTGACTATGTAATCATCTAGGGCACTGGTCAACTGTGTCGAGGTTAGAAATACATTTTTTGCGACACAGTATTTTCTTTGTTGCCCAACTCTTTGTGTTTCTCCTCATCCCTTCTTTAAAGTCGTCGTCTGCCATGGTAGGCAGCGCTGGTTCTGCTTGTAGACCATTGAATATCCTCTGCCCTTACACACCCATCTCATTAAACAACATTTGTTTTTTCCTTGCAGCAGCATCGTCGTTTCCTCCCACCACCTCAATGTAGTTGGTGAACATCTACAACCACTAATGCAAGCAGACTGAAGGCTTGATGGGGGAAAGCAGGGCTTTTGGGGCGGCAGGTCAACTTGCATATTTGTGCTGATTGAAAGAACTCACAGAAGAACTCATCCCCAACCTGGAGCTAATTTTGCACAGAAGAATGAGGAGGCAGCTGTGTTCTTCAGCCTCTTTAGTTCCATCCTACTGTCTCTAGTGGATGATCATCTCAAAGTCTCTGAACACGCTATCTTCACTCAGTTCTTTATGGATTAAGGATCTTAGTAGCTGTCCTCTTGGCATTTCCCCATTGACATCTATTGCAGGTCATGGTCTGATCAACTTTGCCCCACAGTGGGGGAACACACTACCTTAGGGGACAGAATTTATTCGGCAAACCCCTGTGCTCTCTCCCCGATGTAATCCAGAAATCTCAGACAAAGGGGCGTATGTACTGTGGATCATCCCACTCTTCCAAGGTCCCTCTTGTCCCTCTCAATACCACACAGGCATGGCAATGTCCTCTTCCTTTCCCAGTGGCCTTTCTATACTATGCCATCTATTCCTCACTTCCCCCTGCAGTCCAGTAGTCCGATTGGGGTCCAGTCCCACGACTCTGGACTGTAGCAGGGGCTGGATTTCTAGCTCGTAATTTCCATTGGCTTTGCAGGTCATCAGCATAAGGGCATTATAACCTCTGCTTAGAATTCTGAAAGTGAACCCACAGGAGGTTGCTTTGCTCATTGTTGTTGCAGTTGGTTCAGCTTCATGTGAGGGTTTCTTCATACTGTTGCATTACTGGGTTGGCAGTTGGCTGAAGTTTCCAATCTACAGCAGCCTCATCTCCTTGGTGTGTCTCTTGTGGCCCACAGTTAGGGTATGTGTCGTGCATATGCTCACCCATTGCATATACGTTTCAAAGAGACCAGCTCGATACCATACCAGAAGATGCGCTTGAAGGCAGGCTTCATGCAGATTCTCATGACAGGTGCAAGGATGTCAAGAGTGTTGGAGATGGAGAGTTGAAGGTTAGTAAAGGTAGTGTCAGAGTGAGAGTCAGAGGAAGGAGTTGGGGGAATGAAGGTGGCGGAAAAAACAGCAACTGACACTCGCTTCATAGATCGAATGACAGAGAAGAAGACTTGCAGTGCAGGCTAGGGCTTGGCCGGGGGACCTAGCAGGTCAAACCTAGAGGGAAGGAGAATATGATCAGACCAGGAGAGAGGTCTAGTGAGAGGGTTAGAGATGGTGATGTCAGCATCGATGAGAAAATCCAAGGTGTGACCGGCTGAGTGTGTCGGACCAGGTGGAAGAATGGAGAGGGAAAGAGTATCACAGAGGTTGCAGAAGAGTCCAGAGGCCACACCAGGGGAGTCAAGGTGAATATTGAACTCTCTTAGGAGGAGAAGCTTGGAGGCAAAAGCCAGGGGAGAAGAGGTGAGATCAGACACACTGAGAGGAAGGGGGAGACAGGGCTAGGTGGCTTGTAGATGGGGGCAAGAGTCAGCAAGAGGATAGGAGAGCCACCAAGCCTGAAGATGAGACATTCGAAGGAGGAGTAGGGCTGAGTGGGTATTTTAGTAGCAGGAACCCATTAAGGGAAGATCAGGGCCACCCCACCCTGGACCAGTTACGTCTGGGCTTGGAGAGGATCTTGTAGCTCTCTGGGAGGAGATTGTCAAAACTTGTGACAGAGCTGGCAGTGAACCACATATCGGTAAGAGCAAGGATGTCTAGATTGAGATTGTCAAGGAGGTGGCCGATGTCAGAAGAGTGTTTGATGGCAGAGCGAGAGTTGAGAGTAGCCAAGTGGAGCTGGTATTCACTTTTGAAGGGCTTCGGAGGAGGGATAAAGGCATGTGGTACACCTGTTGGTGCTGGCAGAGTGGCCAAAGGGGAGGTAGAAGGAGGAGTGGCAGGAGAAGGGAGGAGGTTGATGAGAGACAGAAGATGCCTATCAAGAAGGAGGAGGTTGGGCTGAGAGCCCTGGACCAAGACAGTGCCATTTCGCTAGACATTAATGATGGTCCTAGAGGAAAGGAAGTATGTCAAGAGAACTTCCCAACAGGTGCCACCATTAATGGGAGAGGAAGAGAAAGGGGAGAGCACTGAGACCTTATGGAGAATCAAAAGGTCCTGAGTGGGAACAACTAAGAAGATGTTGGTGACTGTCTGCCTGGAAGAAGCATTGACATAGGTGTCAGCGATGGGCAGGCTTGGAGTGGAGACCAAGAGATCCTTCTTGAACTTATTTTTTCCAGACTTTGAAAGAGAGATAGGTTAGGTGATAGAATAGTAGTTAGTGAAGATAGAGGGGATTGAAAGCACCATGTAGGGAGGGCATGGAGAGAGGGAGGGGTGGAGAGAGGGAAAACTGCAGTGTACAAGACCAAACTTTAACAAAGAGCGGAGCAACATCCTAGAATCAAGTGTCCAGGATAAGGGAAAAGTCGAAGTTTCAGCAACAACAGAAAAAATCAAGAGATCTAGAGGTGAGTCTTCTGGGTAGAGGGAAGGGATCCTTGATAGAGGGAAACGCCTAATATTCAAACACAAAACCAAATGCAAAAACTCTCAGGTTTGACTTTCCTAGCAGAGGAACAAAAGCCTAATTTTCAAACAAAAGCAAATGCAAAAACATACTCAGATTTGAATTTCCCAGAAAGTCGAAAAACGCCTAATTTTCAAACACAAAAGCAAATGCAAAAACCACTCAGATTTGAATTTCCTAGAAGAGGAAAAAAAGCTGTAGTGGCTAGCTACGATAATTCACATGATGCCAGATATGGCTAATATACAACAGCGACATGCACCAGACTATACATTTAGCTAATAGGAGTAATAAGAGAGTAAGGACAGTTTAATAGGGAGCAGTAATAGCTGTGGCCCCTGCCCGCACCTTTATTACCTTGTTAGTTGCTGCTGGTTGACGGCTGTACTCCCATGGTGAACACCAGCAAACATACTCTGGAGCTGCTACTGTGGGAGCTGCCCTTTGCCTTGGGGCCCTTTGCTGGAAGGGCTGCAATGGGCAGTGGGGCTGTCCTGAGTGCCAAAGTGAACTAGGGCCCAAACAGGGTCAGGGGCGGGCAGAGGGAGGGAGCAGGAGGAGGCTCAAGGGGTGGGAAGGAAAGGCAACTACTGTAGCCTCGAGGCGGCAAGATGGAAATAACACTTTTTAACAAATTAAGGCAGCAAGATGGAAAAATCAATATTAGCAGCAAACACGAGCAGAACCCTCAACCCCTTACCGTATGCTAAGGCCAGCAGATGAACATCTGAATGATTTGAATGCTCATCTGAAAGAGGGCAAATATTCACTGATAATGCTGGGTGGTGCACCCTACTTCTTCATTATGCAGGCAAAGCAATGTTAATTGCCTGGACACCGAAATCTCTTCAAATTCCTCTGGACAGACAGGTACACATACTTTAAGAGCTAATTTTACCTAAAAGTAAATATTGCAAAATCCAGAGCAAAATATCTAGGAGCCAAATCAAAGTATCATATATCAATGTTTTCTAACAGTGAAAGTGTCAGGCGTCTACTTACCCTCCCAATCCTCCTCACCTGAATCTTCGGAAGGTATTTCCTTGGAGATCGTAACAGATGTCTTGCGGTCTTGCTTCTTTTCAAGTGTCAGCCTTTCCTTAAGACTCCGGTCCTTCGAAACCTGTCCTCAGAGGACCCCGGGGAGCCAGCCCCAAATTCAGGGAAAAAGCCGAAAGGCAGAAAAAAAACCCTGATGTACCATAGTACATGATGAATGTCTGTTGTCCAGATAGTAGGAGAGTGAAAGACTGATCCTTGAACTGGTATTATAGCAAGTGGAAGCTCAACTGGACAAAGGCGGGAAATGTAACCAAATGCAACTGTGGCAGGCAAAACCCAAATGGAAGACCGAGAAAGAAAAGGCAGAAGTGAGAAGGGAGAAGAAAGGAATAGCAGAGTGTTTGTTCCAGTAGGCAGGAAAAGGACTAGATTGGAATAAAGGGAAGATGGAGTTAAAAGGGTTTAGGCTGAAAAGAAACAAAATTGTACAGAGTATTCCAGCATGTAGCAACGTCTATAGACAAGAATGATGCCTGAATGCGGAAGCCAGATAGACGGAAAACAGAAAATAGACTCCAGAACCAAGAGTATGTCAGGTAAGAAAAATAAACGAGTGGGAGCCAACGGGTCGGTAGGGAGAGGGGACTCGCGGAGAGTCACGGAATATACTCCGCACCCAAGGCGGTAATAAAACAGCAAGACGCGGCTATAGAAGCCGAAGTAAGGAAGAAAGGAGCAGCGGGTTCGGGTGAGGAAAGAGCGAACCCGCATTAAACTAAGACTAGGAGGTGGAGTATGCCGAAGTAAAGGGTAAGAGAGCACAAGGGAGTAACGCGGGAGCCGCGAAAGCGGAAAGAAAGTAGGAAAAAGTGAAAACACTGGAAAGATTAGAACGGAACAAGAAACAAAGGGTTAGATAGAAACTGCAGAAGTGGTGTCAGACGAGGCTGACACAATTCTCAAAAGGCGAAATCCAAAGCGAGTGTCACGGAGCGTTGTTAGTAGGAAGAAAACACAGATACAATGCACCGAGAGGGGGGCAGAGCCTGGTTGTATACAGGAAGCCACCATACTGGGTGAGGACTAGAGCGGGGAGAGAGGAGTAAGCCTAATGCCTCCAGCGATTCCACAGCTTCCACCCGCTGTTCCTGACAGTATACCCCCTTCTCCTCGGTACTCCCCCCGGCTTTCTGGAATATAGTGTGTGGAATCTTTTTAACAATCTGGGGGAGTGAATGTAGTTCACAGGTTCCCAGGACCTATCTTCTACTGGGTATCGCTTCCAATGGACCAGATATTGAACCTTGCCCTTGCGGTATCTGGAATCTACAAGATAGGCAACCTCGTACTCATCAGGTACTTGAGCCATGGGAGTCTGCACCCTGCGAAATTTCCGCTGAAAAGGATCTCCTTTGTACCTCTTTAGTAAGCAGGTGGGAAAGACTGGATGTACCCTCTGGAGGTATTCAGGTAGTTTAAGTCTATAAGCCACAGGATTGATTCGAGATAATATGGGAAAGGTACCCAAAAACGTGGAGAAAATTTACCAGTGTGAACCCATTTCGGCAGGAATTTGGTGGATAACCAGACTAACTAACTGGTCTTCCAGTCTGGGTTAGGACCTCTACTCCTGTCGGCTCATCTCTTCTGTGACTGTCGACTAGCTTCATGTAACTTTTTAGCCAAGGCATGTGCCTCATGAAGGTCTTTTAGAACACTATCAAGAGCTGGGAGGCTGGTGGACTGTATACTTGACCAGGGTAAGTGTTGAGGATGATAGCCATATGTGCAATAAAATGGGCTCATCTGGATGGATGGATGTATGTACAGAATTGTTGTATGTAAATTCAGCCTGAGGGAGAAATCGAAACCATTCATCCTTCTGGGGACTACAAAAGCATCTCAGATACTGTTCGAGGCTGGCGTTAAGTCTTTCTGTTTGTCCATTGCTCTGAGGATGGTAACCTGAAGAAAGGGCTCTGTGGATCCTGTTAATGACTTCAATTCAGCAATCCCACTATGTCAGTGCCTCGTCTGGGTCGCCCGAGGAAAGCCCTTATTTATATATTTTTATGACAAGTTATAAGCTGGATGATAAACCCTTATATAAAGCCCCTCTCTTTGAATCCCCCTGACCTCACTGAGCCAAGAAGTAAGTTTGTTTTGCAATTTAAAAGGTTTATTGAGAAAGTAAACAATATATATATATATATCACACTTTTATGAATAAATTAATATTTGATAGCACACTTAGGCATATGACAGTGATCAACAATGGATGATGTTACACTAGCACACTGATTTAATTACTTAGGAGTTAGTATAGGGAGGATAAGGTAGCTGAGAATACTTTTATGATTTCAAGGAAATGCAATGATGAATAAAAATGCAGTACAGAAATAAACTAATCGGGTTTCACAAGAAATAATATGTTCACTTTTCCCCTTGTGGCAATTCACTCCTCCCCTATTCAATATAAGGAGATGGAAGTAAGCACGCAGTTTTCAGGAATACAATCACAATACAATACGAATTTCAGTTCCCCCCCCCTAGCAAGCTTAGAGAAACAGGGATGGTTTTAAACACAGGCAAAAGTACTTTTAAATGTGGTATGCAAAGAAGGGAAAAATATGCTAAAAATGATTTTAATTCCCTGTAGGAGGTTCAGGGTTGGGGATAGCTATTAAGATTAGTTCAAGTCACATTGGCAATGATTCAGGAATGATTATCAGAGGATTACAGCAGTTGCGAGCAAAAGACGGCTATTTTTGACAGGAGCTAATTTTTCAATTCGCGGCAATTTTTCCAAATGCGTCGAGCGCGATTACGGAAAAACTATAAGGATCAAAAGATACAGACGATTTTGTGGAGATAGATTTTCAGAAATGAAATTAAAGTTTCAGAATGACAGATGCGCTGTGGAAGGTTTTGGATCAACAGGATGGACACACAATTCTATGATGCAGTTCTAGATAGGTGGAAATGGTTTGAATTAGATTATTGTAAACTAAGAGATTGGTTTGCACAATTCTGGCTGAGTACTCACACTATAAATTTCAAATAGGCCGTCAAGGTCTGGTCAGGTTTGGACTGGACTCCTGGCGGGTGGTTCTGAAGTCACAGCTCTCTGGGTCAGCTCTGCACTGCTGGTCTGGTCTGGCACTCGGCACTGCACAGCGGTCTGGATCTCTGGTTCTGCTGGTCTGGATTAAGTGGATTCTGGATACAGCACTGCTTTCTGGGTACTGGCACAGGGTTCTAGCCAGAATCAAACAGCTCAGCCCGGCTGTTTGAATAATTTGCAAAAGATTTTGAAGCCTGCTCAAAAAGGATTCAGCTGGTGGTTCAGGCCTCTTTGCTACAAGTTCTGAAGTCAGGATTCTAAGTTCTGGAGATGGTCCTTCTGGATATTGTCTGGTCCGGCAAAGTGCTTCACAAGAAAGGGGAAAGTGAAGCTTCTGCCTGTCCAAAGCAGTCTCTTTTTATGTGTTTTGAAAATGGGTGTGTGCATGGGCATAACTAAGCCTGCCCCTCACAACTTATCATTAGCCAAGTCCTCCTCTCTCCCTTGATTGGGGGAACTGAGTTGTGAGTCATCGTGATGAGGTATGTTCATGGGTCAGAGGATCCTCCCCTTTGGTTTCACTTAGAAAACTCAATTTTACCCAAAACACATATTTCCCAGATATACAGTTTGTTTAAATTACATGTACACATCATATATTACTTAAGGTAGGTCTCTGTTCCAACTCTGATGTTTCTAAGAGCTTGGGTTAAGAAATGACAACATATTTTTGTTTTTGGTAGCTTTTCCAATATTGGACTTTTACACAAATTTACACAGAGGTACAGCCCCCTTCTGGGCATATTACAGTAATTTACTATGTCTCTAGCATAAACCCTGTGTCTGCAATATTAATGAATAGCGGGGTTCGGTCTTAGAACATCACAGAGTGACCAGCTGGGTCTTGAACTGTGAGTAAAATTGTCATTTTAAGAATCTCAAAGTTGTACATTTCTGTCATATGGTTACAATTAGTTATCAGTATTTTTATAAAACATATATTTGCCTTCAATTCAATTCACAAAAGTGTCTGGGTCCGCCCCCAGAAACTTGGTGAGTCAGAGATCACATGTCCTTCCTTCCAGGCAGAGAACTGTTTACACATACACATCAAATCAGCATATTCTATTCAATGGAAAGAGTCTATTGTGTTGACTGAGGTCAACAGACCAGGGGGCCACTCTGCATTTGATTAACAGAAACCTGTGATTTCCTGCCTTTTTGTGTGGAGTTCTGAGGTGTGAAGGCTTCCCAGCCTCTTGGACTGTTAATTGAATCAGACTGTCTTCTGGGATCCGCAGGTGTTAAGAATGTTCATTAACCAGCAAGGCTTTGAAGTCCAGGCTGGCTCAGGCTCCTTTGTCAGCTACTGAAATGCAGTTCTCCTGTCAGAGTTTAGATCGCTAGCGCCGGTTAGTGTCCAATGCGGGTACTGCACCTATTTTTGGAAGCTGTCTTGAATTAATACATTTCATAAAGGGGATTTAGCTTGACAGCATATGATTTTAGCTGACATCGTTTTGATGGGATCCTTGCAATAGAGTGATGTGGAACACCCCACAAGAAGGTTGAATCTTTATAGTGGTTTTGTGGGCCATGATTTTAGCAACTTTTGACACCAATGAAATTAATTTTTGAACAGCTCTGGGTGCAACCAAAGGATGGGTCTGGGAATTGTCAAAAGTGGATGGTGGCTTATCTGTCAGGTTTTCACTGCGTTTTTTCTGGTGGGCAGCATTGCTTTTTATGCTATCAACAACGCACAGTGATGTTGTAGGGCTCAGATGCGTGGGTGAAAACATCCCACAAGCCCCCCTTCTTGCGATGGCCATTCTGATCTTCCATCGATGGAGCTTCGCAAGACTGGGATGTTAGCAACATCTTCTTCTGATTCCGGAGATGACAAAGTTCAGCATCTTTTCCTCCATCAGGTGGATCGATCAGTTCTCCTCGCCGGTCCCGATGGTAGTATTGAGCGGTACTCCGGGCCCCTCGGATCATTTTCCTTGGCCAGTCTCCAGGTTTTCCCTCTCCTAGGATGACAACGCAAAGCGGCAATACCTATTTGTAGACATTTCTCCCCCACTATTGATATAGTGGAGCGGCATATACATTTTATGAATCAAGAGACATTCGCATTCTAAAAAACAAGATATATTCAGGAGACATTTGCATTGTTGTTACTATATTTTTGATATGTGGAATATTTTAGGGTTGGAGTTTTTGTTGATCTGGAGCGGCCCCCTCTGGGATTCCAGGGGATTCCTCCAGTTGTCACAGAGTGTGCCTGGGATGGCAACACTTTAGCTGCTTAACATGGACCCACTTATCTTCCCCCTCTACCAAACTGTCTTTGGGCATGCGGTTCTTGTAGGCGACTGGGGAGATCTTGTCTACAATTTCAAAAGGTCCCTTCCATGTAGGCAAAAATTTCCGCTGTTTGGCCTGGTTCCTTTGAAAATTGTATAGATAGACCCGGTCTCCCACATTGTATTCTTTCATGGTAGTTTTCAAATCGTAATGGGTCTTCATGCTATCAGCTGATCTTTCTGGATTCCGCTGATCATAGGCAAAAGCATGTTGAAGGTGTTTCCTTAAATTCTCCACATACTCATGAGTTGTGGAGGCATTTATCAATGTCTGCTCTTGGGTCCTGTAGAGCAAATGCTGGGGAAGCACCATCTTGCGTCCAGTCATCAGCTGAAATGGTGACATTTTAGTTGCAGATGAAGGGGTAGATCTGATGGCCATTAGGACCCGAGGTAATCGGATATCCCAACTTGGCCCAGAATCTGCCACAAACTTTTTTAAGATGCTCACAATGGTTCTGTTGTATCTCTCCACTGCACCAGAAGAGGCTGGCTGGTAAGCAATATGTAGCTTCCTTTTAACCCCCAGTATCTCCCACATCTTAGTCATTACTTCGCTGGTAAAATGGCTACCTCTGTCTGACTCAATCCTTTGGGATAGACCAAAACGCGAAAAGATGTGGTTGATCATCAGGGCAGCTGCTGTTTAGTAAATAGTAAATTTAGTAAATAAGCATGTCATTGTCAACATGTACTTATTTCCCCTAGAGGAGCGAATCACGGGGCCTATGAAGTCGACTTGCAAATCTGACCATGGCAGTGTCATCCCCCTCTTTTGGAGAGGCGCACAGTGTGTGAGGGATGTTGGCTGAAATTGTGCACACACAAGACACCCCTTCAAGTATTGGTCGAGGTCCTGCACCATGTGTGGCCAGTATGCAACCTCTCTTAAGATCTCAAGTGTTGTATGAAACCCCCTATGACCGGCTGTGGCCGCATCATGAGCGTGACTTAACATCAGGTTTCGGAATGAGGTAGGGACCACCCACTGATCATGGCCAGCTTGGGATTTCCTTACCAGCAAATCGTCTTGGATTCAGAACATTTTTGGACATTTCATCAACACTCTAAGGTCCTCTTTCCCAATGTAATTGGTATCCGTTAGGGGAAAGATCTCAGGGTCCTTAATGTGTTGGTAAAACTTACCAATTATTGGATCCCCCTTCTGAGCCGTAATCAAATCAGCATCTGGGGTCTCCTTACTCCATTGTGCAGTTGAAAGATCATTGTGAGCATTTGACTGGGACCTAGTGATAGAAGTGACCTGGAGTTCCCCCAACAGGGACTCTATTTCTATTAGATCCCCTTGGATGGCCCCGGTTTTGGCCAGCTGATCAGCTAAGTCATTTCCAGTTTTGTCTGGTCCCTCTACTTTGGAATGACCCTTGATCTTTTTCCAGTAGATGGTCATCCCGTTCGAGGTGACCAGATCATCAATGTTTTGAATTAACTTCCCATGTTTCAAGGGTTTGTTATTAGCACATAACATGCCTCTGGTTTTCCAATTAACCAGGTGCTCCACAAACCCGTTCCGTACATAATCTGAATCTGTGATTATGACCAGTTCGTGGAGTTGATGTTGGACAGCAGTGAGGATGGCTTGATACACAGCCATCAATTCTGCCACCTGACTACTTCGGGGACCAATTTTGTATCCAGCGGAGGGTTCTGGGAACTCCTTCACCCATGCATTCCCTACGCCAGCCACCAGTTATTTTTCCCCGTTGTTGTCAACATGGTAAGAGCATCCATCCACATAGAAAGTGTGCATTCCCTCACACTTGTCTTCTTCAAAGACTTTGTGTGGGGAATTAAGGTATGCCTCCATGTTGTCCTTGATTTTTAGACTTTCGTCCTCGAGACAGTTTTCTCTGGCACAATCATGCAAGTCAGCCAGACCTTGCGCGAGGGGACTCTTCTTGTTTTGGCCATATCTGACCTCCACAGAAAAGCCTTGCATTGACAGAATCCAGGAAGTAATTCGGGAATTACTCACATTTCCGGCCCGGATTCGGTCACTTTGGAGAGATTGCAGAGGCTGGTGTGGAGTCTCCACTATGATGTGTTCCCCCTGGATAAACGGGCGGTAATTCTTCAATGCCCACACCATTGCCAGGAGTGTCTTCTCACAATCGTTGAATTTTTCCTCCACAGAGGATAAACTTTTTCTCGCATAGGAGATTACTGTATTGACCTTGTCATGCTTTTGATATAATACTGCAGTCAAGCATGTATTAGAGAACCCTGTCTCCAAGAAAAACTACTTGTTTCTGACAGGGTAAGTTAGGCAGGGTGCTTGTGAGAGGCTTCTTTTGAGCTGTCCTACTGCCTCAGATTGTTCTGGACCCCATTCCCACTTGACCCCCCCCCTTCAAGAGATGAATCAGGGGTCTGGTGATCTCTGCGTAGTCCTCAATGAACTTTCTGCTGTAATTAGTCAGTCCAAGGAGGCTCCTTAGTTCCCGCAGAGTTGTGGGGTCTTTCAGGTTCTGAAGTGCTTCCACTTTCTTTTCTTGGGGACAGAGACCCTGAGGAGTAATCTCATGCCCCAAGAAATTAACACGGGTTCTACACCACTGTGCTTTCTGAAAGGAAAGTTTTGCTCCGACGGCCCTCAACTGGGTCAGAACGTAACAGATCTCCGCTATATGTTCGTCCACAGTTGAAGTTTTGATGAGGACATCATCTACATAAGCCAGGTTACCCCTTGTACCCAGTTCGGGCATGGCCTTGTGTAGGAAAATGTTGAATTAATTGCCGGAGTTGAGGTATCCGAAGGGAGTCCAGGTCCACGTGTACTGCTGGACCCCAAAGGTAAAAGCCAGTTTGTATTGGTCCTCCCTACTGACAGGCACGGTCCAGTATCAATTGGTCAGGTCTATTGCAGTGAATACCTGTGACCCCTGAATCTGGGCCAGCCCTTGGTCAATGTAGGGCAGAGGCCATCGGGAAGTATGGACCCATTTGTTGAGCTCCCTAAGGTCAGCGTTGAGTCTCCACTGGCCGTTTGACTTCAATATTCCCAGCACCGGATTATTGAAGGTGCTGTGTACTGGACGGATTATTCCCCCGGGACTCAAAGTTCTTAATTATTTCAGTAAGGGACTCCATTGATGCGAGAGGCAAGCAATATTGCTTCACAAACACTGGAGTCATGCCAGGGTCCGTGGGAATTGTTGTTGTGTGGATGTCGGCGCGACCACAGTCATATGAGTCTACCGCAAAGAGATCTTGGAAATCCAAGAAAACTTGTTTCAACTTTTGCTTCTGTTCCAGAGTCACACAGGCATCAGCTAGGTTGACTCTCTCTTCCACCATCTGCCTGAAGCCTGGAAAGACTTCTGGTTTTGCTATCTCAGCGGCCTCCTCCAGCTGGGTGGAGAAGTCCCTGGTCAGAGTGCTGATTTGGACTGGAGGCTTCAGGTGGGAAAGGCAGCCCTCATGGAACTGGAAAATCACCTCATCCCTTCTGAAGTCACAAGTCACATCTTCCTTACCATAAGGGCAGGAAGTGTACACCAGGAAGTTCCCCCCATGCCGGGTAAAGATCCTGTCTGGTGTTGTATTGTCATCACTGTCACTGTCAAAACAGTCCTTGGGGATTGGTCCTGACAGTTAATTTCCTAAATCAATGGAGAAATGTCGGTCATCAACCGCCATTCCAATAATGGTGCCTGCGGCTAGAGTAATACTCTTTAAGTATCCACCTCTATTGGAATGGTGTCATGTTCTATGATGACTAATGGTGTTGGGTTTACCCCCAACCCTTGCTGTTGGAGAGAAGCATTTAGATGAATATAAGCATCAAGGTTTTTTAATTTTTGTCCTCTTTTAACTTTCACTTCCAGGGAGAATTGTCGGGTCCTTTCTGGGATGGTGACTTCCTCTTTAATCTGAATTTCAACTGCATAAGGTAGCAATTGAGCTGACCTAAATGATTTTTCTGGATCATCAAAGCCCATGGGATTATCCGCTAATCGGGACCAAGCTTTGAAGTTTATTAGGTCCAAACTAATGGCAAAGTGATTGAGAATGTCACTGCCTAAGTAAAAGGCGGAAGTGACGTCTCGCACGACCCAACAATTATGGACTATGCTCTTGTTGCCAATGGAGATTTTGAGCATACACCTGCTTGGCAGGAGATGTTTGGAATTAGGTGTTTCCAGATCCATTTCCCATTTGTCTATCAGTTTGAATGTGGGAATGGCTGGATCTTTTGGGAGTTGTCGGAACACAGCTTCGCTGAGGAAGCTCTTACTGTTGTTCACACACACTCGGGCGAGAACAGAGCCCTTCCCTTCATTTAACTGAACGGGGATGAAAACCTGCTCTCCAATTTGCTGAATATCAGCCAGGCATTGAGCTGATTTCATATCTTTCTGGACTATCCGAGTGGGAATGTCTGATTGTGGATTAGTAAAGAATTTCTGAGTCTTTCCTTCCAGTGTGGAATACCACCTTAAAGTGGAAGGAAGGTTAATTTTCAGAAATAGAGAGGACCCCCCCATCACGAGGATGTTGCCCTACTGCTATTACCGTCATGTCTGGAATTTGGTTGTTCTGGAAGTGAAATTCTACTTGGTCAGATTTTTGTTCAACCATGTTGCAGGTGCCGTTTAAACTAACATGGTTGACGCTCTGTTTTAATTTTATTGGTCGGCTAGTCTGGGTCCAGAGGACCTTGTTTACGCAATCTATTAGGGGTGACAACCTTCTCAGGAGGTCATTCCCTAGTAAACAAGGGGTGCCCTCTGGATTCACTACTATGACCGGGTGTTTCACCTTGTGTCGCCCAATTTTGATGTCCAAATCTGCAGTCCCCTCGACGGGAATTTCCTTCCCGTCAAAGTTCTAAAGTTGTCCAGGAAGAGAGGTGAGAGGAATACGGTAATTCTCCCCCCTTCCTGCATTTAGTTCATCAAAGGCCCTTTTGGACAGAAGAGTAGCTTGGGATCCAGTGTCCACCAGTGCCAAAATTGTACCCTGCCCCTGTACTTGTACCGGGGCATAGTATCTTCCCTCCTTCTCCTCAAGGGGGCCCAGATAATGCACATTTTTGGACAACTGGTGGGCTAATTTTCTGGTTTTGGACATTGAGAGAGAAGAGATCTGGGCAGAATTCTGTGGAGAGTCATGGGAATCTGCAAGAAAAAGTTGGCACTTGGATATTGATGCGGTTTTGGGTTCCCCTGGATCCGGTTCTGGGCCGCCCCCCCCTTTTTGGAGGCAGTCACCAGGATGGGTTTGAACCAGGGGTTTGAACCAGGGGTTTTCGGTAAGATAGAATGATGGGCAGTGACAGCTCAATCCTCACATCTACCCAGTCTGGGTTGGAATCCCTTGGGACCCATTTTTCCTTCGGAGGAGTTCCCCCATCTCTGAAGGAGAAGATCCTTTTACCAGGATCCTCTGAGGATCCCTCTCCCTCAAATTGGAAGACCTATACCTCCTCCACAAAACGGGTCTGTTTGGGTCCTTTCTTTCTCCTACCTCCTCTCTGCTCCTTGTGTGGCAGACTTTCAGGGGTAGGAGATTTTGTTTCCGGCTCCTGGGTTTCCAGGGGCTGTTTACAAGTGGGGAAGGAAGCTTCCTCCAAGGCTTTACACCCCCCTTCCCCTCGTGCCTCCTCCCTGGGAACCGGTGGGTTATTGGGGTGCTGCCCCCGTCATTGTTCTGGAGCACCAGGTCCAGAGTTTGGGGCATTCTGCGCTGGCATGTTCATCTGAGGGTTCTGCTGAGCCCTCAGCACACGACCCAGCTCCTGTGCCATATTTTGGACCTGGCGCTCAAGTTCAGAAACCCGCTCAGGCTGATACGGGGTTCTGTTTTCTCCCCTGGGCTGATCCCGGGAAGGGTAGCTATCCCTTCTCTGGTAGTACCCCGGGTTGGGAAGATTTGGGTACCCCTCCACCCTTGGTCTCCCCTCTCCCGGATTATGTGGACTGGGCTCAGGGAAGTGGGGAAAGAAGGATGGATGATTTTGGGGCTGGAAATTGGGTGGATACCTAGGAAAAGGTTCTGCCCAGGGTTTGGCGAATTTCTGCCCTCCTGTGGGAAGTTAGGAGGGAAGTTAGCTGGGTTGGGTGCCTGGTTGGATCCCCCCCTTGGGCTGGAGGAGTCCACAGATACCCCAGGATCGGTCGGTTTCCCTTGTAGCAGGGACTTACATAGTCAGGGGAGCGAGGGACCTCCTTGACTCCCTGTCTGTGACTGGCCCGAGGGCCTTCTGGGCTGAGAATTATTCGGTGCAGGCAGGTTTTTAGGCCCCTCCATCTCCAAATCTAAAATGGGGGCAACCTTTACCTCTGCCACCTTGGCAGCAGCAGGTGTGCTGGTTGATTTGGGGCTTTTCTGGGTGTTATTTTTATTTTCCACTGGTTTCTGCACCTCATAGATGCGGGTGGCTTGCTCAATGACCCAGGCTAAAGATCTTTTCTCGTGAAAATCTCTCATGAGCTGGGTCATTATGTATTTGGGTAAGGCATGGAAAAACGTATTAACAAATTCTTTACTCTCGGTGCGCACCCTTTTTGTAACGTGTGCAAAAGCACGCTTCAATTCCTGCACAAATTCTTGTGGGGCCTGATCCTCCCCACATTGCAAATTGCAGGCTGCCTTGCGAGCCTCTTGGGGATTTCTGTGAACAGAAACATGTTTCAAGATGGCCGCCCTGAAGGTGGACCATCTTGAATGATTTTGGTCCTCCAGCCCCGCAAAGAAACTGTAGTATTCTGGGGAGAATGTCCATTTGACATACTGAATGCAGCTACTGCTGTCCTTCAAATGGAAAGTCTCCATCATTTGCTCATAAAGCTCCAAGTGTTCCCAAACAGAATACTTGGCGTTCTTGTGATAAGGCGTGATGACACTCCTTATTGCCTTAATCTGTTTTAAGGGGTCCTTAAGCAAGGCCCTTTTTGCCTTATTGGGCTTTTTGGTTCGGGTAACCCTGGTCCATTCATCCTCTGACTCAGAAGCACTGCTCCCAGAGGTGCCCGTCTGATCTTCCAGGTTTTCCCGGATTCTGCGAGCCTGGGAATGGCTGACAGAATGTGGGGACCTGGTCTCCTGTGTCCTGTGTCCTGTGACGTTCAGAGGAGTCTTCAGATTCCTCCTTGCTGCCAGGATTTGATGGGTAGCCCCCCCCCCCCACTGACCTAACTGGGCAGAGGTTTTCAGGGTGCCCTTAGTGGGCCTACTCTCCTGGGGTTCCCCACTAAATTACACTGTACTTAGGTGCCCATACCCGGAGGCCCGCCCATCCATTCCTGGGTGGTAATGGCCTATGAGCCCCATACTTTTGGCTGGATAGTAATCTGCCATCCCTGTGGCCCTGTGCTCATGTGCGCCAGGGGACATGGGGGTGGCAGAGTCCAAGGACTGGGAGAGATGAAGGCCTCTGGTACTAGGGCTCCTGAGGTTATGCTCAGGGGTTTCCCTTTCCCAGCGAACTTCATCTCTGTCAGCCCCTGCTCCCTGTTGCAATTCAAGAGCCTGCGCTTTCAGTTCCTCAGTTAAGGCCTTACTAGACTCTATCAGTCTCTCCTGCATGGCTACTAGTTGCTGGAACCTATCATTGTGCTGACAGAGAGCCTCATTTTCTCTCTGCGCTTCCTGGTTGGTCCTGGAATACTGGGCCAGTCTTTGCTGCAGGAGGGTTCCCTCAGGGTTACCTCCTGAGTACCATCCCTACTGGCCTGTTGCTTTCTTGCCAGAGCATCTTCCACCCTGCTGGTGTGCTTTAAAATGTTCTGATGCTCTTTTTGGAGGTCACCCAGTCCCTGGAGGGCCAAGTGATTTTCTTCATTTTTTTCTTTTAATTGGCAGACTTCCTGGCCTAAGGTGTCCCTTTCCTGACTCAGAGCCTGCATCTGTGCCGCCAGGTCATCCCTCTGCCTTTGAAAGGCTCCAGCTTTCTGGCGTTCTTGATCAAATGCTGCCTGGGTGTCCAGGTCTTTCCAAATCAGTTTATTGCTCTCTGCCTTTTCCCTATCTAGATGAATTTGCAGGGTGGCTACCTGCTCTGTGCATGCCCTGTTAAAGTCTAGTTGTTACTCCAGCTTTTTCTGGCTCTGCAGTAGGGAGTCCAAACCTTCTTGGTACTCCTTCTGCAAGGCCAGAAATCTGGTATCCTGGTCAGACGTTTCCTGTTGCAGGATACCCATATCCTCTTTTATTTTAATGATATACTGCCTACTATCATTTTCTGACTCCTGGCTCCTCTGCAGCCTCTGCTCAGAAGAGACCAGGTCAGATTGAGCCTTCTCTAATGCCATCTGTTGCCTCTTTGCCAGATCTTGGCCTTCAGCACATTTGTCCTGTATGGCTCCCATATATAAATACAAATATGCCGCTATCCTGGCAATCTTGTCATGCTCATCTTTGGCTTTAGGGGCCATATATAGTTCACTCAGGGCCACATGTAATAGACCCTGATCTCTCCATATGTCTGACCCTGTTTCAGTTATCTGGGGTGCGATTGCCTGCAACCAGACCGCCTGGTCCTGATGAGCCCACTCACCTCTCACAAATAGCTTTTGTAAGAGGTGTTCTCTGGCTATATTGATATCTACCAAGGTCGTCATTCTGGAAATTGATTTCCTTCCTGACAGAAGTTTGTATTTTATTTTGCAAAACAGACCATTTCCTTAGAGCGTTCCTTCGAGGGGTGTTTTTACAGTGTAACACGGCGTGGTGATCCAACGTGATTTATGTATCCTGTCGGTTAGCACACTGTATTAATCTGCACAAGTGATAGATCTAATCCAGAATCCCTGGCTCGAGCACCCAATCTGTTAATGACTTCAATTCAGCAGTCCCACTAAGTCACTGCCTCGTCTGGGACGCCCAAGGGAAGCCCTTATTTATATATTTTTATGACAAGTTATAATCTGGATGATAAACCCTTATATAACGCCCCTCTCTTTGAATCCCCCTGACCTCACTGAGCCAAGAAGTAGGTTTGTTTTGCAATTTAGAAGTTTTATTGAGAAGGTATATATATATATATGACACTTTTATGAATAAATTAATATTTGATAGCACATTTAGGCATATTAAAGTGATCAACAATGGATGATGTTACACTAGCACACTGATTTAATTACTTAGGAGTTAGTATAGGGAGGATAAGGTAGCTGAGAATACTTTTATGATTTCAAGGAAATGCAATGATGAATAAAAATGCAGTACAGAAATAAACTGATCGGGTTTCACAAGAAATAATATGTTCACTTTTCCCCTTGTGGCAATTCACTCCACCCCTATGCAATATAAGGAGATGGAAGTAAAGCACACAGTTTTCAGGAATACAATCACAATACAATACGAATTTCAGTTCCCCCCTAGCAAGCTTAGAGAAACAGGGATGGTTTTAAACACAGGCAAAAGTACTTTTAAATGTGGTATGCAAAGAATGGAAAAATATGCTAAAAATGATTTTAATTCCCTGTAGGAGGTTCAGGGTAGGTAATAGCTATTAAGATTAGTTCAAGTCACACTAGCAATGATTCAGGAATGATTATCAGAGGGAAAACGGATTTCAGCAGTTGCGAGCAAAAGACGGCTATTTTTGACAGGAGCTCATTTTTCAATTCGCGGCAATTTTTCCAAATGCGTCGAGCGCGATTACGGAAAAACTATAAGATCAAAAGATACGGACGATTTTGTGGAGATAGATTTTCAGAAATGAAATTAAAGTTTCAGAATGACACTGTGGAAGGTTTTGGATCAACAGGATGGACACACAATTCTATGATGCAGTTCTAGATGGGTGGAAATGGTTTGAATTAGATTATTTTAAACTAAGAGATTGGTTTGCACAGTTCTGGCTGAGTACTCACACTATAAATTTCAAATAGGCCGTCAAGGTCTGGTCAGGTTTGGACTGGACTCCTGGTTCTGAAGTCACAGCTCTCTGGGTCAGCTCTGCTCTGCTCTGCTGGTCTGGTCTGGCACTCGGCACTGCACGGCGGTCTGGATCTCTGGTTCTGCTGGTCTGGATCAAGTGGATTCTGGATACAGCACTGCTTTCTGGGTACTGACACAGGGTTCTAGCCAGAATCAAACAGCTCAGCCCGGCTGTTTGAATAATTTGCAAAAGATTTTGAGGCCTGCTGAAAAAGGATTCAGCTGTTGGTTCAGGCCTCTCTGCTACAAGTTCTAAAGTCAGGATTCTAAGTTCTGGAGATGGTCCTTCTGGATATTGTCTGGTCCGGCAAAGCGCTTCGCAAGAAAGGGGAAAGTGAAGCTCCTGCCTGTGCAAAGCAGTCTCTTTTTATGTGTTTTGAAAATGGGTGTGTGCGTGGGCATAATTAAGCCTGCCCCTCACAACTTATCATTGGCCAAGTGCTCCTCTCTCCCTTGATTGGGGGAACTGAGTTGTGAGTCATCCTGATGAGGTATGTTCATGGGTCAGAGGATTCTCCCCTTTGGTTTCACTTAGAAAAATCAATTTTACCCAAAACACATATTTCCCAGATACACAGTATGTTTAAATTACATGTACACATCATATATTACTTAAGGTAGGTCTCTGTTCCAACTCTGATGTTTCTAAGAGTTTGGGTTAAGAAATGACAACATATTTTTGTTTTTGGTAGCTTTTCCAATATTGGACTTTTACCCAAATTTACACAGAGGTACACCCCCCTTCTGGGCATATTACAGTAATTTACTATGTCTCTAGCATAAACCCTGTGTCTGCAATATTAATGAATAGCGGGGTCCAGTCTCAGAACATCACAGAGCGACCAGCTGGGTCTTGAACTGTGAGTAAAATTGTCATTTTAAAAATCTCAAAGTTGTACATTTCTGTCATCTGGTTACAATTAGTTATCAGTATTTTTATAAAACACATATTTGCCTTCAATTAAATTCACAAAAGTGTCTGGGTCCGCCCCCAGAAACTTGGTGAGTCAGAGATCACATGTCCTTCCTTCCAGGCAGAGCACTGTTTACAGATACACATCAAATCAGCATATTCCATTCAATGGAAAGAGTCTATTGTGTTGACTGAGGTCAGCAGACCCGGGGGCCACTCTGCATTTGGTTAACAGAAACCTGTGATTTCCTGCCTTCTTGTGTGGAGTTCTGAGGTGTGAAGGCTTCCCAGCCTCTTGGACTGCTAATTGAATCAGACTGTCTTCTGGGAACAGCAGGTGTTAAGAATTTTCATTAACCAGCATGGCTTTGTCCGCTACTGAAATACAGTTCTCCTGTCAGAGTTTAGATCGCTAGCGCCGGTTAGTGTCCAGTGCCGGTACTGCACCTATTTTTAGAAGCTGTCTTGAATTAATACATTTCAAAAAGGGGATTTAGCTGACAGCATATGATTTTAGCTGACATTGTTTTGATGGGATCCTTGCAGTAGAGTGATGTGGAACACCCCACAAGAAGGTTGAATCTTTATAGTGGTCTTGTGGGCCATGATTTTAGCAACTTTTGACACCAATTAAACACATTTTTGAACAGATCTGGGTGCAACCAAAGGATGGGTCTGGGAATTGTCAAAAGTGGATGGTGGCTTATCTGTCAGGTTTTCACTGCGCTTTTTCTGGTGGGCAGCAATGCTTTTTATGCTATCAGCAACGCACAGTGATTTTGTAGGGCTCGGATGCGTGGGTGAAAACATCCCACAAGCCCTAATAATTGGCAAAGGACAGACCAGAACCTGGAGGTGAATTTGAGGGCCTCTGTCTGAAACGATGGTCCTGGGCAAACCATGGAGGCGAACTATATCTCTGAGAAAGGAGGCTGCTGTTTCTGGTGCTGTAGGTATCCGTGAGAAAGCTGAGAAGTGGGCCAATTTACTGTAGGAGTCCACGGTAACCATGATCACTGTCATGCCATAAGATTTGGGGAGGTCTACTATGAAGTCCGTGGAGATGTGTTCCCACGGACGTCTCGGCAATTGAGGCTGTTGTAACAAATCAATGGGTTTGCCAGTTTGACATTTGCTGGATGCACAAACCGGACAGGAAGATACGTAATTGTATACATCCTTCCGGAGTGTATGCCACCAGAACCCTCTGCTGAATAATTCATATGTCTTTCGGATTCCCGGGTGTCCAGACAAAGAGGTATCATGACACCAGGAAAGGACTTGTTCCGTTAAGCTCTTGGTGGGGATATAGAGGGCCGTACCATGATAGTAGAGTCCATCACTGCTCTGTATGACCATAGTGGGAAGCTCGGTTTGTCTCTGATACTGTGGGATGAGATCCTGAAGAAAAGGGAATGCAGTAGCTAGTATCTTGAGATCAGGGAGGATCAGTTCATGACCCTGATATACACCAGAGTCCTCCCCATGACTGCGAGACAGAGCATCAGCTTTCTTATATTCAGAACCAGGTATAAAGGTGATGATGAAGCCGAACTGTAGAAAGAAATAGGCTCATCTGGCGTGACGGGCATTGGTACATTCCATCCGCTGTAACATTTGCAGGTTACGATGACCAGTGCGGATAACGAAACTGTGAATTGCACCTTGCAGGAGATGACGCCACTCTTGACAGGCTAACTTGATGGCTAATAGTTCTCGCTCGAGAACCTAATAGTTGCGTTCACTGCTGATTATTGTTTTAGAGTAGTATGTAACAGGGTGTTCACTTCCAGCAATGGATGTTTGGAGTAGGATGGCTCCTACTGCTCCTATTGATGCATCGGTCTCCAAAACGAATGGTTTGGCCTGATCTGGTTGTATCAAAATCGGGGCTGAGGTAAACAACGTCTTGAGATGTTGAAAAGCTTCCCTGGGTTCCTTGTCAAATGTAAACCTTACTCCCTTCTTGAGGAGAGAGATGATAGGCAGTACCACCTTGGAGAAATTTGGGATAAATTGCCTATAAAGATTTGCCAAAACCAGGAATCTCTCCTTGATGTTGGTGGGTTGCTTCCATTCCATTATTGCCTTGATCTTATTGGGATCCATCTCCATGCCGTCTTTAGACAGTATGAATCCGAGGTAAGGAGTGGAGGTAGTCTCAAACTGACGTTTCTCAGGTTTCACTAGCAATTGGTGAGACTGTACACGCTGTAGCACGTTATTTACCTGTTGGCAGTGATCTTGTAATGTTTGGGAAAATACCAGAATGTCGTCCAGATAGACTACAACCGACAGAAACAACAGGTCAGAGAAGATATTGTCCATAAACCTCTGGAATATGGCTGGTGCATTGACCAGACCAAAGGGCATGACCCGACATTCAAACAGGCCCAAAGGGGTTCGAAAGGCTGTTTTCCAATCGTCACCCTTCTTTATCCTCAGAAGATGGTAGGCCCCACGAAGATCTAATTTGGTGAAGTAAACTGAACCTTCGACGGCCTACAGTATGTCTCGTATTAAGGGCATAGGGTATCGATCTCGGATGGTGATTGAGTTGAGCCATCTATAACCGATACATGGTCTGAACTCGGAGAAGTCCTTCTTAGGAATAAAGAAAAAAGAAGCGCCACCAGCCGATTTAGACTCCTGAATGAGGCCGTGTTGAAGATTGGCGTCTAAATAGTCTCTTAATGCACGTCTTTCCGGTAGTGATAGTGGGTATATACGTCCAAACGGCACTACAGAGTCTGGTACCAAGTCTATGGCGCAATCCTCTTTCTTGTGAGGGGGTAATAGCTTTGATATGGTATCCTGGAACACTTCTGAACATTCTCAATACTGGACTGGGACTGAAGATATCGTTATAGTTCTGAGGATGTTATTCTCTTCTTCTTCAGGTTTCTTGACTGGATGATTCATGCAGTTTCCCCCACAATACTGTGAATTAAAGCTCACCCTATTGGATGTCCAGTCGATGAGAGGATTATGCTTCCTCAGCCATGGTATACCAATAACTAGGGGGAAGTGAGCTGCTCTGATCACATACCAGATATTCTTGGTGTTCTTCCAACGTCATTCTCAAGGGTATCGTCTCGCTTGTCATGGGACCAGACGACAGCGGTGTACCATCCACCTCCCCACCGTTATGGGTCTTGATTTGGGTCTCGAAGGCACGAGCCTTTCTCGGGCCCAATTTACATCGATGAAATTGCCCGCCGCACCACAGTCCAGCATCGCCAGTACTTCAGTGGGTTCGGAATCCGTCAGCCAAAGTTGAACTCGGAATACCATTAGATAACTGTCCTCAAGGTTCTCTATTGCTCTGGAGTAGTTGCAAGGGTTGTAGGTAGTTCCCCTGATACTTCCCTTGCATATGTTCGGGGGCTGGAGTTTTCCTTCTTCCTGGGTGGAACTTCGAGACAATTCCTCAAAAGATGTTTAGAGGAGCCGCAATACATGCATAAACCTGCCTCTCGACGTCGCCTTCGCTCCTCCTGGGTTAAAGGTCCTCGTGCGGCTCCAATCTGCATCTGCATTGGTTCATCAGTAGTAGGAATATTCCGAGGAGATGGAGTTTGGGATGGTAAGCTGGTAGCCTTAGGAGTGTTGCGACCTCTTCTTCTTTCTTGGCGGCATTCCTGCATACGGAACTCGATCTGTAGGGACAAAGTCATTTATTCCTGAAAAGAAGCTGGTCGCGCCACTCACGCTAGCTCATCCTTAATGTCGTCATGGAGACCTCGTCGAAAAATCATTTGTTTAGCTGAGTCAGGCCAATCCGATTTAGCTGACAGTCTCAAGAAGCGGGAAATGTAGGTCTGTACGGCGGTGGTTCCCTGTCGTACATCAAATATCGCTTCCAAAGAAGTATACAATACTTCTGGCCGATCGAATCGTTCTTTAAATTCTTCCACAAAGCGGTCATAATCATTAAGGGAAGGATCATTGCCAGTAACCAAAGGAGTAGCCCATAATAATGCATTGCCAGTAAGGTTTGCTTTGATGAATCCAAATCTGGATCATGCTGTTTCGTAAGCATATGGTCTGAACGTGAAATATACCTTGCAAGCATCTAGATAATCCTTAAGTCCACCTGGATGTCCATCGTACTTGCCAAACGATAGCGTCATGGGTGGCAAGTCCCCATGGTCATCGCGGTGCAGCACAACCCGTTGTCGTAGTGCTGCATTTTCTGTCCGTAATGCTTGTACTTCTACTGTAAGGTTCTACATGGCCGCAACCAACTCCTGATACTGCTCCAAGGATGCCATAGGAACAATTTGGCGTTGTATGCTGTCGGGCGTCTGCTTACCCTCCCAATCCTCCTCACCTGAATCTTCGGAAGGTATTTCCTTGCAGATCGTAACAGATGTCTTGCGGTCTTGCTTCTTTTCAAGTGTCAACCTTTCCTTAAGCCTGCGGTCCTTCCGATCGTGTAAGTAGGGTCTTGCTCCCCCGGAGGCCACCTTGACAGAAATGGAAACCTGTCCTCGGGGGACCCCGGGGAGCCAGCCCCAATTTCAGGGAAAAAGCCGAAAGGCAGAAAAAACCCTGATGTACCAGAGTACAGGATGAATGTCTGTTGTCCAGATAGTAGGAGGCTGAAAGACTGATCCTTGAACTGGTATTATAGCAAGTGGAAGCTCAACTGGACAAAGGCGGGAAATGTAACCAAATGCAACTGTGGCAGGCAAAACCCAAATGGAAGACTGAGAAAGAAAAGGCGGAAGTGAGAAGGGAGAAGAAAGGAATATCAGAGTGTTTGTTCCAGTAGGCAGGAAAAGGACTAGATTTGAATAAAGGGAAGATGGAGTTAAAAGGGTTTTGGCTGGATAGAAACAAAATTGTACAGAGTATTCCAGCATGTAGCAACGTCAATAGACAAGGACGATGCCTGAATGCGGAAGCCAGATAGACAGAAAACAGAAAATAGACTCTAGAACCGAGAGTAGGTCAGGTAAGAAAAATAAACGAGTGTGAGCCAACGGGTCGGTAGGGAGAGGGGACTCGCGGAGAGTCACGGAATATACTCCGCACCCAAGGCGGTAACAGCAGGATGCGGCTATAGAAGCCGAAGTAAGGAAGAAAGGAGCAGCGGGTTTGCAAGAGGAAAGAGCGAACCCACACTAAACTAAGACTAGGAGGCAGAGTATGCCGAAGTAAAGGGTAAGAGAGCACAAGGGAGTAACGCGGGAGCCGCGAAAGCGGAAAGAAAGTAGGAAAAAGTGAAAACACTGGAAAGATTAGAATGGAACAAGAAACTGCAGAAGGGGTGTCAGACGAGGCTGACACAATTCTCAAAAGGCGAAATCCAAAGCGAGTGTCACGGAGCGTTGTTAGTAGGAAGAAAACACAGATACAACGCACCGAGAGGGGGGCGGAGCCTGGTTTTATAAAGGAAGCCGCCATACTGGGTGAGGACTAGAGCGGGGAGAGAGGATTAAGCCTAATGCCTCCAGCGATTCCACAGCTTCCCACCGCTGTTCCTAACAGAAAGAGGCAGTTGGTCATTTGATTTACCTTGGCATTATCTTGTCCAACCCATTTGGGATGGTCTACACATATAGAAAAACAGCGTTCATAAACAGCTCAGTCAAACACAACTATTATGTGTTTTTCTAGCATCACAGCATCCATGCTGTTAAGGTGACACTAAGGTTCTAGCGCCCAAAGTAAGTGGATACAGTGGAGGGAGCCACATAGGGAGTAATTATTTTGGGCTTTTCTGGTCAAAACTTGGAGATGTTTGGGAACATGCTTTTTGAAATCAGTCCTGTGCATTCCCATATCAACATCACTTATGATTACGTGACACTCCAGATGTTACAGACTTCACCTCCCATGATCACTTGCCATCATAGTCCGAGATGAAGGATCATGGGAGTTGAAGTGTAAAACACCTGGAGGGCCACATATAGAGTGAGCATTCTCTATGAAATGGGTGTGTCATTTATCATTGATTACATAAGACTCAAACCCTTCTTACTACAGATATCTGTCTGAAGCAAGCCTCGGGCAGAATTCCCTCAAGGCTTTATCCAAATCATGGTGGTATGTGAGGTAAGCCATAACATTTATCAACAACACCCTCAGCTAGGACACCTATTGAGGTGGGTTTGGAATCCTACACCAATGGCAGCCCATCCACAGAACATATTGCAGGAAGGCTTCAGCCCGCTATGCAATGCGGGCCATTACACTCACCAGGTTGTCTAAATTCACCTTTGAAACCGAGAAATCTGAAATAGAGTGTTCTTGCGTGTGTGACCAGACAACCCCCGCAACACTTCTGCATTTCACTTTATTTTGCCCCGGATATGCAAAAGCAAGGGTAAGGTTTTTGGTAAGCATGTCAAAAAAAGACATTTCTTACAACGCCAACCCACCATTATCCTCCATGCAGTGCCACACTACCTCACAATTGCTTTGCAGTCAAGAGAAAGGTGAATTACAGGATACCAGCCCCAAGAAGGGGCGAGGGGCAACACTATACCTCCAGGCAAATGATACAAGCTGCTTATGGGTTTTTGAGGTTTAGAGTGACTTTTACTTTGACTTTTTTGCAAACGGTTTTCTTTCATGGAATTACTGTTCAGAAGCAAAGGCATGATGAATAATAAAATGACATCAGCACGTTGACTTACCCTGCCGCACAAAGGTCTGGCTGGTGTCCAGCAGTATATCACAACCTTCCACTATCATTCTTTCGATGGCAAGGTTTTTCCGAATGTTTTCCGTGTCACTCACTTCATCGTGCATGACCCTGTGTGACAAAACATGCATTTAAACATGCAGCCCATTTCGCTACTTGTTGCACACATTCGCTCCACTTCTTAGACTCTCTTCAGTGTGCCTATAAACCACAACATGCTATTGCGCTCCGAAAGTGTAACATGGGCATTCCAAGGCATGAGACGGGGGCGCAAACATTTCACACATCCCGAGTGTGACTGCGCATCACTCCATGCATTGCAGGACTCTGCGTGTGGGCTCATTACAGGTGACGCCATTAGGACACTAGCATGCATAAGAGATGCTACTGCGCACACTGACAGACCCTTTTCCGCAATCAAGGGCCAGGGCCTTCCCTTATAAGAATAGATGGTATATTAACAGTAATGCTAGTCATCCTAGAACCTGAATTCTGCCAGTTGCAGAAAAGAAAGCCAAGTGTGCCTGCTGGAACCGTGTAGCTCTCAAGGCTAGAATCAGGCCCTTTCTTGATCCTTGACAAGTTCCTGTCGAGTAGGCATTCATATTCCTAGACAATCTCTGTAACTAAGCTCACTGTAAACTGGGGCGCACGAAACAACAATTGCGTAATGGTTAACTCAGTAGTCTGTATGGTACAGCAGAATGTGACACGTTTTTAATGTCATGCTTTCACTGCAATCAGTGTGCCTTGGAATGTAGGTTGTGGGTTTGCAATCATAATAGAATAAGACTGCATATAAGCAGAAGCACCTAAAGACAGACCTCCTGATACAGAAAGAAATTGGAGAAAATAGTGAAAGATAAAAGACATTCTGAACCTCCCATGACAATGTTTCACATGCTTTAGGTAAGGGAAAGTAAGCGGTCTTATATAGCGCCGTTCTGGCAATAATGGTGGCCTGGGTTCGTGTATCTCTGCAAAGGGTTTAGATAGAAGTGCACACTTATGGTAAGTAAGTTTAGTAAAGAAATTTGAGGATTATTTTAAATACATTTTTAGGTGTGGGGGAGGAACTGGGGTCAAGACCCCGACAATAAACAGTAAAAAGAAAGAGGATTCAACTTGGGAACCCTGCCGTTCCCTGCACACTTTCAAATGTTTGGATTAATCCAATACAGTTGTTCAAATTGAGTTATAGGCATTGTACATATTTTTGTTTCTAACAAATATGGTCAGACACAGAAGTGTGAGATAAACAAATATATATTTATAGCCAAGATATATTATTTTCAGCAAGAATTATAGTTCAGAGAGAAACTATTTACAGTGCATAGAAACAAATAGGAAACAATAGATGAAGCCCAAATTGAGGAAAAATTGAGTCCAAATTAAATAGCGACGCGTTTCGAGGAAGTTCTCCTCTTCTTCAGAAGGCCAAACTTGGACTCTTAATGTAAAAGGAAAAACACAAATTCAGTAAAGAAAATATTATAGGCACAATTCATAAATTGTTCCTAACATATTCAATTTTACAATTTAGAAAATGTGGTGACGTTAGTTTTAACATGTCATAATATGCGTTTTAATACATGCAACATTATAAGGTGAATTATGTGATCCATGTTTAAGAGAGAAACTGAAGGTCAATTAATACACCCCTTCCTGTAAAATAGACAAAACGTACAACATATTATAGTTCAGTGGAATGATCCCTCTAATGGGACCTATCAAGTGGATGGTGAAACATAAGCTAAAGTGAATATATAGGGGGAAAAAAGCTAGTAGTTTAGTAAGCTCTATCGATCTAGTGGGGAAGAAATGCGAAAGTCATTACCTTTGTGTGTAGAAAGTGTCAGACACAAAGAATCCGACGAAGCAGGAAAAATAAGTAAACAGACTGTCTTCGTGTATCTCTGCAACAGAAGGTGTGTTGGGGAGACAGGGGGGTGTTAGTGGGAGACTCTGGGGGTCATTACAAGGTTGGCGGTAAGGGGTTAACGGCGCCGGTAAAGGTGCCGGAGCCGTCAACTCCTTACCGCCGCATTACGAGGTCCTTTAGCGGGTCCCGCTAAGGGCGCCTGGTTTTACCTGGCGCCCTAAGCGGGACCGGCTAAAGGACCAGCATGCTAATGCTATTGCTCTCTCCCCATTCTCATTGAGCCCTATGGGGGCTCGAATGGGGATGTTTTCCCTGAATGGGGAAATACCGGGTCCTCCAAGGTTGGAATGGGCCGGTATTTCCCCATTCAGGGAACCCGGACCCGGTATGCGGTATGGGGAAAGCCATGTCGCATATAGCGGCATGGCTACCTCCAACCTTGTAATGACCCCCTATGTGTGGTTTGTTTTGTTGTTGAGGTGTAGTGAAGTGCGGTTGTAGGTCAAATGATCGAATCTAAATGGTTGACAGGTCAAATGATCGACACCAAAAGGTCGACAGGTCAAATGATCGAATTATTTTTTTTTTTTGTTTTTTCACATTTTTTTTTTGGGGGGGGGGGGGTTCCCCACCAACCCCCTTTTTTTTGTTAAAAACAACTTTTTTTCCCTAAACGAAAACCTAAAAAAAAATATATAACTCAAAAAAAAATTAGATCATTTCACCTGTCGACCAAATTGTGTCGACCTTTTGACTGTCGACCCTTTGTCTGTCGACCATTTGACTAGACAGCGTGAAGTGCATGCGGTTTGTTGTGCATGGAGGAATGGTTGTGTTTGGTTTCAGTATGAGAGGTGTATGCAGAGGGGTGAGATTTTTATGAGGGTTGGTTAATGGCATCACTATCTAGATGTGGCACATGCTAAACTTCCCAATTCTATCTAGATGCGACTAATGGTAATCTTCACAGTTCTATCTAGATGTAACACATGCTAATTTCGAAAATTCTATCTAGATGTGAAGCTTGCTAATCTCCAAAATTCTACCTAGATGCAAGTCATACTAATCTCCACAGTTCTATCTAGATGTGAAGTTTGCTAATCTCCAAAATTCTATCTAGCTGTGAGTCATGCTAATCTCCACAATTCTATCTAGATTTGACTCATGCTAATCTTCACAGTTCTATCTTCATGTGAAGCATGCTAATCTCCAAATTTCTATCTAGTTGTGACGCATGTTAATCTCCAAAATTCTATCTAGATGTGACGCATGCTAATCTTCACAGTTCTATGTAGATGTGACACAAGGTTATCTTCACAATTCTATCTAGATGTGACTCAAGATTATCTTCACAGTCCTTTATAGATGTGACGTATGCTAATCTCCAAAATTCTATCTAGACGCGAGTCATGCTAATCTCACCAATTCTATCTAGATGTGATGCAAGGTTATCTTCACAATCTATAAAGATGTGACCCAAGGTCATCTTCACAGTTCTGTCTAGATGTGACGCAAGATTATCTTCACAGTTCTATCTAGATGTGACGCATCAGTTTTCCAAGGTGGATAAATGAGTACCGAGTACGGTTGGGATGATAATGGTGTCACTCGCCAAAGGAGGTATTTCTTTGCACATTGATAACTGGTATATAGCGGGCAAGATAGTCCAGCGGTCACTTGCTTGCGGTGAGCTAGTTGGGATGTGCAGGTCGGAGGGTCGATGAACGTCATTTAATGGAAAACGTTTTTTCTATTTATCAGACATTTAACGTCTTGTGAACAAAGTCGAGAGTTGCTCTCCAGCACATGTTCGCAGGGAGTAGGGGGAAAAAATAAGAACAGTTTTGGTAGAGGCTCGACTATTCATGGCTTCCATATTCTCTGTCAACGCTGTTGAGCCCGGGCTGCAGCATATTAGCTTGGTTATGGGGTTTGTGTTTTGTATATTATCCTTAATTGATAAAGCACCTCCTGAAAAAATGGGTTTGTCAGGGGGCGAGGAAGGAGATCAGGGTGGCCCTTCCAATTGGGCTGTTGGTGGGGGGCCACATGCCCTTATGGTCATAGTGCGTGGAGTTTGGACATTTTTCCTGAATTGCATTCTGATATCTGCGGCCTTCCTTTTAAGTTAGGGTCGGGTGTACCAGGGGGTACATTTTGTGCGGATCAGTGAGCTTTTGTAGTCTTTCTGTGATTTAAAAGACATGGGATACAGGCTTGGTTTATGTGGGCTTCCCCGATATTGTTACCAAGGGCATGGCTGACCATAGACATTTGCCCCCTGGAGCAGCCCGGGTACCCGGAGCCATTTATTTGGGACCGGCCCTAATTGGAGCGGGGCTAGGCAGCTTCAGGCAGGTAGGGTCTGCGGGGGCATCGGGACTCGGGGCACTGAATGCAGGCCAAGGGTCTGTGCACTCCCCTAGGGATCATGTTTCAAGGGGTATGACTGTGTAGGCGCCACACCTTTTCCATGGGGCATCATCCCAGACTAAGTGACATGTTCTTTAGTTATGGTTTACGGAACAGCTGGTGTTGATAGATGTTTGGCGTCCGGAGCCTAGTGCGTGTGGGTCTCACTTCAGATGGGGATGGAGAGGCTCTCGGGCAGAGAGGGCCTGTGGGGTCTGGGAGATTGGGATCTGGGAACGGGTGTTCAGATATTTTGCCCCGCCCCTGGGCAGCACTCCTAGGGTGTCAGTCGTCAAGGGACTTGTTGGGCGAGAAGCTACAGGTGTCTTTTCCGGGGGACAAATTGGTCAGCGTAACGCCTGGTTGTTTTTTTTTATGTTTGCCCCCTGGCGGCAGTCCTGCTGTCTAGGGCATGGTCTGTTCAAATCCTTGTGGCAGAGGGCTAGAGTTTAGAGACGGGCAGGGTCGGCGGGGGGCAGAGAGATCGGGATCCGGGGTGAGGCACTGGATGCAGGTTCAAGGTCTGGGGAGCTCACTGGGTATCGTTATCAAAGGGTATGGCGGCAGGGGTGCACCCCTTGGGCGTGGGGGTATTGCCCATAGTGCATGACAGGTGTTCAGTTTTTGGTTTCTTGAGAATTGTGGGGTAGATGTTTGACCCCCTGGCTGCAACCTTGGTGTCCCGAAGTCATTGATATGTGTGGTTCCACGTGGAGTGCGGTTGGGGTGACTTTGGGGCAGGGAGGGTCTGTGGGGGGACGGGAGATTGAGACCCGGGGGTGCTGGATGCAGACCTAGGGTCGGTGGGCTCTCGGGGTATCGTTTCTCAGGGCCTTGCGCACCAGTGTCTGGTGGGCAGGTGTGCAAGGACACCATTGGATGAAGGGTGGGCCCCTGGGACGCATCTGTGGTTGACCTCTGAGGTGCACAGTGGTCCAAAGTGTTTTTTTATTTTAGGGGTGCGTGGGGTCGGTGTGGGGTTAGTATTGCTGACATTAGTTGTGAGTGGTTGCTGAGTGGTTGGGGTGTTATGGTTTGGATGCCTGTGAGGTCACCATACTTCAGGCGGGAATGTACCGCAAGGGGGCAAGGTGGTCGACGGGACATTGCATTGTTCGATTCATAAGCTTTATTCGACAAACAAATCATAAAAGCACACCTACATTCACACATCATCATAAAATACAAAAAATAAGATAAAACATATGATGGACATAATACACATGTAGAAATAATATACAGGCAGAAGTGTTGAAATTGATTGGTATCATAGACCTTGAAGTTTGCTTATACGTATCATCCAAACCCACTTCAGATATTGGCTTGTGGCATGCACTGCCGGAATATCAGCTGCATTTAGGAACATTGCCATTGCCCTTTCTGTGCATCTACATCCACGCCCCCGAAAGAGTGGTTTTAGGAAACGCCCCCTCAGGGGCAATGTCGCAGGACACAGCAGAATCAAATGCTTCAGATCCACCATGCCACCACTGCATTTTGGAAAACACAGAAATGCTTTCAACCATAAATCTCGGACAAGCCTATGACAATTACACACCTATTCACATTATCACAGGCATCCTCATGCAATTCAATTTGAAATTAACTGTATATTTTTAGTGCTACGCCTGAAGTTTTGGCAATGAAAGGGACACTGTGTGTGTTTGAGCCTATTTACATCCTGTATAGTTCCATATGTTTCTTGGAAGCATAAAATAACAGGTTGATATTCCAGTACAGAAGTCCAAATAGTAAGACTTTTGTTTGGGGAATTTAGGCCCCACCTGTTCCATGACATAATTCTCAGAATTAGGTCACTGGATTGTTAACTTGACTTAAAAGATGGTGAAAAATGTTGTCATATTCTGGTATTTTCGTAGGCAAGCTCATATCACCACATTATTCGGGTTGATATCCTTAAAGCCAAACAATAGAGTTGCAATTCTGTATGTGTTAGAGTGGAGATCTGAGAACAACAATCCTACCTACGTAATATCACCCCTGCATGCTCTAAAACAACCTATGAAATAAGCTTAACAAATAAAACAATGACCAACAAACGTTAACATTTTCTCAAGTACTTGTTTGATGAGCATTAAGAATGTAATGGTGGTAAAAACTGCACATGCATTATTTACCCTCATCATCTCCATAAACACAATGCACCAAATGTAAATAAATGTACAAAAAGATCACAAGACCCTCCTGTCAGGCCAACCCCCTGGGAAGCATCAGACCATTCCCAATAACTTATCACATTAGTTGTCACTAATATCTCCTCATAAGTGATCCCCGTGAATGTTTTCCATACATTTGTGGGCAGTTGGCCGTCTAGAGACCTCCAACATCCCCCTCTGGATAATAGCATTTGGTTAATTATTTAAAATCATGAACCATAAAAGTTACTTGAAAGGTAGGTGTTTTTGATTGTCATCTCTATTATGACGCAATGCCGAAAGTCAAACCTAGATTTGTCACCTGGTCACTAAGCTCTTAAGTGAGCTCTTCAATTGAAAAACGCTTATTTCTTGTTGAGGCTCAGCATTTTTTCACTATTTTACATTTCCCTTGCCCAGTCTTTTTGGGTAAAGCAGCAGCCATCTGGGTTTTCTTCCACTCCCTATTTCCTTCCTACATCTTCGAAAGTGAAAGAAAAATCTTTTTTCTATTTAAATTAAATTCCACAGTAAAACAGACATCTATATCGGATCTGTTGCTTATTAAGGTCACTTGAAATTTCTTGAAATTCACTTTAATTGTTTGGAGTAGATTGAGCTAGATCTTCATAGATGTGTATGTCAGATCCTTTGCATTAGAGTGGTGCTTGCCATCTGGCACCCCTTAAAATATGTTCCATTAATGGAAAAGAGGCCATTTTTGCCACAGTATCCCTGGGATTAGCTCCTGGTTCCTGCACAGGTGTCCCATATGATGTGCTGTCTATGCTGAGATTTCTTTGAGGTTGAAGACAACCAAGATCTGTCCAAAGAATTGTTGCTGCTCATTATGTCCGACTCCACTGTCCTCACTTTGAGACAGACATGGTAGCAAGAGAGACACAGACTCAAAGATAATCATTTCAACACCTTTATGTTACTAACGGTCTTGGGTTGGTGCAATGCCTAACTGACCCTACCACTAAAGGTATGGTTCCCTTAACTGATGTTTCTAAGCGCGTCAAAGTCTGCAAGACCGAACTAAAAATCTATCTGTGTCTAAACCTGTGCTTACCCCCACTCTTTGACAAAAATGATGTGTTAGGAAGTCTTATAAAAGCAAAAAGTAGTGGTTCAACAAAAATAGGAAACCAGGATTGGTTTCAGGTGGTCTTCTCACCAGTTGTAGATTGGTCAGATTCAAAAGGGTGAACTTACTCAAAAAGGACTGTTCATAGGACCTTCAACTCTCTATGAGTAAACAAGAGTTGGAAGATAATTTACATACTCCTGTCAATAAGGGTAAGGAGCAGAAAACATTTAACATCTCGCCAATTTCTGAAGAAGAACTTGCCAAAACCATTGCTCAATTAAAAAGCACAAGCTGCAAGGGCGACCCTTGCTCTGCCGTTATGATTAAGGAGTGCTATCCTATGCTGATCCCGGCACTTACTAAATTTGTTAATGCCTCCTTTGAACAAAACCGGGTTCCAGATGATATAAAAAATGCATGGATTATCCCACTATTGAAAAAAATCAAATCTCTGCCCACTGACACCATCCAATTATAAACCTATCATGGACACTGCTTTCTTGCTGAAAAATCTAGATAGAGTCGCTTACAATGAAATTTCACAGTTTCTTGAGAAGAATCAAATTCTTCACAAATATCAATCTGGATTTTGACAAAACCACAGAACAGAGACTGTCCTCTTAGCTCTGAAATCCCTTCTCCATCAAGGCATGGACAAAGGCCAATCTCCCTTCTCATGATTCTAGACCTTTCGGCAGCCTTTGATCTGGTGGACCATGCCATTTGTCCACCAGGCTAAGTGATAATGCCAATTTCTCCACCAAGGCGATTCAATGTATCTCCTCTTTTGTTTAGGGGTAGACAAGTGAGAGTTGCAAGTGACCTCGCAGAAGCCAAACCAACCTCTCTCTTGTATGGGGTTTCGCAGGGAGCATGCGTCTCCCCGTGTTTTTACAACATTTTCATGATCCAATTTTTTATATGTTGGAACATGAAGGGATTGTTTTTGCGAATTACGCTGACGACATGCAATGGGTCATTCCCATCTCAGATTCGCCTTGTGAGGACGAAATATATATCAACAAAGTGTACCACAAGATTCAAAATTGGATGGTGGCAAATGGCCTGGCCCTTAATAGTTCAAAAAAAGAACCTTTGCTTGTTGGCTCAGATGCTAAACTTGAGAAACTAGATCCAATATATAATGATTTGAATACAGACAGCTACAGTTTTGAGGTTCAGAGTAAGGTGAATATGTGAACAACCTGATATCTTCCTCTTTTTATTTTATCAAATTGTTTCGCCATCTTCACCCTCTTTTCTCCGAAGAAAAACTCTGAGACACTAGCCAGGGTCATAATAGGATCCAAACTCGATTATTGTTGCAGCTTGTTAGTGGGAATTTCTCAAACATACTCCAACACCTCATTCACGGGGCTGTCAGGGTCGTTAATGGGCTCCACAGGAGAGATCATGTGTCGGAGGCAAGAAGGAGTCGTCACTGGCTTCCTATACAGGCCAGGGTGCATTTTAGGCTTTTACGTATAACCCACAAATGCCGGATGGGCCAAATGCCATTCTACCTAATGGAAGCCATCGTCAAAAAAACAAGACACAGTCCCTGAGATCAGCTAATACTAGCCTTCTTAACACCACTCGTTGTAACACCAATAAATCACGTAACAGAGCTTTTAGTATAGTGCCTCCACTAGCCTGGAATGCCGTAATGCCGGCACTGAGAACCATAGCTCAATGGAAGTTTATAAGAAGAAACTGAAGACTGCTCTTTTCTTCTAGTCCTAGCCAATAAGATGGTCTACTGATCCCATAGGGCAATCGTCCATTTCAGGCCTTTTTTCTGTCATGTTTGTTCTCTGTATGTGAGGCAGCGCCCGTAAGCCTTCGGGTACCAGGAGCGCTTTACAAATATACAAACATAAACATAAACAAAGTTCAAACAATATCAATGTTCTTAATGTCTTGAGGTTCCCTTCCCCAAGCGTCAATTCCTTCAGTAACACCAAATAATCAAGATTCCATTTTGACAGGCCTCTTAGGGTTCCCTTCCCCAAGCTTAGGGCTCTTCCAAGTTCAAATACACGTTCAGCTCTTAGGCCTCTCAGGGTTCCCTTCCCCAACCTTAGGCCTCTTCCAGGTTCAAATACAAGTTCAGCTTTTAGGCCTTTCAGGGTTTCCTTGCCCAAGCTTAGGCCCCTCTCACGTTTCAAAGCTCTAGCTCAATTTGTCAGGAGGTACCTTTCTTTCAAATACAGTTCTTTAATAAGCTCCCTTGCTAATAAGGGACAATTCCTCCACCAACTCTTTTTCTGCGTGCTTGCGTGTAAGTTTCCAAAATAAATTGTACCTCATCTTGTTTTAATAGATGTTCCACTGCCAATTGGCTATCTATTACACGCAATTTGAACTTTAAAACTTTAGCAACGTTCTATGTCGCTGCTTGATTTTCCTCTTTTAGACATTAGCTTGTTCTTTGGATAGAGTACAAGGGGATAGTAGCAGAGACCTTTGAAAACACCAGATGATTTGCTCCTCCCAAGCGTGACCACTCCAAGCTTAAACCGCTCTATGTTTTCTTGACTTCTTTCTCGTGGCCACTGGAACCTTTCTCTCTCTCACTGCACACTTGCACCTTCCTCACCTTCTTTAACTTTCTCTGTGCACACTTGCCCCTTCTTAGTCCTTTTTGTTCCCCAGGCACTTTCTTTTCCTCTTTTCTGCTCCATGCCGCTTTATGCATTTTCTTTCGCCTGCTCCGTTTCAGTCAGTCGCATGCTCCTGAATCTCTCTCTCTCTTACTTTCACAAGATGCATCCGCGCAGCAGTGCAGTGATGAGAAGTCGCTTCCAGTTGATGCAGGCCTGAGGTCAGGGTCTCACCACCTGCCCTTCAGATACCGTTGGGGCTGGCACAGATCCCAAAGGAACGAGCAACATTTCGACCACCAATAGCAGTCTGCAGGTTGCTTTGCTCTGTCTCTCTGGGGACATGTCTCCGTAGCCACACTGCAGCCCCTTAGAAACACCAGCCCAGCGTCTCCTACCCAGGTGATCCTCCATAGCTCCAAGATTGATGGACTGCCCCTGGCAACCTGAATAGAGGACTCTCTGAGTCTTAATGGGATAATACCCCTAGGTTTCTCAAATCAACTTCAAATAAGTAATGTGCTAGTTGCTGCAGCACAAGCTACTTTCCAAGTCCTCACATTTGTGAACCAAATCATGTGAGACCTGATCCAGCTGACATCTTCCATTTTCTTAATAGATGTGTCCTGTTTATTGCAAAGTACCCCGAGTGCATTTTCATTTGTTGACAACCTGTCTCGGATAGATTGTATCTCTGTCCATACGTTTGCCATTTATTTTGCTAAATCCTCAATGAGCTTGTGGAATTTTGTCTGAAAAGATTCAGAAATGGTGTAGCTGGAGACACTGCTGGAGATCTTCCTTGGTCAGTGGCATTGTGTTTTGTGCAACAGAATCAGTGCCTTCTTTAACAGCCTTTCCTCTCACATCTTGATCTTCCATCAATGAGTCATCAAAACAGAGTGGCCAGTATTCTGTGATTTATCTCTGGTTGTGGAGCCTCTGGCATTTCTTCACAAAGCAACACAATTAGCAACCTCAGGAGAGTTCTTTCTTTTTGAATTTCATTAGTGCTTTGGTTTACATTTAAACCTTTCCACTATTCTAAGCATAAAAATGCATTTGTATCTCCAGTACATGAATAATAAGACAGGGAAAAAAAGAAAAACTCAACATTTTTAAATAATTTCCTTACGAAAAGAATCAAAATAAAATGAAGACATATCTCATTACAATGAAACATTATACATTTTAAACACATCTAAAATCATCCCATATAACTTGAGCACTTTTGCGATACTATTGCCCCACATTAGATGTGCCCAAAGAATTTGGCCGCCAGCCATGGAGATAAGGTCCAGAAGGAAAATAAAATGGTGGAGCTTAAAATGGGTCGTTGCTTCACAGAACAAGACTGGATGCTTAATAGTCTCCTTAATATTAAATTCCTTACACAGTCTACCCGTTCTGTTCTGATCCTTTAACGCTAACTTAGGCCCTGCCATTTCCAAAGTAGGGAGTAGATTCAGTCTAAATCTTCTATAGATTGATCTCGCTTTAGCGCAAGGAAACAGAGATATATATTTTGAAAGAAACCTTCTCATCCTCAGGAAGCTGGGAAGCAACCACCAGGCCATCAACAGTCAAGCACCGATCTAGTTCAAAGAGTTTTCTCTTAACTTATTCTGGAGTTTCCCTTAAGTTTGTTTCTTCCAGAGATAAAGTTTCAAATATAGATTTCATACCTGTCTCTAAGCCACAAAAAAGATATGGAATATGCTTTTCATTTAACAAGATGTGTAAGGGCTCAAAGAAAGAGTTTGAGGCGGGCACCAACAACTTTTTATAGAGCCGCAATTTGAACCACGAAACTCTGGCTGCTAGAGAGATTAGGCCAAACTCGTGACGAATTACACAGTTTGGGACCCAAAGGGGCAAGCCTAATACCATCTTTCAAATAGTGCCCTGAATAGAGTTCAAGAAAGGGCCATAATCGTATAAGGAACATTCTAAACCATATATAAGACATGGTATTCTCACAGTGGGAGCAAGTAGAAACAACACATCGAAAGGCGAAGTCTCTTAAACTGAGCAATAAAAGGTTTAGATTTCACTCTCAGGTGGTCTTCAACTGCCCCTCTGTGCTCCCTATATGTTAAATTAAGACCCAGGTACATCATGGAATGGGTACAAGCTAGACGTGCATTACCCAGACCCCATTCCATAACTTTAGGCTTTCATTTTTTGGTGAAGATAACAATTCTCAACTTGTTAGCCTTGACTATGAGGCTATTTTCTTCAGTTTAAGATGCAAAAGCTGTCAATGTACGTTGTAAGCCGACAAGAGTCAAATCAAAGAGTAACAAATTGTGGACAAAGGCCAACCAATTTATTTTCAATGCGCCAAGTCTGATGGGATGGGAATGTATGGATTCCCATAAGTTCCATCAGAGAGGAGCAGCTAAGAGGCTGTCCTAGACCCTAAGAGGAAGATATTGGTCTTGTTAAAGTGCCATCCTTAAAGAACCTGATCTTAACACATGAGTGGGGGTAAAGTAACAAAATTAGTTTTATCAAGGGTGCAGGCACCACTTTCTTTATCAATTCATGCAGAAGCTTATGTCAAATTCCTCTATCAAAAGGCGCTTGTGAGGCCTAGTGAAGCCATATAAAATGCACCAATAGAACCCCCTCCGCCACCGAGGCTCAAATATGGGTGAGTATAGTTCCTTTCAAAATGGTTCCTGCACGTTTTCAGAATGCCAAGTTTGTTCACCCAAAACTCTAACTCCCTAAGGACAACAGCAGCGAAGATTTTACTGGTGCCAGCTAAAAGGGCGATAGGTTTATAATTAGATGGATTAGGCCACTCACCCTTTTTTATATACAGGAATTTTGTAGGCTACGCTCCACGTGGGAGGCAGCACTCCTGTATTCAAAATTTCTCTAAAGAGATGAGCAAGAATGGAGGCCCAATGAGCTGGCTCATGCTTCAAAGTTAAAGGGGCCACGGTATCGGGTCTTGGTGCAGAGTAACCTTTGCCTTTCTTTATTATCAGAGCAATATCGTCTGGGTGTAAGGTAGTCCATGAGATGGCCTACGCTATATCAAGAGGAAGGACCGGCAACCCAATCGTCCCAAAATAGAAGCATAATGTGCTCCCCAGTTTTCCTTGCTAATAAGGGACAATTCCTCCACCAACTCTTTTTCTGCGTGCTTGCGTGTAAGTTTCCAAAATAAATTGTACCTCATCTTGTTTTAATAGATGTTCCACTGCCAATTGGCTATCTATTACACGCAATTTGAACTTTAAAACTTTAGCAACGTTCTATGTCGCTGCTTGATTTTCCTCTTTTAGACATTAGCTTGTTCTTTGGATAGAGTACAAGGGCAGCTCCAGAGCACAACGCTGACATCAGGTCACTTATAGCCTGCCAGGTAATTTTCTAGTGTCTGGTGAGTGGTCATTTCCCCAGATAGAGCGAGCTTCAAGGAGATTGTAGGTATCCGAAACAGCCCGCTACTGCTGGTGGATTCAAATTAATGTGTAACTCGGGACCACTCTCCCTGGATATTCTAGCAGGACAGCACCACCTCTGGCACCCAAGTACTACGCGCACCACCAGGAGGTACAAAGGTGTAGAAGGCATGGAGGTCACCCGCAGGGTGGAAGCATTCCCACGCAGAACGACACTCCACCAATCACACTTGAACCGGGAAATGAATCGTCTGTGGGCCCCGGGGATTCCACGCCATGTACCAGAGACCACCTGGAATCTCCTCCACGACTCCCCAAGTGACTTCAGCATCGGTTGCAGATGTCTCACGCCGCTCCAAAAAGACAATTGAGCTGTGCGGGGACAGTGGTTCTATGTTTAGGCATTCATGATTGACAGGCTCCACACACATAGTGGTCATTTTAAACTCACCTGCACCATCCCCCTTATGTCTGCTCTTGTGTCTGGTGCTGTCCTCGTTTTTCTCACCCAGATCAGCCAACCAGCTAGTAAATACGATCACCGAGGTGATCAAGTATTCCCCCAACCTGTCTTTAACACAGAAAGCTCCCTGCACTTGCCTGGACGCCCCAGTAGAGCGTGTTGTCAGAAGAGCTCAGTGATCAGTAATATTTTCTTGGTGGCAGCTGGCCTCGCACCCCTTGATTCTTTTTTGTTTTGTTTTGGAGAAGCACATCACCATGTTTTAAATAATCTACAATGTATAAATAAAACATTTTGAACATGCTACCGTGTATATTTCTTGTTAATAAAATATTCTTGTCCTCTTATGTTCACATTATGGTTCTTTTCATTTGTGAAAGACCACAGGAGGGCAGGTTTGAGATTCAGAAATTGCGGGAGGCTTCGGGAGGCTTTACTTTGTTTGACAAATGCTTTGTTCACTGGATTTGAATGGCTGTCATGTTTATGCAGGGCACGCCAAATGTCTATTGAAGAGCCACTCATACCAGCCATTTTAACTAGAAATTGCTCGCTGAGACAAACATTTCTAGCATTAAAATAGAGCGATCTGAACACACATTGCACTCAGGTACTGTACCGTTTTATGAGCAGGTACAACTCTACTTGAGACTTTCCTTAAAGAGACAGGGGCATGTTCTGTTGACCTGTGATATCCCCCTTTAAGTGAGTGGAGCATGGAGGGGTGGACAAGGGAATGCTCTGTACAATGATCCAGGGCCCAGATTTAGACATCAGCAGATGGGGGCCCCCGGCCCTGATGGTTACACACCTTATACAAAAGGCCAGGTAGTGGACTTCATCACAGTCTCAACTACGTTTATGAGTAGGTAGTCGCTGAGGAAGAGGCTGCCAACAAAACAGGGACCATATATTATCTAGTGAAGGGGTCTGTTATATAGGGCTGAGAACAATACAAAGGGGGATGTTGTTATTAAATAACAAATTCTTGTACTCACTTCCCATTATTGACATACCGTCCTCACACTGAGGGGCGGGCATCAGATGCTCCTCTGCAATTCTCAATAGTAACATCCTTGTGGATGCACCTTATGCGAACAGATATCATTGAAGCCTTCGCACTTAAAAACAATACCAACCAGTACATTTCCAAGCCAAGTACCTGGTCCCGTATTTCCTTAGTATGGGGTTTCCCAATGAAATCCTAATGCATCAAGGTTCTATGTTAATGTTGCACTATATGGGTGGAGTAAAATCCTATTACAAATCAGATCTCACTGAGCCTCTGTATTTAAACTTTGGGCTGAAGGCCTAGTTCAACGCTTTAACCATATCTTGAAAAAGCCCAAAAGCTTTTGAGAAAGCTTATGGGTGAATAAGTTAAGAACTGGGATGACCTACTTACTGTGTTGGGCCTTATTTGTTGTCCGAAATAACCTTGGGATGTGTTGGATATGCTAAAGGAAAGATGGAAAGATGGGAGAGTCACGGAAATATTGGACCGAACACCTAATTCATCCAGAGGACTAAAGCAAGAATTACCTTGGTGGAAGTACTGGTCGATAAGCACTTATCGGTTCCATGTAATAGTGTCCCAGCAAAAATGTCGCCTGGCAAAAATGTCACAAAAAAATGGCCACTTTTTCCAGGCTCATTATTACATTGAACATACGGGGGACACCCCGCAACCCCAAAACCTTTTTTTTTTAAAGGGATCGAGGGACACCTCTGCAACTATAGCTCCCTTTGACCTCATATATATGGTCACCATATGTAATGTCACAGCCTTTTGCCGGCGAGACTATGTCTGGAAACCATATAAATGCGGAAAATATTATCGGATACCCACTTATGGGAATCCCAGGATAATAAAATGAGGCTAAACTGTATGACTGTAAAACCAATCTACAGAAGTTCCAAGTTGGAAAAGAAGTCCAGGTATCATTATCAACACCAGAAAATAAACATATGCCTCAATGGCATGGACCGTACCAATTGAGGGAGGTGTTGACTGATCACAATAACCATTCCCAGAAACCAGGCTGGAGGACGCCATCCAAGAGCTACCGTTGTAACTGGTTGAAAGCCTGGAAGGACCCCAAAGACTCAGTCATGGTGCCCATGCAAATTAGTGCCTAACAACTAAATGCTCTGGGAAGGGGTCAGTAAAATGGTTCCTGGTGGGTAATATATTTCGGACTCAGGCACTTTAAGACTTTTTAGACCATTAATGAGATGTCTTTTCAGAAAAACCCATAAGGTAGAAGAATTTCTATCTTCAGATGCAGACTACTCCAGGACAAATATTATGTTTACATCCTTACCATCTACCAGAGCTGGTGACAGATAGTACAGGACGAGTTTCAGAAATGCTAGTTCTGAAGGTCATTGAACCTGCTTGAAGTTATTGGGCCTTGCTAATTGTCCTTCTAAGCAAGCCATACTGCAGTTGAAGATTGTGTATCGCCTTTCGGAAGCTAATGGAAACTTCTGCATTGACGGTTATCCCATGTGAAGGATTGACAGAATGATTAAAAGGATTAGAACTTCTTCCTATATTACAACCAAAGCATACTGGCAAATTCCCTTAGCAACAGAGGACAAAGAAAGCATTGATATCACCGCCAGTGGGGCTCTTCTAATTTTCAGTCCTTTTTGGATTACCTGGAACCCCAGGCAACATCCAGCATATTATGGATCAAGCCTTATGGACCATCCAAACCTGTGCTTATGTGGATGATATTGTGATGTACCGTCACACTTGGGGTGGGGGCGCATGCGCCACCTCTACTTTGTAACACAGGCTCTCCTGAAAGCCGGGCTTAAAGCCAACAATCTACAGTGAAGTACTTGGGCTTCCAAGTTAGAACAGGCCTAGTACAGTCACAAGAAGTTAATGAGGCAACAATCCACCAACCATAATGGAACAACCCAGAGCCTTTCTAGGCCTAGCTGGCTACTACAGAAGATTTATCCCATGATTTCCTTCTATTGCTGAACCCCCTGACTGTTTATCTGAAAAACTTGGCTAATGTGAGTTAGTGTTCCTTTTGACATCCTCCCCTCTACCCTGATGCTTTACAATTACCGGTTTTGGGAGCTGTGCAAGTAAGGTGCAAGTAGAAATGACTCATCCTATATATATTTATCAGCATGTAACTATTTCCCAGCAAAATAACTATGCTATCATAGAGTTGGAGTGTCTAGACATAAAGTTGGCATAACTGACCATACTCCCCTCACATGGTTAAGCACTATAAGGAAGGTAACTACCAATACCAATACTACTGAAACACTTGTGTATGAGCGCGACATCAATAAAATATCATATCATATATCAATAATAAGACGGATTCTCACTTTACAGTGTTACAATGTCTTGTTAGTTCACAGGGCAGGTCTGTGTCAGGCTAACAGACCTTTTGCATTGGAATCCTGTGATGCTAGTGTGAAAAATGTGAGCCAGAATAACATGACGTTGATGCACAGCCATTTTTGAACACTCATCTCCCATTACAGTAATAAAGTCTGCGTTTCCGCAGGCCTCACAGACTAAGCAAGTAGCAGCGAAAACAGAGCAAGCTCACGAAAATATTATGCGAGCGGACTAGCAGCGGAGAATAGTTATTATATTGTCCTTTGAAGGGCAAATACAGAAGGGGAGTCGGAGGGCACTACAGGTGCATGAGAAGGGGTCTGGGAATGCATGCAAGAGAGAGGGGCGCTGGGTTTTTCCACTTCTAACTGGATGATTTTTCCACCCTCTGTCTCTTCGACTTGTGATCTACTTTTCATCTGAGGGCAGAATGCAATTAGGAAGGGCAGGGGATGCACCCATAAAGGAGCGGGCATCACGGAGAAAGTTTGTTGGCTGTTCAACACCAGGTTTTGCAGACTCGCTGTAAGGGAGGACGTTCCACTTCAGACCCCGTTAAACGCAGTAATCTCTTTGCCTACCTGCTGAGGGACTAAGCAATGTTGCTGGTGGCCAAGATTAAGTTTTCTTCTGCCTTATTCCTAACAGTGAAGTTACCTATATTCTAATCTATATATATATTTTTTGTTGTTTATCTATGTTTATTGTTGTTTGTATAGTCATATGGTATAAATAAAAGGCCTATAACGAGCCGTTTTACAACATTATATGATGTATGTGTGTTTCTTCTGCTAGTCTGAGTCCAATTGCTTTATTTTGCGAAAGTGGCTGGGGAGATGTAAGTGTTAGTGTATTAGTCTTAGGGCCAAACAGATGCAAAACACACCCCCACAGACCATTCCAGTGGGGCCTCCACAGAAAAGCGCAAGGCATGTGATGAACTCCTTGTTTGAGGTCAGTAGATAGGAGAAGGGAAACCATGATGGGTGGGTGCCATTGTCTGCTCCATGATTTAAGTCCCTGAGGACATATATGAAAGATCCCCAGGTTCCTCATCCCATTGGTAATCTAGTCTCCCCCACTCTAATATGTCACAAAACCATCCAAATCCCCACTGTGTTGTTCCAAATGGCAACACCCTCTCCCCTAAAATCCCATTGGATCACCACACATTTCTGGAACAATTGTCATCTTCGGTTTAATTTTGAGACCATGTTGCCGGTAACAAAGATCAGTGCATGGTTAGATGAGGAGGGGCCTGCAAGAGTGGAGATATCTGTGTGAGGATCCTGGAAAGCAGAATCCCAGAGGTGCCAACCTTCAAAAATCCAACAATGGTTTGCTTTGTGACAAGTGCAAGGGATAATCCCTGGCTCCCCTGTACGGGCCAGTGACATGAGAAGGAGGCTGCTTATGGGCATGGAAGGACCACTATATGTGGAGCCAGCATTAATGAAGATACTAAGGATTTAACACACAAGACAGTGGCTGAACCTCTTCAAGTTTCGGTCTGCAGACCTGTTGATTAATTAGAGGTTGCAAGAAACAATAACTTGAATTTAGGTGACCAATTCCCGTACTCAGCAGGTGGGACTGCGCAGCTAAGTGCAATCAAGGATTTGTGTGCCCTTAAAGCAGGTCAAGGGAAAAAAAGAATGCCAGTGCTTACGCTGTGCGAGGGAGTTTGTAAAAAGAAGCAAAAGAGGTAGGAGAGAAAATACATGAAGGCGGGGGATTAGAGAGAAAGAGGAGAAGAGAGTGAAGAATGAGATGAGGAGAAGGAAAAGAGGGTGAGAACAACAGTGATGGATGGAGGAGTGGTGGCAGGTGAAAAGAGAAGAGTGAAGGAGAGTGAAAGGCACCGAGTGGTTTTACAGGAGGAGGAAAGGAAAGACATGAGTAAAGAAAGGAGAGAAGCAAATGATAACAAGGGAAAAATGCAGCAGAGGTGAAAGAGAAGGAAAGAAGAAGGAAAACAGGAGGACAGGAAGTAGGCACTACCTCATTGATCTAAAATGAACTGGAAGGGAGGAAGGAGACTGAAGAGTAGGGGAAGGAAGAAGACAGGAGGCTAAGGAGGGAGATGCAGTGTGTCCATGCACTGCAGGGCATTAAGGAGGAACTAAATAATGTTGTCTGTGGAAAGAGGACAGAGACAGGCGGGTGATGAAAGCTCCCCTCCTGATGAGACGCTTACTCTTACAGTGTCTACTGAGACAGTGGAAGAGTGTGCTGAAGGCACTGTGGTACCTGATCCCATATTCACAGGCCTAAGGAGGCCAGGCTAATGATGTAAGTGACTAGAAAAAAAGATTTAAATAACATCAATACTTTCCTTTAGTCAAAAAAGTACATTGCTTCTCAACTGTAATATCATGTTAGCACACAGAGGAGTGATACCAGTCAATCAGGAGCGGAGGAAAATGGGCTATATTAGTGGGTATAAGCTGCCATTCCTTTCCAGCTACCTGCGCCACTAGCCCAAGCTGCCATTTTCTTTTTTTGGCCAGTGCCCTGCACTCCCTTACCGATCCTGCCCCACAGTCCACCGACACCCCCTGAAACTCACACCTCTGTCCTCCATTATCACACTTACTTGAGTGCTTCTGCCACGTCCACCACTTTTATTATTTGTATTATTATTATTATTATGCATTTTCTTGTGCAAACCTAGCTCAGGTAAGGGTATGCTGTGCAGGTTAAAGACCAAAACATTGATAGCAGGAATTTAACAAGTCAAGTCAAAATTAGTAATAATTATCACAGTAAAATATAAGGTTAGGAGTGCCCAAAATATAGTGGGAATCTAGGTTACGCCAAGGTGTTGTTGGAAGAGCAAGTCTTCCGTTTTTTCCTACACTGTAGGAGAGTTCGAGATGACCAGATTGCCATCAGGATGGAGTTCCAGAGGATTGGAGCGTACCCTGAGAAGGACTGTTTCATTGAGAGCCGGTCTACTTTTCAGTTTTATGGTGGTCTTATTGTGAAATTAACTATATGGTGCCTGAAGTTTGTACTTTCTCAGTCAGGTTTGATGGCTTGCCAGTGGTGGTTTACTTGCAGGTGAGGTGCCTGGCTTTGAACAGATTCTTGCAGAAATGTGGAGCCTGGGTAGTTCATGGAAGGTGGGGGTTATGTGGGCAAATTTCTCAGAAACGATGATGAATAGAGCCAGGGCATGATTGGATGCTTTGAGGGAGCCAGGTGAGCAGCTGAGAGCACTGTGAGCATGGTGCTACTCCTGTCGATATGCAAGATCACTATGTCCTGCACACGATTCAGAAGGGCTTGGTCTTGCAAGCTAGAGAGATCTGATTTCAAGACATTTGAGCTTTTTTCACAATGTGTTGTTAAAGGAAAGATTGCTATCCACAAGGAATCCTAGAGATTTTGTTGAGTGGGTGAGTCGAGGGTTGAACCCCATTGAAGCGCATTTCGCCCATGTCCTGGGTTCTATTTCCCTAACGACCATTCTTGTTTGTAGGTGTTTCGGCACACATGAGAGATGCACATAGCCTGTTTTCCATTAAAGTAAATGCAACATTAACACCCCGGGAATTGGCCTGGGCTGTTATTAACCTTAATTACTTTCATCTGGACTGGACTTCTGTAGGATTCGTTTGGCTGACAAAGGCATTAATACTGTGTCCCGCCCCAGACCTCAGTAGTCAACACTGCATTACAGTTGAGTTGTGGCCTCACAATGGTCTGCCTGAGTGAGCACAGAGCAGAATTCCAGCAGCTACATCAGAGCATTTATTAAAAGGCATGCCCAGCCTTTCAGATTTCTTTCTTCTGGGCTTCCTGTGACAAGTCACTGCCATTAGTGCATAAGGAGTGATTCGTGGTAGTATGTTCATTTAATGCACTGTCAGATTTTAGTAAAGGAGAACATTCAACTATCTGCACCTTGCCACTTGTATCAAACAAAAAACAGCTTTTAATGCATTATATTAAATCTGCTTACAGTAATTGATTGTAACAAATAACAAACTGGGTTTTGTGTTTTTTTTTTGCTTGCCTTAATATATTTTACATTTACTCTACAGAATTGTAAGATCGTTACATTAGCATGCGTTTAAAACCAAGTATTGCAGGGGATGATAATGTGATAATCTATCATAAGGAGCACATAAATGGCATCCTATAATATGTAAAAATGATACTGAAAGTCATGTCGAGGTCCATGGCCTTAGAGATGAACTCTGTCTGGGTAAGGTGACAATGCCAGTAACATGGCCTTGTCATGAAGAACAGGGACGGGAGCCTGTTTCTCAGCAGTATCTCTGCACTTCGATTTAAAACCATGCCTTCCATACAAGATGGGTGTCAGTGTTTCTCTGTTTATTTTAGAGATGCATCAATTCAGCAAGAAAGCAGGAAGAAGCTTCAGAACGAAAATCCAGCCCTCTGCACTCATACCTAGGAACCAACAACCCGCAACAGCATCTCGGGACCGGCAGCAGGATAAGGGGAACCACAGCGAGAAAGTGAAGCTATGCCACCTCTACAAATTGGTGTTGCAGCACTCTGTAATCGGCAACAGAGAGGGAGAGACCCACAGAAACCCATACATGACGAACAGGAGGACCATGTGTGACTGCCGAGCAATGACAGCAGATTCGCACAACAACCTGCAAGCTCCAAGACCACCAGAGACTAAGGTAGGGGAACCCCAACCCCTCCCACATGGACCTTATCTCAGGGGCAACCGAACCCGGTCTCCAGAACATGAACAAAAACAGCTGTCTTCCCGGGCCGCCACTGTTGCACCACGGTGGACCAGCGTGTAAAAGGTTGGTGGGCTTAGCAGCTACTTATGACTTTTTATTTCTTTAAACTGGGTGGGAAAGAAAGGGCCAGATTGGCCAGGGAAAGAGGACCAATGCCAGGAGAGGGAAGGAATATAAGGAGGGAATAGGAAGCAGTAAGTGAGGGTTAATCGGGTGAGGATGGAGGAGGGGTGAAGGTATGTGACCAAAAGACCAGCAGGAGGAAGGAAGGAGTGGCAGAGTGTGGAGGCATTTCCAGGAGCAGGCGAGGTACTGGCAAGTGAGTGGAAGTGGTACTGCAGTTTGAGTGTTATTGTGGCGAGTGTGGAGTGTAAGGAGTTAATATGATGTGTATGGTGCGGAGTGGAGGAAGAGTGGTTGAGTAGTATTTGGAGGGAGGAGTAGTAGTGGATAGGATGGAGTAGTAGGGGGAGGAGGGAGGAGTAGTAGTGTTGACAACAGAGTAGTAGTGTGGAGGACATAGTGAAAGTATGAAGGAGGGAGAGGTAGTTTCCTGGAGGGAGAAGTAAGGGATAAGTTAATTACCTGTAACTCCTGTTCTCCAGCATGAGGTCTGGCATGGATTCACATGCCCATGAATATTCCCCTTCAGCAGTGAGGCTCAGCAACGCCATGTCATGGTGCAGTATCACCCCGTCTTCTTTGGCGAGAAGATCTGGAAGTGGAGGCAGCCGGATGGAGGGAGCCAATGACAGACGGAGCAGGTCCAGGTACCAGATCTGTCAGGGCCACGGTGGAGCGATGAGTATCATTCTGCAATGACACTGAGTGTGTTGATCACTACTAGCAAGAACAGGATCGGAGAGAAAGCATACAGGAAGAGCCCCTCCCACTGGAACAAGAAGGCGCGTCCCCCAGGCGGCTTGTCTGAGGGAACCTTCTGGTGAACCTCTTGCACTTGGAGTTGGCTGCCATTGCGAAGAGGTCGGTCTGGGGTTGGCTCCACTTGTGGAAGAAAAGAGGCCCTTGATCCTGACAAAATTCCCATTTGTGCCAGGACCGCAGCTCCCTACTGACCGAGTCTGCAATGGTGTTCTTGGTGCCTACCAGGTGAAATGGGACAAGGAACATGTCCTGAAAAATGGCCCAGCACCACAGGGTGTGGGCTTCTAGGGAGAGCGCCAGGAAGCACGTCCCACCCTGCTTCCGGATGCAGAACATGGAGGTGGTTTTCTCCATAAAGAATTTCAAAACCTTCTCTCTCAGCAAAAGCAGGAACGATTTGAGGTCCCAGAAGACTGGCCAGAGATTCAGGACATTGATGTGAATTTATTTTTCCTCTGGAAGCCAGAGGCCTCCAGCATGCAACTGTCCAGTGTATGCCCCCGACCCCTACAGGGAGGCATCAGTAGTGATCGTCTCCTGGTAAGGAGGGATCTGAAAAGGAGAACTCTCGTGAGATGTGGGTGCACTCCCCACTATCATAGAGCTTGCCAGAAAACCTGGGTGAGAATGATCTTGTCTGTCGAAGAGCCTGATACTGGCAGCCATTGCGCGTCCAGAAACTCCGGAAAAGGCCTCATCTACAGCCTGCAGGAAGGGATGAGGTGGATGCAGGAAAATGTCATGACCAACAACGACTTGATGACTCATATAGTCGCAGAGTGCACCAACGACAGGCGCTGTACCTTCCCGAGGATGGTCACCACCATGTCCTCTGAGGGTGTAGTCCAGCAAGCAATGGTGTTGAGATGGGCGCCCAGGAACAGAGCGTTCTGCAATGGCTCCATGCCGGGGTTTTGGATAATTATTGGAGAATCCTAGCTCCATCAGCAGACAAATGGTGTCGTGTGCTGGTTTGCCAGTGCGTGAGAGCAGGCGTGGATGAGCCTGTCGTCCAGATAAGGGTAGACATGGATGCCCTTGAGACGTCGATGCGCCGCCATCGGGGCCAAGCACTTTTTGAACAGTATTGAACTGACAGTGCTGTCCTTGGACCATAAATCGCAGGAACTTTCGATGCTTCTGGTCAATGGGGACATGAAAATAAGCGTCTTCCAGATCCAACGTTGCCAGGACGTCCCCTTCCTCCAGCTGGCTGAGCATGTGCTGCAACATAAACATCCTGTACTTCTGGGACTTTAAATACCTGTTGTGGAACCTTAATTCTAAGATCGGCCGCCACCCTCCTGGCTTTATTCGTACCAGAAAGTATCTGGCGTACACTCCGGAGCTCCGGAGATGCTGGGGGACAGGTTCTTTTGCCCTCTTTCTTAACATGGCCTGAACCTCCAGCAGCAGTTAGGCCATGTGTAATTTTGTTGTGCCGCAGGATAAATGCGAGGACACCTGTGTTGGAATTCTAAGGTGTGTCTCTGATGAAGAATGTGGAGCACCAATGTGTCCGTAGTGATGGTCTTTCACCTTGCAACAAAATGTGCTAGTAGGCCTCCCACTGTGGTGTGTAAGTGGGGGCCCGGATCCCTGGCCGGTGCAGACCTTCTTGGGCATCTGTATCCTGGCCTGTGGGCTATGACAATGCTGGCATCTGCTGTCGTAGGCCTGTGAGTGGCCCCTGTAGGCTTTGTAGGCCGTGGAATGGGAGGGTTGACAGTAGGAGGTGTGTTACCACTTGGTGGACCTGTTAGACTTCCCTCTTGAATATCGAAAGGACGAATAACTCCTTTTCTGCAATGTTCCCAGCGAGAGTAATCTCTCCGTATCATTCTTAATAGTCTGGAGAGACTTGTCTACCATCTTGCCAAAAAGACTGTCCCCATCAAAGGGCATGTCCACCACCTTGGACTGGGCATCCGCCCTGAAGTTAGTAGCCTTCAGCCAGTCCTGTCTTCGGAGGGACACCCTGTTGCCCATCTGGCAGAACCCTGTATCTGCAGTGCCCAGAGCCACTGTGATGGTGTTATCCGGCACCACCTCACCCTCCTGCAACAGGGCCATGGCCTCAACCTTCTCGTCCTCCAGCAGAAAATTGGTCTGAGCTTATACCACAGCTCCCGGTCATAGCAGGATAGGATGGGCAGGGCATTGGCAGCCTTGATGGTGGAGGCCACGGTGTAGATGATGCGCTTTCCAACTTCATCAAGCCTTTTCCCCTCCTGGTCTGGATACATGATGACCAAAGGAGACGGGTTTGACAAGCGCTTCCTGGCATCAAGAGACACCACAGAGACCAGAGAAGGTATGCAATCTCAAGCACCTGGACCCTGTACTTCTTCTCCAGCCTATCTCTCTTGGGAGGCGGGGTATGCAGCATCTTCATCAAGGCCAAACCTTCCTCCCAGACATCATCCAACAGAGGAATAGACATAATGGTCTTCCGCCTGGACTCCCGACATTGGAAGAGGACGCTGTCTTTCTCGTCTCTTCCGGTACCAAATTGAAGAGGGCTGAGGCCCTCGAGATCATGGCATGAAAGGAACTATCCTCAGTCGGTGATGAAGCCCAGGCAGGCTTGTTGGCACCCATCAACTCCCTGTCCGTCGGGATGTAGTTGTCAGACTCTTCAGTATGAGTTACAGTATTGTCCATATCCATACCAGTGTCCATGTTTGGGGGCTCTTCTGACACAGGGGTCAAAGGCTGATGCGGCAGCTGTGTGTCGGCTGACGTCTCAGGCCAGATGGGTCTCTTGATTTACGCCTGTGCCTGGAAGGGCTCCTGGTCAGCGGCCTTGTGGGACTCTCTATAGGAACAGATACAGGAGCAGCAAGCATCCTTTGTTGTATCTCCGACACCAGAGTCTGCAGGGTAGTAAGGATGTCTACCGACATGTCCCTGGATGCTGGCTGAGGCATGAGAGGAACCGCCGGCAACCCCTCTGGGCTAAAGCGCCTCCTTGTGCTTGATAGTGATCCAGGTTCATCTTATGGGAACCCCTCCATTGACATGGTGTTGCAGCCCCCTTTGTGGTCCGAGTAGTAGCCCTCAGGCAAGTTATCCTCGTCAGAGCTTGTGTAGATGTGCACTCACTCCTTTCGAGGGTCTCTCAGCCTTATCAGAGAACCTCCCTCCTGCCTGGAGGGAAGCTCCATGGGAGGCCGCCGCTCCGTGGCCTTACACGACTCATTTGGGAGAGAGGCAACAACGCATACCGCCACTTTCACAGGGGGGTCCGCTGATGTCATAGGCGGTGACGCTGCCAAAGCCATAGGCCATGAAGGCAGGGCCACTCGTGGAGTCATTCTTGTTAAACTCATAGTGACCGCTGCTCTTGCCAGGCCCCTTTGAACGAAGTTGGGATGTTCATCGACAGAGTCATCGATGGGATCATCTACGAAATGGATGCCGGTGCTCGACGGGGTCATGGTCATCGATGAAGTGGACATCTTGAATGACGGAGTGGTCATGAAGGAAGTCGTCATCTTGGTCATCAACTGTGTCGTCAATGGGGGCGAGAGGAGCCACCCGAGGACTTCTCCTTTGTAGTCTTGTCCGAGGACGGCAGTAGAAGCTTTGTGGGATCAAGGACTTCCTCTTGGAAAGGGAACCCCTAACTCACAGGCTTTGCCGTGGACCTAGATGGAGATGGTGAATGTGTCCTTCCCGGACTGGAACCTGCAGCCACGGCGAACCCAGCGGGATCCGTAGCATGGTGCTTATCCTTCTTTTGGTACCCCAGAGCAGGGGCACCCTCAAAGGACCTCAATCTCTTCTCAGAGGCAGTTTGCTCCTGGCACTGCACCGTCCTGGATGAGGACCGGAGGCCGCGTCAGAGGCCTTTCCCAACTTAAGCCACGCCACTAATCTGCTGTAATATTCCTTTTTGTCTTCTTTGAAAAACAACAGCAAATCTCACATCCCTCCTGAACGTGGTTCAGTTGCAGACAATACAAGCACTTGTGGTGTCGATCCTCGACATAGTCATTTCTTAGATGACATTTCGCGCATATCTTGAAGACACTTATCTTCTCTTTGGGCATGGTGGAAAGCGCGAAGTAAGCCCAAGCTAGGGCCTTCCAAAAACTAGATCTGGAATGAAAGTGGATCTTTGCCGACAATGGGTCCCTGCTGCCGGTAGTCGACCAATGGTCGAATGATGGAACAAAGTCGGTCAAAAAACTTGAAATTTCAAAAAATCTCAAAGAGCAAGATGAGAGGACTCCCAACACTGTGGTAAAAATCGGAAGATGGCCACCAGGGGTGGTGTTTAAATAGACAACTGTCATTGGATGGGGGCAGTATGACCCAAAGGACAGTGATCGGCTTAAAGGAGAAATGCATTTTTCAGGTTAAAGCAAAACTGCTTTTCCTTTTTACTGAGTATTCACAGCCCGATGACGGGGAATATTCATGAGCATATGAATCCATGCCAGACCCCATGCTGGAGAATATCAAAGAGTGAGGATAAGCTCTGGAAGAAGTGGAAGACTTCAGAGGAACAGAAGCTTGGGTGAGGAATGAGAAGAATTGGGTAGAAAGAAGGAAGTGTAGGAGAAGGAGAAGGAGAGGGGGAGCATGATAGAAGGGGGGCTGCATCCGACAGCATGTATGTAAGGCACAGTTCCCAAATCGCAGTAGAATGCTAAGAAATGGATAGAGTAGGGAAAGTTAGGAAATTCCTGACAGGGTTTAACTAGAGAAGGCACATCTGCCTTTAGGTCATCATCTCTAGCATAAGACAGAAATTATACAGCAGGGGTACACTTTCTGTATATACCAACCTGAGCCAGGGTCGCCTGGGACAGGGAGGAGGCACTAAACAAAAGCAGAAATAGAGGGCCCATGAATATATCAATACACACATTTAAACTGCCAGTGGGGGAGATTCTTGCAGCATATGTAACAGCAATGTATGTAGGGAATACTTAATTTATATGTATTAATTGTAAAGCACAATGTTCAGCCAAAATGTATTTTGGTTCTAAAATGAGATCAGAAAGATGGGAGCGAAGAAGAGTAAGAAGGATGGGCCAGAGATGAGTTGGTTGTTGGTAACAGCTAGGTTTTTGATGCTTTCCCGAAGGCAAGTGGTCATCTGAATCACGGATGCGAGCCAGGAGGGGTTGATGACTTGAGCTGGGAAGGCAAATATTATTTTCTCTGTGAGACATACTCTTCTTGGCTTACCTTGATGATCTACCTGGTGTGGGGTTGTGGAAATTTTCAAGGATGAAATTTGGGCTGATGCCTCCTTGTTAGGCGTGATAGACAATGCACAAGGCTTTGAATTTAGTTCTTTGCAGTATGGGAGGCTGGTGCAATAATTCAAAGATGAGATGGGCTGCTGCATTTTAGGCTACCTGGAGTCAGTGAATTTAGGTTTTTGGGCAGGATGGATTCTGCTGCAGTAGTGAGCACAAGATGAGATGAATGTGTGGACTATGGTCATTTTTAAATTGTTTATGAAAAAGGATTTTTTGATAATCTTATGGAGAAGAAACCTTTTCACTAATTATCTCATTTGAGCATCAAATGAGCTCTGATGATTATTCCAAGGTTACAGACTGTTTGTATTGGGGTGGGGCATGGACCCTGGGATTGAGCCATATTTTTGGGATTCAGCATATTGGGTCAGAGATGAGTGAGACGATCTTGCTTTAGATTATTAATTCTAGAATATATGTCATGCAGTTTATTAAGTTAGAGACTGATTTGTTGATGTTGTTCTAGAATCTTTGGCAAATCTGTTATCATCAGTGTATGTAAGAAAACAGAGGTTGAAGGAATTTATGAGGTAGCCAGTGGTCTGTGATAGATGTTAAAGAAAAGTGGGGTTAGTATTGAGCCCTGTGGTTGGTTAGCTCACACTTTTAGAACTGGCTCCTGACACAGGGGCCAGCTTGTATATCGCAAGTTGAAATTGCAGGAAGGCCCACTCAGTCCTTCATCCTTCCGAGTTTTATAAATTGAGTACCATTACAATGGGTACTCATTTTTAGCTTTGAGCCATGCCCCAGGCCGCCCTACACACAGGCACGCATACCAGGTAGAAATACGCAGGACACGTCTGGTCTGTATGGGGACACGTCTGGTCTGTATGGGGTCCCAGTGGCAACTGCCGTCCCGGGTCCTCGTTTATTCAAAGATCGCATGCACGAGCCGGAACGAGGCTCGCGCATGCGCATAACATTTGCGTACTAGGCAACATCCCTCCTTTTCTTTAAACAAGAAAACAATAAAACATTAACATTGTAACAACTCAACATGAGTTAACCCAAACTGTTCTGAGCCCCTTACAACGTGGGGTCCATGACATAGTCTTGGAAGCGAGTGGGGCGTTGCCGCCCTTCTCTGCTTGGATACCTTCGACTACCCTCTGGGGACGGCACGGGCTCTTCTCGTGGGGCCGGACTCCCACTGCCATCTGATGCTTCTGTCGGCTGGGGGATCTTTGGGTCTGCTGGCCCGTGCATCCTCGGTGTCTCCTCCGGCTGATTGATTTCTATTTTCTTGAAATAGGACATATTTCTTGTCACAGTTCCTCGACCGTTGGCTGCAGTTACCATGGATCCTTTTACATGTGTCACCCCAAGAGGCTGCGGCTCGTAAGTGAGGGACAGTTTCCCTTCCGGGTGTCTATTCCTCAACAGCACGGTGTCTCCTAACATAATTTGCTTTTCCTGGAGATACCTTCGGTCGCTTTCCTTCTCGTTCTTGGTCTGTCGCTCCTGCCTGACTCGTTTGTCGTCAATTACCCCTGGGTTTCTTCCTTCCATCTCTGGTATTAGTCTTCTGGGGCAGTGGTTGAACAAGGCCTCTGCGGGTGTGACCCCTGTAGATTGGTGCAGGGTCGTCCTATATTCCCTCAGGAACTTGAAGAGTTTCTGGCGTAGCTCCCCTCCCCATTCATTGAGATCCTGAAGACTTTATTGAGCGTATGCATGAACCTTTCAGCTTCCCTGTTTGCTCTTAGCCAGAGCGGGTCACTCTTCTGTGTTTCATGCCTCAGTCTTGCAGGTATTTGGCAAACTGTTGTCCCTGGAACGGCGGGCCATTGTCCGAGCACAGTACCAGCAGGAACCCATGAGTAACAAAGATCTTCTCTAGTGCCAAAATTGTGTGATCACTCGCCATCAACTCCACTAACTCAATTTCTGGGTATCTGGTCCACTGACATACCACAGCCAGAAAGTACATCCCCCTTCCCGTGGACCCAAAGTCGTCATGCACAGTGCCCCAAGGCTATTCACTTCTCTCCATAGACCTTATCGGGGGACCTCTTTCCAACGGGCTGGCTGCCTGGCAAGGTACGCAGGTGCACACAAACTCGTCTAAGCGCCCTTCCAGGTCGGGGAACCATACCTTTGGTCTCAAGCGTGCTTTTGTTTTCGCCGCTCCTTGGTGCCCATTGTGCGCTAGCTCCAACACCCTGGTTACTAGAGCTCGCGGGGTAACAATCTGCCGCCCCCGTAGCACGAGTCCATCTTCTGCCACCGAGAGTTCATTGCGTGCTTTCCACATTGCCTGCAGGTCTTTTTGGGTGCCAGCTTCCCTTCTAGCATTGTTGGCTAGCACGTCTCTCCACTCACTGTTGCTCATCGCTGCTCTAATTACTTGAAATATCTCATCCCTGTCAGATGCTTCCACTATTTCTTGAAGAGACCGCGCTATCGGCATGGCGGCCTCCACAATGCTGCCGACCATTTCGATGCAATCCACTACTTCAACGTTGTCTCAATCACTACCCGCCCCAGGGTGTCTGGATAAGTAATCTGCCGGATTGTGGGTGCCCGGCCGGTATTGCAGTCTCACTCCATACTCGCTGAGGGACAACATCCACTGTTCGATTTGCGGCTGGGGTTTGGATGATGCCTCAGCCATGATGGGTATGAGTGGCTTGTGATCGGTAATCACGACTACGGTCTTGCCCAAGATGTACAGTCGGAAGTGTTTGCACCTCCATAGTATGGCCAGGGCCTCCCTCTCAATTTGTGAGTATCTTCTCTCGGTTTCTGTGAGAACCTTGCTTGCGTACGCTATGGGGCACATATGACCTTGTGTGTCTGCTTGCAACAGTACAGCGCCCAGTCCCACCGGACTGGCGTCCACCACAATTTCCGACTCTGTGTCTGGGTTGAAGAAGGCCATTGTCTCCTGGCCAGACAGCGCCGTCTAGATGTCTGTAAATGCCTTCTGTTCTTTGGTGGTCCACACCCACGCCACGTCATTCCTCGTCAGCGCCTGCAGGGGCTCTGATAGAGACGCTAGATCACGAATTAAGCTCCCACAGTAGTTCACCATGCCCAAAAATCTTCTAATTTCAGATGTTGACTCTGGGGAGGCCGCTTCATGAATGTCTCGCACCTTTTTAGGGTCCGGAGAAATGCCTCCTGCGTGGAACATAAAACCGAAGAACTCTATGCCGTCTTTGAAGAACTCGCACTTCATTTTGTGTAGCATGAGGCCTAGACTTTGTAGTCTGTCCAGTGCTCGTTCTAGTCTTTTCAAATGTTCGGCCTCCGAGGATCCAAAGACTAGGATATCATCGCTCATATTGATTACCCCTTTTAGTCCCGCCAGGGCTCCACGAATGACATTTTGGAACACCTCGGCCGCTGACGAGACTCCGAAGCTCAATCTTTTGAACTGGTATAATCCTTCATGTGTGGTGAAGGTGGTAATGTAGCGGGACTCCGGGTGAAGTTCCAGCTGATGATATCCTGACCTTAGATCTAACTTGGAAAACACTTTGGCCCCTTGCAGTTCACCCACGATGTCATCCAACGTCGGTGTGAGGTGTCTTTCCCTTTTGATGGCGGCATTCGGTAGCCGCATGTCAACGCAGATACGCACTGCTCCGGGCTGTTTGGGCTTGGGCGCCACTTTAATTGGGGACACCCATGGTGCCGGGCCTTCTACTCTTTCTATGATGTCCCTATCAACCAATGTTTGAAGCTCTTTCTCTACTTGTGCCCTCAGATGAAACGGTATCCTCCTGTGTTTCAGGGCTGTAGGCCTTACTGACCCATCGATATGTAGTCTGATCGGGCCTCCCTTCAGCTTGCCTACTCCATGGAATAGGCTTTCGTACCGGTTCAAGAGGTGGTCTACATCAGTTTGGTATACTGACATGGTGAAATGGACAATGTCTAATGCTTCTGAGGCAGCACAACTGAGTAGGGAATGTGGGCTTAAATCAGTGACAAAGAATCTAGCCTTGATTGTGTTTTGTCCATGGGTGACAGGTGCTATAAAGACACCATGAATTGGCAGAGGTGTATCCCCTCCAAAAGTGTATTTTCTTGCTTTGGAAGGTTCAAGTTCTGGAGGACCTGGGAGAGCCTCATAGTGGTCAGTCGCCAGAACACAGACGGAAGCTCCAGTGTCAACCAAAACGGGCGTTGGGGTGTCCCCAATGTTGACCACACATGTGGGTTGTCTTCTTTTCTTCACTCCTGTGGCAATGTTGGAGATGAAAAAGACTTCTTCCTCATCCTCCTCTTACTCAGCAATGTCCAGTTCCTGCACCCCTTGTTCGATGGCTGCCACATTTCTGAACTTTCTGGGGATTCCCCCACTCACTTTCGCTGGTCCCCTGTATGTGGCCACCGGAGTCATCGCTCTACACACCATTGCGTAATGTCCGGGCATGCTGCATCTGCCGCACACTCTTGCCTTCGCTGGACATTCGCCCACGTGAGGCAGATCATACCCACAGTATTGACAGGACTGGGGGCTACCAGCAGACGGGGAGCCCTCAGTTCTCTTCTGGCCCCATCGTGACTTGGCCGGTGTGGGCCGACCAACAGCAAAAGCTTCCTCACTCCTGCCTGGGCGCACCGCAGCATCCATCTTGGCTCCCCTACTCTCAGCCAGTTCATACGCCCGCCCAGTGTCCAGAATCTGTGCTAGTGTCAGGCCCGGCTCTCGGAGGACCTTTCTCCTCAGTTTCCCGGAGCTGCACCCTTGGATTGACTGGTTCTGCACCATTTCTTCTCCATTCACCAACCTGCAGGTACTGGCCAGGTGCCTCATTCTCGCACAGAATTGGTCTAGAGACTCCTCTCCCAGCTGCTTCTCAGCACACATGACGAATCTGTCGAAATCCACATTCACCATGGGGAGGAAGTGGTTCTGGAGGGCCTGTTTGACAGCTGCGTAGGTGGTTGCCTGTAGGTTTAAAGAGTCGAATATCCGGTGAGCTTCTGTACCAGCTGAGTACTATAGTCTGGCCACTTTTGCATCGTCCTCTGTCTCCCCTGTGGCTCTGAAGAACATTTCGAGCTTTTTCACCCACAGTAGCCATTTTGGTCCAAGTTTGGAAGTGGGCCTCAAAATGTCAAACTATGGCATGGGCGCCAAAGTACCTTGTTGTCTGTGTGGTACTGGCGCAGGCGCATTAGCTGCATCATCCTATTCACCCATTTCAGCAGACCGCACAAGCACTTCACAGTGTCACCAGAGGCCGCAAGCCTCCCAAATCCCACAATGTCAGGTGTCCTCATTCCCTTGTTGAGACGACTTGTACTGTCTCTTTTATGGATGTGCTTCTCCTCAGCAGTGTTAACTTCCCAGCAACGGATTGTGTCCGCACTGACCTTTCCTTCCTTGTCTTGAGGTAGGATGACTTGAATACAGTGGGTCTTTATGGCACTCCCTCCTGAGTGACAGCTTGTGAGGTCAGCCAGCGCACATGGGTGCATGCAGCACCTTCAAAATGTCAGTACCACGGCCATCAGGACATCAATAGCTGTGGGGGTTCCAAAAATTGTTCTCTTTCAGAAAAGGAACGGCGCACGAGAACCCTTTCGGCCCGCAACCATCGTGATCAAAGGAATTAAGATGGCCGCCTGCTCTCTGCGCTGGATCCGTGTCGGAATGCTGCCTCCGACTCACAAACATCTGCAGGCCTTCGCACACATACACGCGCAGCACTTCCTCGTCGCCAGTGTTAGCTTCGAGCAATGCCCCAGGCTGTCCCACACACACGCACGCATACCAGGTAGGGATACGCAGGACATGTCTTGTCTGTATGGGGTCCCAGCTGGAAAGAGGCTTGCGCATGCGCATATCATTTGCGTGCTATGCAACACTAATAACATATATTACAACAGTTAGAAGCAGGAGGCATCCAGCATGAAGCAATCTAAAATAAAACCAAATATATATATATATATATATATATATATATATATATATATATATATATATATATATATATATATATATATATCTTGAGACTGTCTTTTCATGCAGCCAGAGTGAGAGACACTCCCCTGTTCTGTGAAGAAACACCAGGAACCAGACCATGCACAACATATGACTATTAGTAAAAACCACCTAAAGTGTGGTGCTCCAAAAATGTATGGCCCCAATTGACGCGTTTTGCGGTTACTGCACCGCTTGTTCATATTTTTTTTTTAAATACATTAGATATATTCAACATAAACCTTTCTCAAATATATATGTCACATCACATATTGGACATGGGAGAAATGGGAGAAATACTGTAAATAAAATATAAAGTATTACACGTGTTTGTGTAATTGAAACAAACACACTCTAAGGAACGGCAGCATATGCGGCAGCATATGTCATTGTTTCTAGATGAAACATGGAATGAAATAATAATTGAAGCTGTGCCAGAAAACTGGTACCATGCACTGTTAACACCTATTCTCTCCACTGCCCTCTGAGGTATAAAAAACGCAATGAAATGTGCTGTTACAAAACGTCAGAGTGCATAGCGATCACGTTCTCTCACTGTCACAAATTTGCATCTCTGCCTCAGGGTGGCACTGTCTGCAGACCTGCAGGGTGTTGTCTACCATCTACAGAGAAGACCCTGAATCATTATTTAACATTTCCTTCCATAAATCTGTATTTCCAAAAACATGGACTTCAGTTCCCATAATGCACTGGGAAGATACCTGGACAACCCAGCAGCTGAATCTTATTGTGAGAGGAAGCAAACAGAGTCCTTTCAATGGGATGCAATGTTCAAAATGCCACAGCAATTATTGTGCTATTGTTTCCATACAAACATTCCCGGTGTTTATCAACACTGGATCCTCTCCTAAAGCCCATGCCAGGGATTTCCATTTACCACACCTGTGACTGCATGAGTTCAGCCCAATCATGCAGCTCCGTCCTGGCTTTCCACCATGATAGCACTGCTTATAAGGTCCCATGCCCTCAAGCTTCCTTGTTCTTGCATTGCGTTCTGATCCTCGTGCAGCTGTGACCCATTTGGAATCTCTCTCTGCCTTGCTGACATCTGCCTTGTGATTTACCTGTGGCTCTTTCGCTGCTCCTCTGTGGTCTGGCTTCAATTCCTAAAGCCTTCCCTTGTAGGCTCTGTCCTGAACCCTCTTCCTGCTACCATTGTGTCTGCTCATGCCTTTGTGCTGCACCCTGCAGCTGGTTACCCATGTCTTGATTTCCTGCAGTGCCAGCCCTAGCCCCTGTACAGTGTCCCTGTAGCTTTCAGTCTCTGTTACTTGTGCTGTTTCCTGTCAGTCTCATCTGCTCCCTTCTCTTTAATGTCCTTGCTTTCAGGTCTATTTATTTCTATGCTTTACCAAATTAGTCAGTTTCTGTTTATCTTGCTTCTGTTTGTGCCATTTCCTCTTTGTTCTAGTCATGTTTTCCAAAGTTTTTCCTTGCATAGTTCCTGTGTTTCCAGTCCAGTTTTCCAGCCTGTTTTTGTTACCTAGATTCAGTTACTTTGTACCAGTATCCTGCTAAGTTACCTTGTACCAGTATCCTACTCTTTAACCTTGTCTCTGTTACCTTGTACCTGCTCCTTGCCTCTGTTACCTTGTACCTGTATCTTGCCTTTGTTCCCATGCACCTGTTCAATACAATGTTCTGCTTTCCGAGTTCCTGCTTTCCTGTTCTTGTTTGCCTTTGGGGCTCTTAGTGTCTGTTAAGTTTTGTATGGTGTTAGGCAATCCCTGTCACTTCATTTGTCTCATTTTACTTGTAGTCTATAGAGCCTATAGAGTATTTAAGGTAACAGTGTGTTGTGGTCTGTTCCCGCAGAAGGCATCCACTGTATGTCCCGGCTGGACCCACATCGGCTTGTCTGTGTAAGTACACTAGTTGTTTGTGTCTTGGGGTCCCGATCCAGAAGCCACACTTGCTAGCCCCTTCCATGGGCTTGCATGGTGTGTGGCGCCTGTAAGAATAACTTACACAGAGGCATTTAGCTGCCCTTATTTCTGTGGGTAGTCTCAAGTCCAACCTTTGTGCACACCCCTAGTGGGATTCCTTGTTTGTGCAGTGTATGGTTTCCATCCCTTCTTGTTCAGGATCGAGGTCTGCACTTTCTTCCTGTTCCATTGTTCTGTTCTTCCATCTTGTTTAGCATCTTGCTGTATGCACTTGTGTGGCCCCTTATATCAGCATAGCCACCCCAAGCCCACCTAGGTGCCCTTTGTATCCCCTGAACAGAGGCAGTGCTAAGGGGGGCTGAAGGGGTTATAGCGCTTTGTCTTTTTGTTGTAGGCCCGAATAGATGCTAAGAGACTTCAACCAAAAAGCTAGCTCTCCTCTAGTCCCAACAGTCCCGACATTAGTATAGTCCCAGATCTTTCCCAGACCTAGCAACACTTACCATAGCCAATGTTTCAGAACCAACATCTTCCAGCATAGAGGAGCTAGTAACGTCCATAAACAGCTTGTCTTCATCAAATGCTGTGTCTACCGTCGAGGTTATTGCGGCCTCTGGAAACAGTTGCTCTAAAACATTCAGATCTTCATACGGGGTCTCCTCCAGAGCCTTAACAGCCTCATCCATATCCACATAGTCTGCATCGGTGTAGGCGTCATCCACACCGGAGTCGATGACACCGGCTGTTTCCCACTCCCAAGATTCAACATATCAAAAAGCTCACATAATGTACCCAGAGCCGCTGCGTCATCAGGACCCCCATCGACGGATAGCGCCGGTGCCGGCGGACTTTCAGGGCTGTAATATTTTTGAAGGGTTTTCAAATCCTCAGCAGCTGTATTGTCCTTAGAGTAGTAGCTGTAGCGCTTCATAATTCCTGGTATTGAGGTCTTTTGAGTTTTTTTTTTTTTTTTTTTCAAGGCTTCAGGAACGGCTTGTACATCCCCCAATACGTATCTGTATATATACACCCTGTACGCCATGCCCCACCCTTCAAAACCCCGCCCCACACTTCCGGTTCTTTGGAGGCATCCAGAGGAAATCCCCTTGGGGCCCCAACCCTTGGGGGGACCTTCCCGCTAGCCCCCATGATGTCACATCCGGTGGGACACCCCCGCTAAGGAGCCGGGGCCTGTTAAACGCATCTACATCACTTCCAGGACAGGATTTTGCCCAGGCAGAACTTCCGGGGGATGCCCCAGGAGACCACGCCCAGGATATGACATCATAGGGACCGGATATCCCACCCTAAAGGGGCGTGGAAAGCTGGCAAGGCTCGTTTGATGAGGAAAGGTATCATTGTATACTACTACTCGGCTGGACCCACACCGGCTTGTCTGTGTAAGTACACTAGTTGTTTGTGTCTTGGGGTCCCAATCCAGAAGCCACACTTGCTAGCCCCTTCCATGGGCTTGCATGGTGTGTGACGCCTGTAAGAATAACTTACACAGAGGCATTTAGCTGCCCTTATTTCTGTGGGTAGTCTCAAGTCCAACCTTTGTGCACACCCCTAGTGGGATTCCTTGTTTGTGCAGTGTATGGTTTCCATCCCTTCTTGTTCAGGATCGAGGTCTGCACTTTCTTCCTGTTCCATTGTTCTGTTCTTCCGTCTTGTTTAGCATCTTGCTGTATGCACTTGTGTGGCCCCTTATATCAGCATAGCCACCCCAAGCCCACCTAGGTGCCCTTTGTATCCCCTGAACAGAGGCAGTGCTAAGGGGGGCTGAAGGGGTTATAGCTCTTTGTCTTTTTGTTGTAGCCCCGAATAGATGCTCAGAGACTACAACCAAAATGCTAGCTCTCCTCTAGTCCCAACAGTCCCGACATTAGTATAGTCCCAGATCTTTCCCAGACCTAGCAACATCCCAGACCCTGACAGACCCCAGATAGCCACTAGTAGCCTCCCTCCTTCAGATCTCCCAGTTTTAATAGCAAATTTAGGGAGTTCAATGGGTCCAGTAAGCTAATAAGGGAAAGAACGAAAGCCATACCAGGGAGAAATATACTTATCAATAGGGGAGAAATAGTACATAAGATATCCGAATGCCAGAAAATACCCAAATACCTTCACAGATGGATTACATCTACTTTATCATTCGCAAGCTAATGTATTTTGCAATGTGGAATGGGTATGCCCCTGCAGTTTGACAGATGTTTAGAACACTCCTCTAAATGCGCCATCTGCAAGCAGGTTACAGGGAGGCTTAATGAGCAGAGGGTACACGATCTGGACCCCACCCCACCGGCACCCTGACACAAATGAGATTCAGATGCATGACCCCACAAAGGGATACAAACTCGGTCATGCAGTTTCCTAACACCTGTTTCTCGCAGTTCATGTCTACCTCTGTGGAATAACTGTGCATGTTTGGGTAACACTTGGATTTTCTGTTCTCACTATTCTTTCTGTTTGGTCAATGGTTTGCTCCCCCTATCTGTGAGAGAGTTCTACACGCCAAGAATGTGTACATTCCAATAGACATTTCCGGAATGTACAAGAAGTGAAAGATGGATCAACTGTATTCACTTTGTGAAACAGAAGGCTTCTTTTGTACTGTACCCTGCTGCATTTACAATACGAGACAAAGGAATATGAACAGTACTCTAATGCGAATGAACAGAAGCTCAAATAGTATCTCCTAGAGGCAGCAATCCACTCGGGGGACCTCAATTGAAATGCAGCTTTCTGGCTCACCCCAGAAGAGAACGTCCATTCTCTCATCAGTCTGATAACCCGACAAAAAGGAAAGTCCAACCAAAATGCCAGGCAGCGACCCCACTCTGAGGCAGGGGAGTGGCCTGGGATGGCACGTGCTACCCCTGGACTGTGATTGGCCACCAAAGGCGCCATCCCATTATCCTAAACTATGATCATTATATGTGTGCGCGCTCGTAGTTCTTGCCACACCTGCATAAGTCAATGCCCCCACTTGTGCCACCCTATTAAAAAAAGTCTGGACACGCCACGTCAAAAGCAAATCGGACGTTGCTGTTGGGAACTCTTGCTGGGAGATTTGTTAGGAAATGTCCATCTGCACTCCCCTTTGCACAATATTAGAGTGATATTTATTTATTTATTTATTTATTTTATTGATTATTTATAAGGCACACTTTACAGCAAAATGTTGTTTCCGTGCATTTCCAATGCATTTCCTCCCCAGGTATGACACACAGTGAAAAAGCTTATACGCTTTAGTTCGTTCCCGGCAGAGGATTTCTGACATTGTTGGGTCATTTGTAATATGGACATTGTGATCTTTACCCCAATCTTTCTGACCCATACAGAAAGAAGGGCAGTGACATATGATCTGGTTTATAAAATGCAATTAAAGGGCATGGAAAAAAAAACATGTCTGGTACAGACATCACCTAGTGGATCTGACGACATAATGGAATTAGGAATAACATAAATCAGATAGAGATTGTTGCAAACTACCCACACTACCCCCTTCTCACCCCATCCGCATCGTCCTCTGTTCTGGTTTTTCTTTAAAATAAGAGCCTGCTAAGTAGAGGAACCATGACAGGGAAAAATCAGGTTCTCACTCAGTGCACATCTTGCACCCCCTTCTCCCTCAGATGGCTTCCCTCAAAAGCAATAAAGGCATACGGCAGATGATATATAACTATACTGAGATCTCAACATAAAAAATCATCCCACTCCATAGTCACAACATTTCCATTTGAGCATGCACCTCAGGTTCAACTTACCTTGATAATTCTTCCAACTTTGACTTAGCAAATTCCAAACTTTTCCTTTCAATATGTTCGTGGGGGGTGTGAGCCAGAAGTTCATGTAGAGTTATGATATATCGCGGGATCTGGAAACACAGAACATGGCACATGTTAGACACTTATCTGTGGATTTCCTTTCAGCGACTATGCAGGCTTTTCAATTTCTAGGGGTATACAAGGGCAGCAGAAAATACTTACTGGTATGCATTCCACCCAGTGGTGCCAAGGCACATCTGATAAACAAGAAGCTCGAGTTGTCTATGATGTCAACGCAACCCTGAGGTGAACAATGCCCTGGAATTGATAGCCAACATCTGTAATTTCATGTTGTCTATGTCCCTACATCCTCAGATCCTTTTCAAGCCCTGCTCTATCCCAACAGAGAGCACTGCAGAGGTGGAAGAGGGAAACCAAAGGTGTAATACATGTTATATCCAAATCTCCCTCCTTAACTGTGACAAGGCCCACTGCTTACTGTTGGGGAGCAGCAGTGGGGAAGTCCCAGGGGCCCGGGAATGCCAAGCTGGTGAATGCTGGATGGAGAGGAGGTATATGGGGATCCCAAGACCATCGCACTGGGTCCAACTTAAAGCCTGGGGGCATTCACTGGAGCACTCACACATCCCCCGACCCCACAAACAGTAAAGGGGTTTTACCACAAACGCCTGAAGGATACCCCTACTCATCATACTGGGACTTCTAGAGAGCTATTCCAGCCCCCTAGCCAGACTCAAAACGTCAGCATAGTAGCACAGTTGAAGAGTGTTGTATGCCCTGGTGAGTGTAGAAAAACATTTTTCTCAGCACAGCTGACCAAGGAAACATTCATGATAATGAGACAGACTCACGCAGTGTCCATGACCCTGCAGATACAAAGTCGCAATTGATAAACAAAATGAAACTTATACGCAGTATATGCATGAGGGAAAAAAAACAAACAAACACAGTCCTCTCACTCCCACTAGCAGTGCAGATATTGCAAAGTTGCCATTTCTCCACTATGAAAGCTTCACTTGTACAATGAACAGCTTCCCTTGAGTACCACATTTCCCCTGGTTTTCCATTTACAGGCTGGAAATACGGAGGAATAAAGATTAATGCGTTTCACCTCAGGAGGGCTCCAAGAGAAGAAAGAGGAGACCCACACATGGGTAAGACAGTTCTAGCAACCAAGATGGAGCCAGGCCTTGATATATGCGTAACCCCCACCCCATTCAGCCCACTATGACCACAGATATATGGCCCATCAGACAACAGGCGGTTTATAGTCATTTGGTCGAAAACAAAAATGTCGAAAGTCAAAATGTAGAAAAAAAAATGTCGAAAAAAAAGTCAAATTTCTTTTTCAATACTTTTTTTTTTCGAAATGGGGGGTTCCCCCCAACCCCCCTTTTTTTCTATTTATTTTTAAGTTACCCCTTTTTTTTACTTACCGAACCCAAAAAATACATATAAATAAAAAAATAATACATTCGACTTTTTTTTCAATATTTTTTTTCGACATTTTTGTCATTCGACTTTTTTTTCTTCGACATTTTGACTGACCACCACAACAGACCTACCAACACTACATATGTGCAACCAATATTCCTGAGCACCACCTAAGGGCAGGAGATACCAAACTATGCAAGCCAGATTGCTCAGTTAGAGAGTGTGAGATGTTCGAGAAAAAGCTGGAGGAAGGTGTTTGGGGGAGATTGAAAAGTGAGAGGTCTATTGAGGGGAGAGCTCGGAAGAGTTTATTGGAAGTTGGAGGGAGCAATTTGCAGAGGAGAGTTACTTTCTGTTGGAGAGTTGGAGCTGGAGAGAGTTATACTGAGGAGGTTGGAGTGCAAGAGTTTCCATATGGACAGAGTTATACTTAGTAGTTTGGAGCACGTGAGTTGCCATTTGCAGAGAAGGATTGGAGGAGGTGGGAGAATGAGAGACCTATTAACATCTGAGCAGGAGGACAGAGGAAAGCTAGAGGAGGAATGAGGGTGGCAGGACTTGACGTGAAAGGAGCACACAAGCAACCCCTACTAGCCAGTAAGATTAGGGAGGTTGTGGGGTGCAAGAATGGTTCATAGCAGCTATCAGAGCTGGGAGGAGGAACAAGACGGTGCAATACCATTGAGAGAAAGTGAGGCTATGTCAGATCTAGCGAGGGGTGGCATATCCCAGGGACCAGATCCCTATAACAAATAGATTGTCAGATGACAGAGGACCCACCTAAGACTAGGCCCAAGCCCACAGACAAAGGATGGCTGATTGGAGAGATCCAACTTCCTGAAGAGACCTTACCCTTGCATTAAGCCTGTGGTCCATGTTAAAAGTGGTTACAAAAAACCCAACAACCCTCAACTCAAAAGCAAAGACCAGGATATTCAATGGGATGTCAGAATAGGACCAGGAAAAGCGAAGTCAAGAACATTGTAATAGACCTGGTCTTTGCTCATGACCATTCGTTGCGTGTATTGTGTGTTATTTTTCTGTATAACACATTTTTGTGCCAGCTTCTTTGTGACTCCCACTCACACTGCCTGTGACACATCCCTAACAGGAAAAAAAGCTTGGCAATGTTCATGTGAGACTGGGTGCCATGAGTCTGTAGTGTGACATAACAGTAAGAAGTGTGATGATTCACGGGATCTCGTCACTTCTCCCCAGGGTGAAGCACTTCCCTGTGAGGCTAGGGCGGTGAGAATGCTACCCAATAATGCTACTAAGGGTGGTAGAAAATGGGCCCTCACAGGGAAAGACTCCCCTCCTGGGGATAAGGACTCCAGTTCCGTGAGAGAATTCCCTAACCCCTGTTCCCTTGGAACTAAGTCCCTGTCAGAAATCCCTGATAACACTGTCTGTTATGGTAATGTCTCTTCAGTCTTTGATTCACCAATTAATATAACCAAGAGAAGAAGAGCCAAAGAAACCTACAGAGTAATACCAGGCTGCCTGACCATACCAGAGTATGGCCCCAAGGAACCATAAAGATTGCACCAACAACCGTAAAGAAGTATTCTGACTTTACACTGTGGAGGATCCACCTACAGGAAATAAAGAGTGAGAAAGGACTGGCAAATAGAGAGAGAGCAGTCAGTGTGAAGCCAGACCAGCCTGGGAAGTTTGAACCTGGGAGCGCGAAGCTGCAGATACGCTGATCCCTGGCGACAGGGACATCCAGGAACAGTCGGAGGAACTCTGCAGTTGAGGCAAGCTCCTGACCCATGGAAGAAGGGAAGAAAAGCTATCAGCGGTCCTGCAACTACGCCAGAGCCATGTGGCGCAAGTCTCAGTGGAGTTGCAAAGATGGAGCAGGGAGCGGAGAAAGCACAAAGCAGTGAAGCCACACAGGGCCGCCCACCACCTCAGTAATAACTGGTGATGCAGTCCCGAAACACAAAAGATAACAGAAGTAGCAGGAGACCCGGTAGGGGCTTGGGGCAGCTGCAGAGTCAAGCGAGGTTCGGGAGTAATCTCCCTCGTCATACTAGTGACATTCAGAGAACCAAGAGCCAAGAAGTGTCCGGAGTAATCTCCCCCATCACAGTAGTGATACCCCAAGTACCAAGAGTCAAGAAAGCCACAGAAGTAATCTCCTTCAGCACAATAATGATACCCAGAAACCCATAAATCGAGAAAGACTTGGGTACAATCTCCCTCATCATAGTAGTGACAAGCAGAGAACCAAGAGTCAAGAAAGCCTCATCATATTCAAGATCTCTCTCATCACATTAGTGACAATCAGAGAACCAAGAGTCAAGAGTGCATCGGGAGTAATCTCCCTCATCACAATAGTGATAGCCAGAGAATCAGGAGTCAAGAAAGCCTTGGAGTAATCTTGCTCATCAGAGTAGTGGCATTCCGAGAACCAAGAGTCAAGAGTACATTAGGTGTAATCTCCCTCATCACAGTGCTAATCTAGTCAAATTTAAAGAGGACACTAGAAAACAAGAGCTATCTGGAAATAATGCAAGCTTTCAGAAGCCCTTGGGAAGAAGTGAAAAAACCTTTGAGGACTATTGCTAAAGAATATCCCAAGACAGCCCTCAAGGCTGTGTGAGGTGGGTCCGGAGAAGAGAGTCCTTCGCCTGAACTTACTGTTTTTGTTGAATCAGAAGCTAGTGCAAAGGTTTGTTGGAAAAGAGATAAGGACTGAGCCAGTTCACCAGGAGAAGGGAGTCATTATCCTGGTATTATTTTCATTTGGACGCTGAACTCTTTTGTAAAATAATTGTAGGGTTATAGTAGGTTTTTGGATAGAGGACGGACACTTTTCATTTTGACAAACATCCTGATGACAAGCACCCACGTTGATATTTGTTTAGCTAGGGATAACCGGTTAGAAATAGGGAGAGATAGGGACTTATCTTTATCTTTACCAGTAAAATGTGTTGAAACATGCCACCCCTTTGTCTGACTCCTTACTTCACCACACCACCACACCACATCTGGCTTTTAGAAAGGCTGTTAAAACCTATCTGTTTTAGCCCTGTGAGGCTTGGCTTGGCTTGTTTCGCTTAGTCTCTCTAGCGCCATGATAACCCTGGAGGGCCGTGCGGTGTGAAAGTTCTCTTAACATAACATAACACCACAGAGGATACATCATTTTGAAAGAGAATTGTTGCTGATGGCTTCAAATGGAAGCCATACACAACAAACCTATTACGTTTATAACTTCTTTTACTTCATACATCTAAAGAGAGCAAGAAAGATATGCAAGGGCACACATTGGCATAGGCATCACTATCCAGCCATACCCCACCAGTAATGGACCGACTCAAAGGTGGCATGCTTTTCACTATAAACTTTTATTCCCATGAAAAGAAAAGGAAACACCTAGCTATCCCTATTGCTAAAAGGGGGTTTCCTACCTCAAATAACAAACTAAGGGAATGTCAGAATTTCCAGCAAATCATAAAAGTCCACCGTCGTGTCAAACCTACTTCCATCCCTAACATTTATATTCAACTAAGGATAATGTATCTGTGAGGTCCAGAAGGATGCCTCCCACCTTCTGGACAGAGGGTTTTCCCAGTTCGTGGTAAGGTTGCCAGGAAAAAGGGCTTCTCGTTCCCTGGCTTTCTTTCAGTGTTTGCAACTACCAAAGGGGATGACTCCCTTCCCCTGGTTTCTTCTTCATCCTTCTGTACACAAATACCAGAGGGGGTGACTACCTCCTGGTATTCGGGCTTCTCTTGCTTCTTTGCTTATTCTTTCGATTGACTACCTGGGTGGCTTCGCTACCAGCTATTGCAACGATTAACAACTATTCCCCTGCTTGCTCCACCTAGTACACTCTGCCAGGTACTGTGACTATGCTGAGCACTCTTGATACCTTGGTATTGTTTTATGGGTGTGAGTCCCAGGCTTGCATATTCTGATGCTTCATGCAGGCTACCTGATGAACTCTCCTGCCTGACTCTGATGAACACTCTCGATGCCTATGCAGACTGACGTTGTTCTTGCCTTGAGGTCCCAGACCCTGTATGTGGAGTTTTTCAGTTTTTGCCAAATTTTTCAGTGCCTCCCCTGCTGCCCGCGTACCTTTTTCTCTGGTCTGAGGTGGTGTTGGGGCTCTTGAGATGGGGGGCTTCCAGCTGTGTGGTTTCCCTGCTGTTGATCGCTTGCCTTCTGTCTGCAGTGGCTCCTGGCAGCTGAAATAAAAGTTACCCACTGTAGTGATTACTGTAGAGTCCCCTCTCCTCCATCCTTACGGACATCCCCCAGAGTGGACACGCCCACTAGGCCCGCCTCCGACACCTAACCTCAGTCCCCCTTTGACACATTGGACGCTTGTAAACCTGGCTAATAAAAACGAGTAGCCCCTGGCCTACTGGCAGGGGAGGTAGGTAGGTAGGTAGGTAGGATGTATGGAGAAAAGGAGACTAAGGACTATGAGTACTGTAGTTGCTACAGTGAGTAACTTTTATTACTCATACATCCCGTTCCCTTTCCTGTATCCTTATGGGTGATTCTACTGAAACTATCGAAACTGAGTAGTGGACAAGAGTCTAGCTAGAGGCAAACAAGTTCCGGAGGACTGCCTGCCCAAACTCAGCATCCTTCCTGGAGATGATGTCCAAAGAGTAATGCCTGTAGAAGGCAGAGGGAGAAGCCCAAATGGTCACCTTGCTAATGGTCTCCCAAGAAGCGTGCATCTGCAATGCCACCGCAGTGGCTTTGGCCCTCTCTGCATGAGCGTGGATTCCATCTGAAACCTTTTTACTCATGGCCGTGTAGGCCTCAGAAATGGCCAGAACCATCCAGTGGTCAATGGATGCCTTAGAGGCTTGAGTCCCAGAGACCATGTCCCCAAATGTGACAAATAGAGCTTCTGTCTTCCTTAGCTACTTTTTCTGTGACAGAATTTAAGCATCCTCTGCAGACCCAGGGAATGCAGAGACCGTTTCACGTTTGACTGAGGATTGGGAAAGAAGACCATTAGGCAAATCTCCTGATTCAGGTGGAACGGAGAGACCACTTTCAGCAGGAACTTTGGATGGGTGCGACAGAACCTGAAGCTCGCTTATCCTCCGTGCCGAAGTGAGCGCAACCAGCAGAGAAGTCTTCAGTGCTACCCACTTAAGGTCCACTGAGGCCAATGCTTCAAACGACTTGTGCTAAAGTACAGAAAGCACTGCATTCAGATCCCAAACAGGATGCAGTCTATGGACCGGTGGAAACAGTCACAACAACCCCTTGAGGTGTGTCTTGACCACCGGGTTCGCTGCAGAAAAGACCCCATCATATGAATTCTTGTAGGTCCCAATTGCTGCAAGTCGGTGCAGCCAGTGTCAACCTGAACCCCGGAATGGGCCAAGTGTGCCAAGAAGTAGAGAACATCGTCCCTTGCGCAATGACCGAACCGTGACCACATACTTTTATACTGTGAACAGGTAGAGGGCTTTCTGACTTCCTGAATTATATCCCAGTTGTCCTCGGGCAAGCGAGCTGGGGTGAGCTTCAGCAGATCAGGAGTCAAGCTGCTAGGGCCAGCCTGGCATGGTTCAGTGGAGGGGCTGATTCTGCCCTCTGCGGCCTAATCCAATGAGGGAGATTGTGGCACCCGGGGGCGCACATCAGGAACCCGATCCAGTCCCGCTGAACAAGCCTCAGGGACCTTGGATTAAAGCATAATCCTTCGCCTCTGTGTCTTAATAGAATCTTGACTATCCATAACGCTAGTATGGAAAAATCAGTATCGGACTCCAAAAGGTGAATGACTGGTAGTCCTCTGGTGCTGGCCCTCAACCTCAGAGATGGCTCAGTAGGCCCTCCACCCTCGGTGCAAGCACCAGTAGTCGATGCGCTCAAAGAAGACACATCTGCCCTCCATTTTGAGCTGGAGCCGGAAGGCCACTCGCACCTCAGTGTGGTCTCAGAGCCAAGGAGCCCATTGGACGCAATCCTGGTAGGGCACCTAAGCTCCTCGGCACGTGCACCAGTAGCCTTCACAGCCCGATCCTACCTCTGGTAGAAGCGCCCAAAGGGTCCCTCCCAGACAGTGACCCTGGAAAAGAATGACTGTGGTTGGGTGCTTTATTGAATAAATGACTAACCTTGTCGTGCCGCAAAACTTTGGAGATGAAGTCATTCAGATGTCCGGGTGGCGAAGTTTTCAAAATCTCCCTCCATTGGGAATGATGGTTCTTGAGAGAATGCCAAACAAGGCCGTCACATGCTGCGCACACGTCCCAACGGCGGTCGGGGTCCAGGCACTCCAAGCAAAGTGCGTGGGGGTCTGACTTCGGGAAGAAACAGTCACATGAGCCGCACCTGGAGAAGCCTCCCGGAGGGAGCTAAGATTGAAAGAGAAAAATAGTAAGGGGAAACACAGGGATCTTGTAAAAAGAGGAAAGCGCAAGCTGCCAGGCCCGTTACCATCTGACCGGAAAAAGGGACTGAGGTGAGGCGCCGGAGGGCGGGACCTAGTGGGGGTTCCTACGCCTGGGACTACGCCCTGTGCGCTATTCTAAATTTAAAAGGGAAGCTCATGTTTTTCACTGCCAAAAAGGTTTCCGGTATAGTCCCCACACTGGGAGATGCCCATAAGGATGGAGGAAAGACGACAGGACGTATAAGTACTGCTGCTTCCAATGCTCATTGGACTCCTGGTTTCCCAGGGGTTTCTGATTTGATCTTTCCTTCATGTCTCTTTGATACCAGACCGCATCATGGCTCACGTTTGATTCTTGCGATGTTCTTGTCCTGTCTCCTTCTCCAGCTTCCTTGGACTTCGCGGTTCCTCCAGGGAGGGCTTTTTGAAAAACTAGTCTGTCCTTTCATTTTAAAGCACATATTGTAATCAATTGCTCAAATTGACTGGACTGCTCTTGTTGGTTCTTTGAGCAGCTATTTGGCACTACGTACCTCTTCTTCGTCTCAGTCCCAACATAGTGCTTATTCACTGGGTTCCTGTTGCTCTTCCTCGTCTGTTTTCCTACATGATTAACATGGGTATTTCCTACTCTTGATCATCCCAGTACTTGTTAGGGAGGTGGAAGTCTCTACCTTACACAGGTACATTGAAGTGTAGGGGACTACGGGATCCTGTATAAGACTAATGGGTGAGGGAGGTTGTGAAGAGGTAGGTGAATACTGTGCTCTCCCTAAAATGTCACCCCTCGTCCCCTAAGTGGTTTCCCTCCACCTATGATCCTCCGACGGTGCACAAGTCCCAGGGGGGTTATTGGACTGTGGCCACACTGCCCGGGCCCCATGACAATGGTCTCCCCTATGGGAGAAGGGATGATATCCAAGGATTCGTCATAATGGTTCCAACCCAACTTCAACAATACATTAACACAAATAACCTCCTCAACCCCTTCCAATCTGGCTTTTGACCTACACACAGCACCAATACCACTACACTTTACATCGTCAATGACCTCCACAATATCACAAAAGATACACAGCCCTACTCTTACTCCTCAACCTCTATGCAGCCTTCAACACCATCAACCAAACCCTCAGGATGATAATCTCAGGCACTGTGATCAACTGGTTCACATCCTTTCTCACTCATAGAACAAACTTTTTCTCCATGCCCCTTTATTAATCCAACCCCAGCTGAGTCATGTATGGGGTATTGGAAGGATCCTCACTGACTCCACTCTTCTTCAACCTATATGTAGAACCCCTCAAATAACAAAACAGCATCCTCTTCCACCAATATGTAGCAGACACACTTCAAAATCTCCACCTCTTCAAAACGCCACACCCTCAAAAGCGGTTTCTCCACTGTGACAACCGGATGGCCACCCACTTCCTCAAACTCAGCCCTTCCAAAACAGAATATCTCCTCATTTCACCGCCAGGGACAAACCCAACTTCACCCCTTGTATCAAAGTACTCATCACAGACAACCCACACATATCCTTCTCCACACCAGTCAAATCCCTTGGCTTAATGATCAAAAGCCAAATTTCCTTCACAAACCACATAGCTTCTGTCACCAAAACCTGTAGCCTACAACTATGCATCCTCTGCAAGATAGGACACATCCTCTGATGACTTCTGCACTGCACTCCAAGCACTGGTTCTGAACAAGCTGTACAATGGTACTGCTCTTCTCACTTGATTCCCCATAAGCACCCTTGCCCCCTGCACGCCAATTAAAGTATGAGAGCTAGACTAATCCTCTACCTACCCAAACACTCACACAACAGACCCAGCTCTTGTCAAGCTCCACTGGCTCCCTGTAGCCATAGAAAATTGCGTTAAAATGACTCTGCATTGCATTCAAAGCCATCCACCTCAAAACCGCATCTTACCTTCATGGCATACTGAAACCTATCACCCATACAAACGCCAGAGGAGCCAGCAAGCATCGTCTACACATTCCAATCTGCAAAATACCATGCATACAAAAGCAAGAAAAAACAAGCACTTACTCAGTGGGCACCCAGAGCATGTAACACTGTACCACTTCACATCCACATCCACACTGCATCCTCCATCATCACTTTCTGAAAAGGCCTCAAAACATACCTGTTTCTGTGTTGTTCCTACCAACACCTTTCATTCTTTTTTGGCCATTTCCTTTTCTTTTTTCTTTCAATCACCTTCAGCACTCTGTGCTGTTCCTCACCACTGCCCCCTCCCTGCTCCACCTTCATCTGTGCCTATCCTCAGTAGAATCAGGTCGTGTGACCTCTGCTACTGGCCCAATTCTGGCTGGATTTTGTAGTCTTTTTTCCCCACCCACCACCTTCTCTGCTATTTCTACTCCCTTGCTTCCTGCTCTTACCCCTCTGCCATAGCATGTCTCTCACCTGGACATCCAAAGTGAAGGGCTGATGTAAACATGGGCATTAACCAGTTCATCAGATGTATTGTCTTGATAAGGCAATGAAAATCCAAGGGCCAAAGCACCCTTACAACTCATCCTAGACAGCCCTACAGCAATGTGCTTCCCTCCTTATACTCCTCTACTATTTTCCACCGTAACTCTTACACGCAAACACTCAGCACATATCAAGCACCACCAAAGCTCTAACATATAAAACCCCATCAACAACCCACTTACAGCCACCCAGCGTACTCTACCCAAGCACACACGGAACCTCATTTTCATCAGTGCTCCCTTTGCTGTACTCCACATGGCACACACTGCTGATAGCACCATGCCCACCTGATCTGCCCCCACAGAGTAAGCCTTTTGTATGAAATCACTGATTTGATCCTTCCATAACCAACCAAAACCAACTTTCACCAACTGAGCCTGCCTCCCCACATGTAAGCCTGTATACCAAGTGCCTATCTGAAGCTCTACCCCACTAACTCAGGGTTCATCCTCCTTGGAGGAGCCACCAAAAACACTATAGTTCAAAACTAGCTGACAGAGATGTATCTCAATGCCTTCTTCCCCCAAACTCAACCTAATGCAAAGTCCCTCGGCTTCCCCATCAATTTTGACCTTTCCTTAAAAGCAGACATCATAAAGAAGAAACAAAAGGCCTGCTACCAGCTCTTACTTCTGCACCCAACCAAACCCTTTATCCCTGCCTTAATGACCTCCTGGCAGGTGTTCCAACCACAGCTCTGGTCACTCAAAGCTGCCCAGCATGCCGCAGCATGTCTCATTGCAGGATGTAAGACATTTGACTACATCTCCCGTACTCTTAAGGAATTACACTGGCTATGTCTGCAATCTCACATCACATTCAAGACAGCCTGTATCATCTACAAAGTGCTAATGTCCAAGATGCTGGCATACTTAGCTGAAAAGATCACCATCTCAGGAGGACAAGGCAACACCGGGAGCCAAGACATTGCTAGAAGTCCAAGAAGGAGAAGAGCAGAAGACAAGCATTCCACTGGTATGCTCCTACTGTCTGGAGCAAATTTCCTGCTAACATTAGGCTGGCTTCCTTCCTTCCTGCCATTCAGGAAAGAAGTGAAAACCCCGTCCTTTAAGAAACACTTCACCAACAAATGAGGACTAAAGACTGACACAATGATCTGCTCATCCACCACAATGTATATCCCACTCTATTATACAGTGATCCGTTGCTTTCTAGCTATACTTGTTGAATGCAATTTATCTTGTGGGGCTTTGTTTGACTGCTTTTTTGTTAACTGTGTGCATGTGCGTGAAAAATTGACTTTCTTTAATCCAACTGTATTATTGACTTACTGTGACCTAGCAGGATCTGCAATTTAGTTTTCTGTTCCACCTCGATTTGAAAATATATTTTTCAAGGTCTTTGCCTTCTCGCTGTCTTTAGCATGCAGTTTCTATAACTACATTTCCCTGGTGGCCTAGCAGCAATTTAGCTTCCTTGGTGGCACATCAGTGCTGGCGCGCAAGCAGAGGCCGGTTTATGCCGGTTTGCGCCACACTCTATTCGCATTGATGGAAATGGCTGCTTTAGCCGTCGCAAATCGGAAGACCAGAGTATCTACCATTAAAGAGAAATCTCCTCCAATTGGGACTAACACCAACGGAGCAGGTACCTTTACTACTGAGCACCCTGTTCAATCCACCCTCGTCATACCTCCTGACCAACTACCTTATCAGTAGGAAGTAATGCAAAACCTGTTTGGCCATTTGCACTCTGGCCCCTACTCGACCATGCCGGAGATCAAACAACCAGATATGACTGTGGAGTCCAGTGCTGTCGGTATCTCTGTTGATGGAGCACCTGTTGCTCCGCTGTTGGACAGTCCCAAAGTGAAGCAAGAGGACTACTACCATACCGCACTTGGTCCATGTTCACACCAAGGTCGCCCCCACAAGCAATCCGATAAAAAATAAATCTGGACATGACAGGGAATTTAAAATGCATGTTCTTTTATACAAGGTCCCTCTTCAAACACGCGATGGACGTAGCTGACTATATCAGCATGCACAAAAAAGACCTCTATGTAATCACTGTAACCTGGTTACATGATGCAGCTGGACCTGCACTGACACTTGCCATACCTAAGGATTTTAATATAATGAGAGCTGACCGTAGCAATGGGAAAGGTGGTGGAGTAGCCTTGATTAATCATACGTCCCTACACATTAGAAAGGTAGAAACGTTTACTTAGCAGATTGTAAAATACTATGGGCTAATTTAGAAATGAACCCCAATGCGACAGTCAACATCTTCCTCATATATAGGCCTCCACACAGTATGCCCGACTTCCTGATCAACCTAAATGATCTGATTGCAGCCAGTCTCAAACCTATATCCAAAATTCTGCTCATGGGTGACTTTAATTTTGGCTATGATGATGTGTTGGATTCTCATTCGACTCTAGTTAATATCACACTTTGTGATTTAGGTCGTACCCAACACGTCAAAACCCCCACCGAGGTTACAGGTAAGACTTTGGATTGGATGCTCACTCAGAATCTCACTATTGACAACTTAGAGAGAAACCCCTGTCCTTGGTCTGATCATTATCTGCTAGAAAGGATTATGTCTGTACACATCCATCAGAAAAACAAACCAGATAAGGCCTTGGTGTCATACAGAAACTTGGGTAAATTGACTTCAGTTGCCATGGCTTCCTTTAGATCAGCCACCACCAACAACTTAGACAGTCTGAACACACCTGAAGAGCTGCCACAGGCTTACCGCGGTACCCTCGAAAAGGCCATTAATCATCTGGCCTGGATGAAAACACGTTTGTCTAAACTCAAACCTAATAAAAAATGGTATTCTCCCGACATTCACACATTAAGAACATCCAAGTTCAGGGCCTTGAAACAATTAGAAACAACAAATACTACAGAACACACAATTCTTTATTCAACTGCAGCAAGAGCATACACAAAAAGCCATTTTGGATGCTAAAAAATGGTACTCATCAAAGAATCACTGGGGCAGCCTCCAATTCTGAGGAACTATTTAGAATACTCAAAGAAATGGAGGACCCGTGCCCACTTCCCTCAAAGGTTACCAAAGACTCTAATTGGTGCTCTTCTATTCAAAATGTATTGACTAACAAACTAAAGAGCATTTAAAAAGATCTCTCCTCCAAAACAAATCTGGTAGGAGGACTAACATAGACCCTCCAACCCCGAGCACTAATGTTGACTGTCCCAAATTTGAATTCCAGCCCATTAATGAGCAACATTTAATTAAAGTCCTTAGCCAACTAAAACCGACAAACTGTTAAGGGGGACGTCTGTCTCGCTCAGACAGTCAAAGAGTGTGGCGTTCAGCTTGCTCATCTTTACCAAATTTATAAATGCTTCCTTTAGGGAAAGCAATGTCCCTGCTAACATCAAAAAGGTCTGGATTTCCACTCTGATCAAAAAACCCACCTGAGTGTGCTAGGCAATTATCGGCCCATCACAAATGTTCCCTATTTGTTGCAAATATTAACAAAGTGGCACCGCTGCAGACCAAAGTGTTCCTGCTTCGATACAATATTCGGGGACAAAAACTTATCTGGTTTCTGATGGGGCTGTAGCACAGAATCAACTCTTCTTGATTTAAAAACGAAAATTTTTAACATCTTTAATAAGGGGAACTCAGCCTTGCTGGTATTAGTATATCTGTCCGTTGCATTTGATCTGGTGGATCACTCCATTGTTATGGACAGACTATGTAACACAGCACACTTCTCTGCTTCAGCTGTTAGATGGGTTAAATCTTTCCTGCAAGGTCAGAGTTTTCTCCCAGGAGTTCATGGCAGAAGAGTTTCTGGTCCGCTGCGGCGTACCACAGGGTTGCTGTGTGTCGTCAACTTTTAAAAATATCTTTATGCTCCCATTATTCGATCAGTTGGATGCAGCAGGGATTATCTATGCAAACTACGCTGACAACACCCAGTGTCTCATGCCGCTTTCAGGAGACTATGGGCCTCATTACGAGTCTGACAGTAGCCGTGCTGGAAAAACTGGCCGGCTGCCGCCGGACCCGTAATACCATTCCGCCTCTGTGATTGCCGGAATCACCGGGGCATTACAACCACAGTAATTCCAGAGGCGGAATTCCGCAAATCCCCAGTCCCACAGGACACCATGGGGATGGGGACAATGGAAACACTGGTTCCGTCTATGACGGAGCCAGTGTTTCCATTTCTGTCTGCAGGCGGGTGCTGTTACTCCCGCCAGGTCACACCTGGCGGGAGTGACACCTCCCGCCTGCAGAACTCGGAATCAGCCTGTACAGGAGAGCGAGATGTCCACCAACGGGCCCATAGGTCAGTGCTTACCCTCTAGTACTTGTAAGACAAGACAGCTGCACAATGTGAGAGATGGGGGTGCAGGATTCACTTACTCTAACACGACTCAATAATGAGGACTCAGTAGTTTGGCAAAGGGAAGTCCGTTTAATGACAAGTACATCAAACAGGGAAGCAGTTTGGAAATAGCATCGTTGCGACCACCTGTCTCGCTCCGACTTCCTCAAACTTCAGTTGAACATCAACCTTTATGCATAAAACATGTCATCAATGATGTCTAATTCTACAAAAACTCGTCATGCAATATAATTGGTTAGGAAAGGTAACTTAAGTATAGGTGCTATATCTGTATATGATAATGGAGCATGCGGATTGGATAACTCTTATCGAGTGGGCGTCTACACCCCTCCCTCTACATCACACGTGATAGACGTCACTACAAGTACGACGTCTCATTGGTTCTATGATATATAGGACCCTAGATAACGTCCATTGTGATTGGGCAGGTTACACCCCTAGATATAAATCTCAACTTTTAATTAGCAGCTTGCAGAATGGACACCTAGGTGCCTGGTGTCCCAAGTTTCACCCTGACTCCCTTCCATCAATCAGTATCTTGGGCTATGTGTCAATTAGTTGGCTGGGTATGGCCTCGAAACTGTAGCCTCTTATCAGGAAAAGTTACGGCATCCTCGGGTTCTGGGTGGCATCAGCCGGTGGTACCTCTTCGCGCCTGGCTGATCACGTGTTAGTTCACCATGAATCTGCTTCAGTTTCCAGCTTTTAGTGTATTTAATTCTGCTTCGGCCTTGCCACCTGCCTGGGCCTCCCTTATCTTGACCTTCACGGGGCAGGCTGGTATGCTCTGGAGTTTGAGTCTTGTTAGCTGACGCTCTCCTCCCTTTCTCTGGTTGACCTCGATTTCCCAGGCATGAGCCGCTCTTTGTTGAATTTCGATTCTGCTCCTTCTCTTGACTCTGGCTGGGTTCCGAAACTCAGCCTGTTAGGCCTCTGGCAGCCTGGGTACATTTCTGCTTTACAAAATGGAGTCGCACTTGTATAATGTGCCTTATTGAGGTAGATATATGGTTGGCGCTTGCCGCTCTAATCCTCTACTAAGCATTGCAAGCAGTATTGGTTTCTTAGCTTCTTGCGTTCCAAGCCTATTTACACACATTTAACTGGTTGGTTACTTCCATCTTGTCTTGTAGCAACTTTTCCTTACGTTTTAACATCGTCTCTTTCCTGTGTCCATTACATCTATTCTCATAGCTACTCGCACTGGCGTGCTATCTTCGATAGCCGTTTTTGTACATTCGCGAGTCTGTCCAGGCCCTTGTGTCATTTCCACTGGCCTTCCATTAAGGCTCTCTGGGTCTCTTCATGGACCGTCTGTAGGTACTCTTCATTTCGTCTCAGCGGCTGGTACGGCTGTCTAATAGGGTATTGTGCTGCCCACGGCTGTCTGGTTATGGGCGCTTCAACAGGTATGGAACTTCTGATGTACACTGGGCAGAGTCCCGGTGCAGCTCTTTGTTGGTTCATTTGTTCCTCATATGTCACATCCCTTGGCAAATACGTTCCCGGTACATCGAAATTGGGGCCACGGGTGCAGGCCATCTTTGGGACCTCTTCTACACTCCCCCCTCTAGTCGGTTCCTCGACCACTTCTGCAATCTCTTTTGCATTCATTTCCTTTGATTCTTCGGTGTCGTGTTCATCGTCTTCAGGGTTTGTACATGATGGTGTGAATGTGTGAGTCTTCGGGGTCCACATTTTTATCACCCCTTTCAAACTCCCTGCTGTTTTCACGTGTTCATCTTTGTTCCATGTCATTAGCTGACATTGTCCATTTGGACTGCAGTAGATCCATTTTCCTTCATACCTTCTTCGTTTCTTAGGATATGTGAACTTTGTTCCTTCTTGCGCAAATTTGCTGGCCTTCACAAAGTCTCTTATTTCTTCATCAGTCAAGTCTCTGGGCTTCCATCCTGGCTCGACATCAACCATTATTTTCATCCCTATGGCTTTCCTTGCAGTTTTCTGGCACTGTGTAATGATTATCTTGATAACATAGAATCCTAGCAGTACCATTGCTAGTAAAGCTCCCAGAAACTTGAATATATCTGCCATCAATTGTGGGACCCATGAAAACAAGACTCCAAACCAGCTGTCATCGTCCACTTCATCACTTTCATCAATCATCTGGTTCTTCAAGTTTGTCAACATACTTATGGCCTCTGTTAGGGTTCCGTTTTCTTCATCGTGCGATGGTACAAATGTGCAACATGATCCTCCGATTTTTGCACAAACACCTCCATCCATCGCTGTGATCATGTCAAGCACATATCTGTTCTGAAGGGTCATCAGTCTGATACCTCTCAGTTCTTCTTTGATTGCGTTAAATCCTTTTATAATGGTATTGATGGTCTGCAGCAACTCCCATCTGGTTATCTGCAACCATTTAGCGTTCACTCCAATTTGGATGTGTGGGCGGAGCAACGTGGTGAACACTGTTGAGGTGAGGCTGAACAGCCTGTGTTTGTATGGGTTTGCATGGAATGCCTCTTCTGATTTGGTAGAAAAGTAATTTTCTCTCTTCATCCTGGATACCAATTCGACAGATCTCCTTCTCCTTAGATGAACATCTGCATTTGGGAAACTGTCCAAATTCAGGTCATTCTTAGGAATCGCTAGTGCGGGAACATGGACGTTCACCAGTGTGCATATACCTCCCCAGTTTTTCAGCAGTCTTATGTATGCCTTGGATCCACATGCCCGGTAATGGTCCATGATGACTGCAGTTCCTTGTGTCATTCCTGGGGCTTCAAATATTCGCCTGCAGTTTACATTCTCTCCCATCTTCGTCATGCCATTACTTCTGAAGCATAGTTTTGGGCTTTCCAGTGGTACTATCTGCAAGGGTCCTCCTTTGTCTTCGACCCATGTTAGCAGCTTTACCAGTTTTGGCCATAGAGGTTTGCATAACCTCTGTGAATTCTCTATTGCTTCCTTGCAGGCTCCAAGGACCATCCACGCTCAGCAGATTACTACTCCTTATTCCCATCCATCTGGGGAAACCACTGTTCCCCAAATCTACATTTGGCCTCTGTTCTTCCAGATTTGAGCCTCTTCTGCAGTTTTCCCGTGAACGTTCAATCTTGGGTTTATTACCCAACGTGTTCCTGATCCTTTGACGTCAGGAATCTCGTATCTGATCATGTGATTCCTGGTGTGCGCCCTGTTTCTTGTTTTAATGTCCTGGACGTAGCCATCTTCATCCGGGTAATCCTTTTTTCGTTGGCCCATATCAACGAAGCGTCTCTTCCCATAAATTGACCTCGGGTGTTGCACATTGCTACGTGTGACATACAGTGTGCTGTGGGTACAATGTTTTCTACAGCCACGAAGATCTTGGATTTTCATATGCTGTATGTTAGAAGAGCACAGACGAAGCATTCTCCTTCTGACTGCCTTTGTCCTACTTCCTTCATGTGCTGGTACCAGATGTTATTTCCGAGATGAGCTGTGCTGTCCAGGTAATCGTTGAGCTCATTGGCATCTTCATGCGGGTTTCTCTTGATTCTCAGCGCTCTTTTGTAGTTTGCTATTACTATGTCCTTAAAAGCATCTGTGCTGCTTTTCCACTCTGTGCGTCTTGGTGGAGCGGGCTGCCTTGGCTGTATCGCAGTGGTAGGGGAAGGTTTTTCGTTTCTTTTCCTTTCCTCTTGTGATCTTTCATAGAGGTTCTCTAACTGCCGTTGGCTCACCAACTCCCCAATGCGTGGCTGTGCCGTAGGTCTGGTGCTTGTTCCTTGCGTCTGACCTGGCGTGCTTACTGTTATAGTCTCTGTAGTTCTATTTTTCAGCTGCTCGTGCAGTTTCTTTGCTCTGACTAGGAATGGGAACAAATAATCTATCAATGCTTGTGTTTTCAATGTGAGTTCCTTTGTGGCTACTTCTGTTCTTTTGAGGGATTTTGTTATGTCCTCTTTCATTGGTTTCTCACTTGGTTCTCCTTGGTTGCTTCCGCTATTTTCTGAAACTGATTGTTCGGCAGGCAGTCTTCTCTTCTCTGCTGCCCTCGTTCGAGGCCCTGTAGCCATTGACACTTGCCCTTGTCTGTGTACATCCTGTGTGTGGGTGCGTGCAGTGGTCAGTGCCGCGTTTTCATTCATTCCGTGCTGACCCTGTCTCCAGCTTTTCTCTTCATTGGTTACCTCAAATGTGTCCAAATCACTGCTAATTACATTGCATTTTAGTTCGTTAACTTTACCATCAGGTTTTCTTGGAACTGGAATAACTATATAGGGTCTGGGTACTTTTGTAGGCCCCAGACGTTCATTATCTGGTGGGTGCACTGAGATTGGGACACTTCATGCACCAATAAAGAAAGCAGTTCTGATAGTCAATGACAGAAAGACAATGATAATTACTACGCATATACACATAATAGACTTGTAGGACATCTGGCAGCATTTGGTTCCAGGGAAGCGGGGGCGCCCCTGTGCTGGTGGTAAAACCAAGTTACTGTTCTGTGCCCCCATCTCAAACAGGTCCATAGTCAGTTATTTATTCCTTCCCTTGCTCTGATCTCGTAGCTCAAGAGTTCATTACTACTAAAGTGACGAGTGCTTTTCAAATGTCCCCCCTCTTGCGGGTGCTGTTGGTAATCTCTGGGTATGCAGTACAGTTCCTGTGCTAGACTATGGAAAAGGGTTAGGCTAGCATCATTGGTACATCATATTCATAATGCATATCTACAGTAGGTAAAATCCCAGGGCATTCCTCGAATTTGCCTTGGTCCTGAGGACATGCTGGAACCTGTTCAATGCGAAGGAATGAAAAGATGGAACTGCTAAAAATCACACAAAAATAAAATGTTGTAAAAATAAAAATAAAAATGAAAGTGAACATGAAAAATAAAAATAAAAAATAAGAATAAAAATAAGGAAAAATAGAGGAAAAAGTAAAAAGAAAAATTAGGATGGTGTAGTTCTTGTCTCTCCTCGATCTGTCCTGTGGCGGAAAGTTGGAGAACTGTGTCTCTGTCCTCGATTTGTTCGACGGCGAAAGATAAAGCACTATCTCTCTGTCTCCACGATCTGTCCCACGCTGGAAGATAAAGCACTATCTCTCTGTCTCCACAATCTGCCCCACGGTGGAAAGTCTCACTGGAACCTAATAAGGTATTCTTGCTGGAAGTTAGATAGCTCCACATGGAGCATTATGCTGTGGAGGAGTGTGCTCATGTGTGGGACGTTGGATAGATCTCTAAGGAAGGTGATGACGTCAACATCTGCAGGCCTCCCCACCATTTCTGGATAGTCCGTGACTAGTCTAAACAGGACGTTGTGCGCCAGCCGGGTGTCCTCGGGTAATAGGGGCATTTGTTCTGTTTGGCTGGGTCCCAGTCATTAGCCTTTTTTTGATTTGCACAGTCTCTGCACCTTCCTGTTGCGTGGACTACCACGAGGTGATTTAGTTTTGTCCACAGCTGGTTCAACTAAGCTAGGTTTCTTAGGTCTCTGATGAACATACGTGTGTCAGTTGTTCTCCCGACGAGTCCTGGGCATTTCTCGATTATTTGAAAAAACAAAATGAATGTGAGTTCATCAATGTCTACCGGCGGTGGAAGCATTTGTGTCCTCTTCGCTGTGCTCGGGTAGCTTGGTGAAGGCTTCCGTGATGACAGTCAGCAGTTGCCAGATTATTTTTTCGTTCGCAGGATCTTGAATAAAGTCTGTGACACTGGTTTCTCTTCCCATGAGTGACGGATATGATATTACCACCAGCTGAAAGTAGGTTAGCACATCCCACTTGAGGCTTCTGCTGGGGGATACCATAGGTTCTGTAAACAAGGTCTCGACACTGGTTGCTTCAGGATACTGTGTTACGCTCTCAATCAACATTGTTGTGGCTTTGCGTATATAGTTCTCTTCTTTACCCTGCAACTGTGGTGCACAGCATGTCCGTATTATTGTTCTTTGTCACCTTTCTCTGGTTTGGGGAATGTTCTAATTAAAAGTCACAATTAAACAAAGTTCTTTGTCATTGTTTTGCTGCTCATGCGTCCTTCTTCCTTGCCATGGATCTTGTCTGCACGTGCTGAGGTTCTTCCCCGTTGTCTGTGGTTTCTTCGCGGTTAGATGCAGCTGGAGGGCTTTCTCCTATATAGGGTTTAATGTCATTCAGGAAGAGCCATGCCCTTCTGCCCTGGACTTTGACGTCTGAAGGTGTGCAGTCCTACCATGAAAGGGCCATTGAATCGTGGCTCATCCCACTTCTTCCTTGTAAAGTTCCTTATGAGAACAGTGTCACCAGGGAAGACGGGTGGCGCACATAAACCTTGTGCGGCGTCTGTTTCAGCATTTCCTGTTGTTTTTTTTACTGTGCTGCACCCTTTTCGCCGTCGCTGCAGCTGGCCTGAAATGACAGAGACGCTGGATGTCATACAATTCAAGTACTCCTGCATCTCTGTCCCCAAGAACTCACTTGTTGGCTGGGCATCACATCTAGCTCTATCTCAGTGGGTAGGAGGGGTCCTCATCCTTCTGCTGTGACTATTTCGTGCAGCGTGAGATGATGGTCTGAGCCTGGTGGTTCCGAAGTGCATACAATGCCAGTGGTAGACAGTGCAGCCATCCCTTTTTTAATGTGAGTTTCAGCTTGGCTATCCTCTCCTTTAACAAGCCATTGAGCCGCTCACATATGCCATTCCCCTCCGGATGATATGCAGACGAGAACTTGTGCTTTATACCAAGCAACAAGCTGATCTGCTCGAAAACTGCATTAACAAAGTGAGCCCCATTGTCTGACCTCATTACCTCGCACACCCCTCATCTAGGGAACACTTCCCTCACTAGAAATTTAGCAGCACAGGTAGAGTCTGGGTGTGCACAGGGACCTGCTTCTATCCATCTAGAGAATGGACACACCATCACAATTAAATACCTGTACCCATTGCACACTTCAATCATGTCGACATAGTCGATATGCAAGTGCTGGAATGGCCCATTTGGCCGGGGGATAACTCCTCTTACTACTTTTAGTGTGTGCCCAGCGGTGAACTGCTGGCAGATTATGCAGTTCACCATGAAGAACGCAACATGCTCTGATAAATTCGGTGTAAACCAGTCTTCTGCGAGCGTTGCAGCGAGATTTCCTTTTGACATATGTATAGGGTAGTGTAATTGTTCCAATGCTATCTTTAGTAAGGCGACAGGCATTACTGGTTTACCAGTGCTGTCTTGCCTCCACAACCCGTCAGAGGGGTTTAAGGAACACCCTCGACGCTTCCACAAATTCCTCTCCTCCTGAGGTGCCTCCCCTTGGAGTTCCATTAGCTGAGTCTGTCCCATGTTGCTATAGGCCTCTGGTGTGGCTCTTGCTACCATCATACGCTCATGGGTACGTGTCACCTCCACGTCCATGATTGTTTCATTCTTGGATGTCATGCGCTTGGCTTCCGTGTCCGCTTCATGATTTCCACGTGACACTAAATCTGTCCCTCTGGTGTGGACGGCACATTTCACAACCGCTATGCCCACTGGGAGCTATAGTGCTTTTATCAACCTGTCCAATAAGGCTGCATGTTGCACTGGTGTGCCGTCCGCTCGGAGGTAGCCCCTCCTTTTCCAGTGTGCTAAGCCTGCATGCACGGTAGATGTCACAGAGGCAGAGTCACTGTACACCATTACTTCGTGGTCTGCATGATTCTCAAAGGCGAGTATCAGCGCCAATAGTTCTGCAGCTTGCACAGAATAGTGAGATGGTATTCGTGCACTGACGAGTACCTGGAACTCTCCATTCGCTAGGTGTTTTATCACGGCCACGCCTGTGTATCTTTGTCCATCTTTTTGGTCGATTCTTGATGAACCATCAATGAACACGATCTCACCACCTGCCAGGGCATTTTCCTTTACCCTGGGGATTTCGTCATAGAATTCCTCATAATTCGCGGGGACATGTATGGGTTCTCCCTCTGTGACCGGCTCAGCTATGAACGTAGCTGGATTCACAGTTTTACATCACACTATTTTGATCGATGGGTTAGAAATAATCACTTCATATGCGGATGCTCTCTGAGATGTCAGCGCGCCCTTTGGCTTCTCTAGTATGGCGAATAACGAGTGCTCGACATACAATGTCATGGAGCACCCCATCACAATGGATGACGCCTTTTCAATGGCGAATGCGGCAGCAGCTAGATGTTGTGCACATGGGAAGTTGCCCTTCATGACTGGATCCAGACTCCCGCTGTAATATGCTAGGGGCTTGTACCCCAGTGAGGTTCGCTGCGCGAGCACTGCCATCATGAAATTACCATCGGTGTGTGAGAACAGGTATAATTCCTTTGCATAATTAAGCATCCCGAGAACTGGGGCCCTACAAATCGCCCCCTTGAGTTCTGCAAACCCCTTTTCCATCGCCTAAGTCCTTTTGATGTTCTCCCTCGTCGCCTGGGCCTTCCCTAGGGCCTGAAGCCAGGGCTTGGTATACGAGCAGTAGTCGAAGACCCATGCTCTGACATAATTGCACAGGCCTAAAAAGCTTTGCATTTGTTTTATCGTGAGCGGTTTAGCCGTGTTCATAATAGCTTCAGCCCTTTCTGGGGTTACCTTTATCCCTTCATGTGAGATTAGCTGTCCTATATACAGCACCTCTCGCCAACAGTATTGTAGCTTTTCCTTATCAACTTTATATCCATTCTCAGCCAGAATAATCAATAGCTGGACAGAGTCGCGCCTGCATTGTTCCTCAGTGACGCTGCAGATCAGAATGTCATCCACATACTGCAAAGCAACACTTTCTACTGCAATATTGCTTAGGTCCATCTACAGGACTCTGTTGAAAAGGGACAGAGACTCACAGTACCCCTGTGGCAGCCTCGAGCTTTTCAGGCACATTTGCCTGAAAGTAAATGACGTCAGGTCTTGTGAGTCACGGTGCAACGGGAATGAGCAAAACGCATTTTTCAAGTCAATCACTGTGAAATATTTTGCCTCAGTGGGTATGTTGCATAGAATTGTGGATGCATTAGGGACCAGAGTGAACTCGGCTTCAACTATATAGTTTAATGCTCTTAAATCTTGGATTAAACGCCAACACCCTCCCTTTGATTTCTTGACAGGGTAAATCACTGTGTTGCAAGGTGACTCTGACGTCACTAGGATGCCCTGTTCCATCATGGCGGAAATTGTCTTCGCGATCCCTTCATCTGCCTCTCTGGACATAGGATATTGTCGTACTCTTGGTAAAATTGCTCCTGGTTTCAGTTTAATTTTCATTTCACCTGCCCCCTTCAGGAGGCCCACGTCATAGGGCCCTGTAGTCCATAACGCAACAGGAACTTGGGCCATGTCGTCATCAAAGTATTCGGGACGTATCAGCGCCAACATCATTCTCTGTGGCACCTCCTGTTTGATCATTTTGACCCAAAATGTGAGACTCACTTCCACCCTTGTCTCTTCTAGGTCAGGGTGTTCTTCGAACAGATCATCATCGGTGACGTCAGTCACTCGATACCCTTCTTCGATGGCGATAATGCCACACCATTGTCTTCCTTCATCGTCATATCCTTCAACCAATACCACTTTCCCTCATACTGCGGCAGATTGTATCATTAAGGGAAATACTTGGCCCTCTTCTTCATGCATAGGTATTCTTGGTCTGAATAGGAACTCATCAGGTGCCCTCATAGTTCTATCTGCAAGGCCTGGCAATCCCGCCATGAGCACCCGCACACCATGTGCGAAGACTTCTGGCTCTAATGGTATAGCTCTCATGGCTATACGTCCGATGTATGCTCTGATCATTTCGCACACGTTTGAATAATGCATTCCTGGAGTGTAGCATACTATACAATTCTCGGTAAACGAAATTGTCATATTCAACTTGGTCATTAAGTCCCGACCCAGGATGTTTACTGGGGTCTGACTTGAATATAATAAGGGTACATTCATTTCGCACTCTCCCACAGAGACTGGGAGCGTGTCTGTAAAGGGAAATCTACTGTGAGCTCCTGTGAAACTCTGAGTATCTATGGCCTCGCCGGACAAGGAAAACTTGCCTTCTCGTATGCACGAGCGCGTCTCACCCGTGTCAACTAAGAAGAAATATTCTTTACCCCCTATGACGGCATTCACCCTAGGTTCCCTATTAGGGTCTGGTGTCACTGATAGAATAGAACACATCAGAGTCCCCCGTGAGCTGTCCTATTACATATATAAGTTCGGCCCACTGTATACTTGCTGATTTCCCCCATTTGTAGAGTTGAATCCCCCTCCGGAGCTAGTGCCCTGCGACATTTGCGTTGGTGCCTGCTGGGATTGTCCCTGCGGTTTGTTCCCCATGTGTGGGGGTTGAACCACTTGCTGTGCACCTTGCTGCAAGCCTGGCGCCTGCTGCTGCACTGTGTGATTTTGTGCCCCGCCCTGTTGCGGGACGGCTGGCTGATTCACCATGCCTGCCCCCATCCCTTGGCTGTTTTGCCACATGTCTTGGCTTCCGCACATGCACGCCACATGTCCTGTCATTCCACACAGCCAACACACTGGCGATGGTCGGGCCATCTGCCCTTCTTGCTTGGCTGGACTGCCCATCTGTGCATTCTGAAAGCCACCTTGATTATTCTGAAAGCCTGCCTGTGTACCTCAATTCCCACCCCGATTACTCTGTCATCCTCTTCCTCCGAAACCCCTTCCCCTCGGGTAAAATCCTGCGCTACCCTGATTATTCAGCGATGGATTAGTCGCTTTCTGTGCGCGCGGTTCAGCTGGGCTTGTTAGCATGGCTCCCTCGAGTGCATACTTTGAGAGTTTCTTTTGCACCAGCTTCGCCTCCTTACCTGTACGAGTTGCCTCCTTTTTCCGATTCGTCTCTTGCAACAATCTATGTGCAATTGTCAACTGTATTTCAGCCCATGGTTTGGCTTCTATTCCTACCAATTTCTTGTGCTGTTTCTGCACTGGCTTGGGCAACCCGTGGCATAATATGTGGTAGAATACAGGGATAGATTTTGTCCAAGACTCATGCATTTCGAGCACCCATGCGTCTTGAAGTATGGCAGTTAGGAGGCCCTTAATGTCCCCTATAGCTAAGGTGACACCCCCCGTTGTTTTCTCTAGCTCACGTATCCACTTCCCGGCTCCCGATGTCAGCATTGGAAGCTTATTTTTTAGGTTCTCTCGGTCCATGTGTGGCCCTGGAATATATTGTGGTCTTGCTCCGCCATTTTCTAGCAGCGGGAATTGGAATGCGCAGACTTACTTTTCTTTCCCCATAGCTCTCCGGTCTATCGCTGGGGTGGCATTTCCGCGTCTCCCTGGCAATGCCCTTAATCTATCTGCATAGGCAGGTGCTGACGCCCCCCTCTGACCGTGGGGTGTTCCTTCATGTCGGCCGGACTGCGTGGCAGACTTCGGTGTCTGACTTGCGAACTCGCTAGCGTCTGACCATCGTACCCCTCGGTGCCCTGGGAACCGTTTTTCTCACCGTCTCCCTTCCTCATGTGCCTCATCTTCTGTTTCCCCACCTGAGTCAGATTCTGGAAACTCCCAGTTTACACAACTCATTGCATCTTCTTCGCCCTGCCCAATCTCCAGTCTGTCTAGGGACAGTCCCCTATTCCAACTACTTCGGGTGACATCCTCTGTGTCATATAGCTGAGTGCTCTCCAGGCGCTCATCTTCCCTTCCCCCATGGGATCTCTGTTCTAGCCCCATCTCATTGTATATCTTATCAATCGTTTCCCTGATGCTTCTGGTGTCGAAGTCATCCTCAATATTTGTCCCATTCGTACCTGGTACCGAGTCGCGCAGGAAAGAATTCTTCGGTGTCTTCCCATTCTACAACAGGATTGGGTTTTTTAACCTCCCACTCCAAATATTCCAGATCTCGTGCCCTCTGTCTGCGCTTACGTTCTGCTTCCTCATCTATTTCCTTGCGCGTCCTCGCTTCTTTTCTAGCCTTAACTACTTCCCTCATCCTTTCGTTTCTACGTTCCTTTGCTCTTCTAATTTCCTCATCTTCTTTTCTCTTCATTCTCTTATCTCGTACCCTTTGCTCTTCTTCCAACCTTTGCTTATTCTTTTTGTACTGGTCGTAGGCTGCCTTCTGTTTGCGATCAAGCTGTTTCTCTTGCTCTTCGCGATATAGTTGTTCTCGCTTCAGCCTATCCTTTCTTCTTATTCTTTCATCCCTCATTTCCTTCTCCTTTTCTCTCTCCCTTCTTTGCGTCTCATCAGACCTCTCTCTTGGTCTTTCATCATCACTTCCTTTTCCATCTAGTTTCAGCAATATCTGCCCTCCCATCCATTTGTCTTTTGCGAATGTTATCTCATCAGTTCTACCTTTGTTTCCCTTTCGTTCCTTTCCCTCTCTCTCCTTAACGAGAGAAGCACAGCTCTGTGCCTGATCCTTTCCTTCGTCATTCCGTCTCTCCTTTTTCCTCGGGACTGCGGAGGCAAGATTAATTTCCTGGTCCTTTTCTTTATTGTCGTCGTTACCATACATAGGCGACTCATATGCGGGGTTGCTATACCCTGTGGCTGCCTTTGGTTCTCTTAACGGGTAGAGCGCCTCAAGCCAGTCAAGTGGCAGAGCGAGTAGAGCGCTCGCTTTGACATGGGTGCAGAGTCTGCTAACGCAAGTTCGAATCCCGGCGGGGCCAAACTCAGCCTTTCATCCTTCCGAGGTCGATAAATGAGTACCACACACCGTGGGTAATAATAAGCAGCGCTCAGATACCTGAGGGTTCGTAGCGCTATATAAATGCCAAATTATTATTATTATTACTTCCCTCGATGGCTGGCTCAGGCGGGGCCGTTGGCGCGGTAGGCGTCTCACCCCCCTCCCTGCATACTTTTAATATCCAATCTGCAGGAGGCTCTTCCTCCTTTGGCTGTTCAAACATGTTCCATAGTTCTATAACAGCAAGACGTTTCTCTAGCTTCTTGCCTGTATATGTGGCATGTAGATAAGTCGTCATGTGTTGTAAGACGGCTTTTGATAGGGACCCATTCTGTGGCCAAGGCATAAACATCTTGTGGGCGGTACCCTTAACCCACTCTGTGCTATACTTTAAGTGCCTGTTTAGGTAGTTGCTTGCATAGATGCGCAAGTGGGGTGACCTCCTCAATTTCAATTTCATTACCAACAATATTTATACAGTTTATCCTTCTACTAGTATGAGCGAGCACCAGATACGCAAGCTCCAATCCAATCTTTTCCCACCAAAATGTATACTATCAATTAACTCAAAACCATCAATTCATTGGCGATTCCCTCTTCTTGACAGAATCGCGTAAAATCAAATTTCATCTCTCACAATCAACGATACAGTTCTCTTTCATTCAACATACAACAGAACACATAGGACAGACACTTGACAGACTAGACGGACACCAGCTGGTCATACATATACCTGTCTTCTAATCAATACCCGTCGTTGGAGTTTAAACAAACTCCTTTAATGCGTCTTTAAACGTCATCGTAGTCTAATTGTCCCTTATTATATGGGCTCTGAGTTCACGTTTCTTCTGACCGCTGTATTAAAGCGCAGGAACAAGGCGAATCCTTACGTTTTTCTCTCGGGTGCCCCCCGGTAACCTTTACGTTTTTCACTTGGGTGCCCCCCCAGTAACCTTACGTTTTTCTCTCGGGGCCCCCCCCACACCCCCCGGTAACCTTACGTTTTTCTCTCTTATACTCGAGTTATTAACCCCTTATATATATACAGTCTTCTCTACTTCTGACTATTTTATTTTATTTTTTTCTCTGCCACCCTCCGTTACCTTTCCCTTACTTGTTCTAATGCCTACAAGACATTTGCCAAAGTAACGAGTTTGTTGTTTCACTCACCGATCGCATCTTTTCCTCTCTGGAACCTCGGGATCACCGCCCCTTCCTCTTCAGCCTCTTGCGGTATTTTCGTCCGATTGGCTGCCCATGGGAATGAGAAGGGTTATGCTTGGAAAGGCGGGTTTCTTCAGACCCACTGCAGATTTTTATGGACTTACACTATCATTGTCCAAGGGAAGCTTCTCAGCCTACTCAGCGGAATGGCGAAAGGACTCGTGATATTGCCAAAGGCCTAGAGTTACTTTGTGCCGTCAGTCTATAGGCGTCTTATAACTATATTAATCAATAATCCATAAACGATGGCCAAAACCATCCTCATGCTACCAAGTGTACAGGAGAGCGAGATGTCCACCAACGGGCGCATAGGTCAGTGCTCACCCTCTAGTACTTGTAAGACAGGATAGCTGCACCATGTGAGAGATGGGGGTGCAGGATGCACTTATTTCAACACGACTCAATAATGAGGAGTTTGGCAAAGGGAAGTCTGTTTAATTACAAGTACATCAAACAGGGAAGCAGTTGGGAATCAGCATCGTTGCGACCACCTGTCTCGCTCCGACTTCCTCGAACTTCAGTTGAACAGCAACCTTTATGCATAAAACACGTCATCATTGATTCACGTCTAATTCTACAAAAACTCGTCATGAAATATAATTGGTTAGGAAAGGTAACTTAAGTATAGGTGCTATATCTGTATATGATAATGGAGCATGCATATTGGATAACTCTTATCGGGTGGGCGTCTACACCCCTCCCTCTACATCACACGTGATAGACGTCACTACAAGTATGACATCCCATTGGTTCTATGATATATAGGACCCTAGATAACTTGGTCCATTGTGATTGGGCAGGTTACACCCCTAGACATAAATCTCCACTTTTAATTAGCAGCATGCAGAATGGACATCCAGGTGCCTGGTGTCCCAAGTTTCATCCTGCCTCCCTTCCATAAATCAGTATCTTGGGCTATGTGTCAATTAGTTGGCTGGGTATGGCCTCGAAACTGTAGCCTCTTATCATGAAAAGTTACGGCATCCTCGGGTTCTGGGTGACATCAGGCGGTGGTACCTCTTCGCGCCTGTCTGATCACGTGTTAGTTCACCATGAATCTGCTTCAGTTTCCAGCTTTTAGTGTATTTAATTCTGTTTCGGCCCTGCCACCTGCCTGGGCCTCCCTTATCTTGACCTTCACGGGGCAGGCTGGTATGCTCTGAAGTTTGAGTCTTGCTAGCTGACGCTCTCCTCTCTTTCTCTGGTTGACCTCGATTTCCCAGGCATGAGCCGCTCTTTGTTTTTTTTTTTATCAAAGACTTTATTGATTTTAAACATGGGAAAACAACTTAACAGTACATGCATCTCTCTGTGTATCAGGGATGGGAGCAAGGGAGCAGTCATACAATCAGCATTTTCAGGAGGAGGTTCACGAGAGGAGAGAGAAGCAGGTAAAAAACTAAACACAACAAAAGAGAGGAAAGAAGAGAGAAGAGAAGAAAACTCTTGATAACTGGGACTGTCGTCTAGTGGTCCGTCAGACTTTGGCAAGGCAGGAGTTGCTCGTGACACAATCAGTATGTTCCTAGCTCGCTTCATACAGCATCACACGGCCCTGTCCGTTCCTAGCGTCTGTCGTGGCACACCTGCCTTCTAGCTGGCGTCTTCCCAGCGACTCCATATTTTGTTCGCTTTTTGCAGGCAGCCCCTTGCAGCATATACCCGATGTTCCATGTCAGCGCAGATGTCCACATCCATGACCCATTGGTCGTAGTCCGGAGTGCGTTCTGCGCCCCACAGTTGTGCTATATTCCGCCTGAGCACGGCCGTTGCAGTGGAGCAGAGTATCTTTTCATACCGGGACAGGTCGGTTTCATTAGAGATCCCCAGGAGGAGATGTTTTGGGCATCTGACTATTGTCTTGTCTATAACGCTGGATAGTTTGTCGCAGCATTTCTGCCAGATTTGTTGGATATTATTGCATTCCCATAGGATGTGGAATAATGTGCCTTCCTCACACTTGCATCGCAGGCAGCGTGCATCTGTCGTCTTCCCCCAGTGGAAAAGGGCGACTCTTGGGTAGTAGACGCGGTGCAGGATCTTTAGTTGGACCAGCCTGAGTCTTGAAGAGATGGTTACCTCGCGCGGGTACATTAGGGCCTCCACCCAGTCTTCCGGCTGGAGCGGTCCCACGTCCCGTTCCCATTTGGTCTTCAGGCTGGTCAATTCTGGTGTCGCAAAGGATGTAATCACATTGTACAAGGTGGAGGTGACTTTCCGTTTCACCTGGTCCGACACCATATTGCATTCAAGGGGGGAGCCTTCCGGTATGTTCTGTATATTTTGTTGGTGGGTGCTCCACGCATGTTGCAATTGCGTGTGGTGGTATCTTTCTGTGGCTGGGAGGGAAAATTCCTCTTGCAATGTTTCAAATGGTGCAAGTTTGTCCTCCTGCAGCACAGCCCCGACGGTGGTGATCCCTCGTTGGACCCATTCGGGCCATCTGGGTAGCTTTTGTATTTCAGGAAGATGGCAATTGTTCCATAGGGGTTGGGCTAGTGTCAGTTTCCCATGCCATCCTAGGTGTCGGTGTACCTCTTTCCATATCCTCACAATGTGTGTCGCCATATCTGGTTTCGGTGGGCGACCCAGGCTTCCGTAGAGATGTTCTAATGGTGCTGTTGTGTTGTGGGGGTTAATTGCCTTGATGTGCGGGAGTGTCCTATCTCCATGCAGCATGTCATTGACCACCGTCAGCTGGCCGGCCCAGTAGTATGATTGCAGCCTGGGTAGTCCAATCCCTCCTTCCCATACGGACCTTTGGAGCGTGGAAAGAGCGATCCGCGGATGCGCCCCCCCCATAGCAGTTTTCTGACGATGCATCCGAGCTTATGGCATTCTTGCTGCGGGATATATAGAGGGGCGTTTTGCAGGATGTACAAGAATTTGGGGAGGGCAATCATTTTGAATAGTGCGGCTCTACCCAACAATGTCAATGGCAATGAGATCCAGTTGCGGGTGTCTTCTGCGAATCTTGTTACGAGTGGGGCAAGATTCAGGGATGTATAGTCTGCAAGTTGTTGCGTGATACGTATCCCAAGATATTTGAACTGTTCCATTTCGATCTGGTAGGGGCCGTTCATAGCACTGGTTGTAGGCGCATCCCCTATAGGGAATAGGATGGACTTGGCCCAGTTCACTCGTAGGCCACTGAATGCCCCATATTGCTCCAGCATGCTTGTAACTCTGGGACAGGAATTGGCTGGATCCTTCAGATAGATGAGCAGGTCGTCAGCATAGAGTGATACTCTGTCCTCCCAGGTTGCTGACCAGCGAAAGCCTTCCCAGGCAGGTGTATTTCTCAGGAGAATTGCCAGGGGTTCTATTGCGATCGCGAAGATCATAGCTGACAGTGGGAAGCCCTGCCTCGTTCCTCTCCCCAGCCCAAAGGGATCTGATTGCCATCCATTGATCCTAGTTCTGGCGGTTGGGCAGTTGTATAGTAGGCGTACCCAGCTCATGAAGTTCTCGCCAAAGCCCATACGGTGCATTATGTCCCAGTTGGCCTCCCATCTCACTGAGTCAAAGGGCTTCTCAAAGTCAATTGCAAGTAAGGCCAAGGGGCCTTGTATGCTGTGGGCTCTTTCCAGGGCTGAATATATTCTGTAGAGGTTCATGCGTGTTGATCTCTGTGGCATGAAGCCACACTGGTCCGGGTGTATCAGAGAGGGAATGACCTGTTGGAGGCGGTCTGCTAGTATTTTGGCGAGTATCTTTGTTTCGCTGTTGATAAGTGAGATAGGCCTGTATGAACTGCAGATTTCGGGGGGTTTGTCCGGTTTGGGTATCGCTATTATCGTTGCTTCACGTAGGTCAGGTGAGAGAATGCTCTTTTCACATGCATACTGGTACATCCGTAACAGGTGCGGAGCGATCACATTGGTCCCCACCTTCCGCCACAGCTCGATCGGGAAGCCGTTGGGACCTGGGGATTTGCCGGTTTGGAGGCTGGATATGGCACTTAGAATCTCGTCCTCCGTGACGTCTCTCTCCAGTAGTTCCTGCTGCGCCGCATTTAATGTAGGGATGGCTATTTCCTCCATGATTGAGGCATCCATTCGAGTCCTGGGTGCCTCATAGAGTTCTGCGTAATACTCTGCAAAGCCTTGTGTTATGTCCTGGTCCGTTACACGAGTGTTTTGCTCTCCTGTCTCCAGCCGCAAGACATGGCTGCGCCCTTGCTCTTTCCTTTCCAGCCATGCCAGCATCTTCCCAGCTTTGTATCCCGTTTCATAGATTCTCGCTAGCATCACAGTGTGTGCGTGCCTTGCGTTATCCATTGCTGTGTTTTGGAGCTTCTTTTGTGCTCGAAGCAGGGTGCGGTTTGTGTCCGGTGTGTCTTCGCTTATGTGCTTTTCCACTGCCTGCTTCACTTGCTGTTCTGCTTCAAGTATCTTGCTGAGATGCTTTCTTTTTTGGGCAGTCGTCCATGATATTAGCTCGCCCCTTAACACTGACTTGTAGGCTTCCCACAGTGTCTCAGGGTTAGAAGCAGACTGTGTATTAAGCTCAAACTATGTGTTTGTGCTCTCTTGGAGTTTATCCACTAGCTCGGGGTCCCCCAAGTAGTAGTTATTTAGTCGCCAGCTCGGCGGGGGAATCGGCCTGGATGTTGTGATTTTCAGTTCAAGCGGGGAGTGGTCAGATATGCCTCTAGGGAGCAGGTCTGATTCCTGTACCTTGTGTAAATCAGAGGCCGGGACGAAAATGTAGTCCAGCCTAGATAGGGAGGCATGTGCCCCTGAATGGGAGGAATATTCCCTAGTATCTGGGTGGAGTTCCCTCCATGTGTCGCATAGACCCAGTGCATTGATGAATGTGGCGAGTCGGGTAGTTGCATTGGGGTTCCTGTTGCGTAAATGTGAGCGGTCTAAAGTTACGTTCATGACTTCATTGAAGTCTCCACCCAGTACCAGCAGATTGGAGGTGTCATTCGTGATCAGCGGGGCAATGTCTGTGAGCAGTTGGTCCAGTTGGGTTGGTGGTGCGTAGGTGGCTAACAGTGCGATGGATTGATCCCACAACGTGCCCGTCACATATACGTATCTGCCGCCAGTGTCCAGGCGCACTGTGGTGAGTTGGAAAGGAAGGTTTTTGTGTAGCAGGACCATGACTCCCCTTGATCCCATCGTAAAGCCTGAGTGGAGTGTCAGCTTGTAGTTTGTGCGTTTGAACAGGGTGCATTCTGTGCCCGCAAGATGGGTCTCAGTCAGAAGCACTATGTCTGGTGCCCGTCTATTAAGGAATTGCCTAACCAGGCGCCGTTTGATAGCGTTGCCAAGGCCATTGACATTCCACGTCATGAGCCGGAGTGTTCTGAGGGCATGAGCAGTGTTGTTATGTGATGCCATGTCTGCTTATGGGAGTGGATACGTGTGCTGCCGATGACGATGTATCGCATCTCGCGAGCTTGTGCCCATAAGTTATGCTGATACTGATTGGTCCTGATATGTTTCGTGTCTGACGTGTCCCGTGTGTAATGAAACTTAACAAACCCATTATCCCCCACCCCATACTCCTCCCAACTAGAAGCATCGGTCGCCCGAACCTAGAAAACCACGGGTGTCAACTGGACACCTTACATGCAATAAACTCAACTTGTGTACGTATACTAGTCCCTGGCAGTGTGCGATCAGGGGTTAGCACCGCTGGGACTACTCTCTGATGTGTCTCTTAGGAGGGGGGCCCCTCTAACGTGTGGCTGCGAGTCATCCCCGCAGCCGCAATTTTAAGAAGTTTATTGATTCATGTCAGCAGGTACGGTTTGTGGGTTATGTTAGGGTATTGCATTGTGTACTCACTGGTATACTGCTGGGCGTCCCCCGGAGTGGTGTCATGGGTCACCCATCACTGTCCGCTGGTAGGTCTTGTTCCGGGGGAAGTCGAGGTGCATGTTGTTGGTCGGGGGGTGGTCTGTTGTTTCTTCCCCTGCTGGCTCGGGGAGTTGACCAGTCCCCCTCTATATGTTGTTCTGCCCAGTGCCATGCTTCCTTCGGATCACTGAAATGGATTGATGTGCCTTTGTGGTAAATCTTAAGCTGTGCTGGGAAAAGTAGGCCATATTTGACCCCCAATGTTTGCAGGTGCTTTTTGAGTTGGTGGAAACACTGCCTCGCTTTCTGCACCTCTCTCGTGTAGTCCGGAAAGAAGGCGATCCTTGAGCCGTTAAAGGTGATCGGGCCCTTGGTCCGTGCCAGTTGGAGTAGGGCGTCTCGGTCCCTGTAATTTAAGAATCTCGCAATTACTGTGCGTGGTGGCGCCCCTGGTGTCGGTCTACCTGTGGGTACTCTATGTGCTCGTTCTATAGAGAAAAACTTGGAGAAGGAGCTCAGGTCATATAGGTCTGTTAGCCATTGTTCAAGGAAGAGCTCCATGCAGGCGCCTTCAGCTTTCTCAGGTATGCCAATTATGCGCATGTTATTGCGCCTTGAGCGGCCCTCACCGTCTTCAACCCGGCTTTCCAGCAGTTTGAGTTTCGAAGTGACGCTTCTGAGCTGGTGTTGCATGTCACGTACTCCGTCTTCAGTAGTCGAAATAGGCTGTTCGACTTCGCCAGTACGCGCTGTCAGCTTTTGGAGATCATGTCTGAGGAGGGACACATCCAGACTTATCCCATCCATTTTCTGCTACATTGACGTACGGGAGTCCGCTATAGCGGCCATGATGTCCCTCAGAGAGATTGCATTGTCCGATTGCCCTTCCTCCAGGGTGACCGGGTGGTAGTCGGGGACCTGTGTCGAAGGGATTCTATATTGCTCCATTCTGCTCTGTGTCGGGAGTCTCTTAGCTTTATCTTTCCCCATTCTCTCTGTATTATGGCTGGAGCCGCAGTCCGCTCCGTTGCTACACTGCTTCCACCCCGGGTACTGTATTCTCCCAGGTTCCTCGTCTTCCAGTGGTGTCTCCAGCGGTATGCTGTGTTGAGTCTCCCTCGTCCGCGCTGCAGGCTGTGCTGGCTCGCGCTCCCCGGCGGCGGGCTCTGGCTGTCGATACGCGTCGCCCCACGCTTGACAATGCGTGCGGAGGGGCGGAAAGCCGAATTGCAGTCAGGTGCGAGTCACCAGTTTCAGCGCCGTCCTCTCGTACCCCGCGAGGGGTGGTTGCAGCTCACCGTGTGGCCCAGCCAGGCCCAGGAGATACGCGGCAGCCATTTTGATTGCAGCAGCGTTTCAAAACGTGGCCTCAGACCAGAGTCGATGTTTCTCCTCCTCACGTATGCGTTTTGTCCCCAGAGTTTGCCAGGATGTAGAGCAGAACCTCCACATACCGTACGTTTGCTTATTCTTGGTCCATCTTGTCGAAATCAGGCAGGATGTTTCAGGATTATGTGGCGGCTCGCGGAGTGGTGAAGATTCACGTCTGCATCGTCTCGTAGCTGGCCACGCCCCCAATAGCTCATTCTTGAGAGAACTTTCACACGTTTTATGCTCAAACATTTGGTGGAAACCCTGAGGAAATCATCGTAGTTGTCTAATATAGGGTTGTGATTGTTAATTCATGGTGAGGCCCATGTGAGGGCATGTCCTTCCAAATTCATCAGTAGGAAGGTCACTTTGGTCCTTCCAGTATTATACAATTGTGGTCGGTTCATAAAATGCAATATGCATTGTGTCATAAACTGAGAATAATCCCCAGGATTACCAGAGTATTTAGTTGACATGGGAGGTTTCTGAATTTGAGACTCCATTCCCGGCTCTTTAAGGTCAGACTCTCTTCCCTGGAGCCCTTTAGTTCCTTTACCTGCCCCATAAGTAAACTGAAAAGTGGCAGGCTTAATACATCCTGATGGAGAGGCAACGTAATCACCATGATTTACTATATCTATGGACCCTAGCACCTTAGGACCCATTCTTTCTGTTTGCATATTTGCCAGTGTGTTTTGTAATTCACCCACCTTGTGAGCTGATGCTTTAGTGTCGGATCTGTGTGCAAAAAGGCCAGCCGGGGTAGATTTTAGTGAGGGGGAAATGGCAATGAAGGCTTGTTCCATTCTCACTCCTGCAAAGTCCTGATGAACGGTCTTGGTAATCTGCCAGTACTTGTCTGGATCGCATTTCTCGGTGTGCAGGTAGTTGCAGGTGAGAATGTCTGAACACCTCAGAACAACCCTAGAAACCTGTCTAATATTGACAGTCATGGCAAGGCCCATAGATTGTTCCCGGTCTGCCGCTTGTGGTCCTAGATGTCTGTGGCGAGTTTTCCCATAGTGGCAATGGAACTCTGGGGGGGTCCCAAATGATGGAGAACTGTGTACGGGAACAAGATATGTTGATATTTGTCCTGGGAGGGGGAAACACTAGGAGCAAGAGAGCTTACTGAGCGGTTGGGAAACTGGGAAATCCAGGCACAGAGTGAACCCAGACCCAGTCAGGGAAAACAAACAGTCTTTACCAAAGATCCTATAACTATGAAGGTCTAAACTGCCTAAATATGTAGAAATACCTTAATTTTTTATGCATGAATCAATCTGGAATCAGCTTGTTGCCAAGACGCAGTTCTCCATGTTTCTTCTTGATTTATATTGTGCGAACAAGAAGTAGAGTACTTCTACTTCCGGTTCGTCATCCTAAGCGGTTGCCTGACTCGCTCGGTCAGGCGCCATCTTTCATACAGCCGCCAGCCGTGAAATGGAAGAATGCGCCACCGTCACTTTGGGTGGGCTGGTGCCCTCCTGAATGTCAGGTAAATGGGAATAAGGTTTTCGGTGGATGGAGGCCCCATTTTCCTAACACTCTCAACTAGCTGAATTCTTCAAACTGTCCTTAGACACTGCTCGCTTTCCATCTGTTTTCAAAACAGCCACAGTAATTCTTCTCATAAAAAAGCAAGGGGCTGACTCAAACCTACCGGCTAACTTTCACCCTATGTCCCTCCTTCCGCATTACTCGAGAGTGCTCGAAAGGGTTGTGTTTAACCGCCTTACTAATTTCTTACACCTACAACCTTCTAGACCCCTACAGCGGGTTTCCGCTACTGTCACTCCATGGAAACTGCTCTCATGAATGTGTATAACTTCATCGCCTCTGTTGACCACTCCAACCTATCCTCTATCCTAAATCTCCTTGAGCCGTCTGTTGCCTTTGACACGGTTGATCACTCTGTTCTCCTTAATTCTCTCCTTCTTCTTGGGATTCACAATCAAGCCTTTGCCTGGATTGACTCCTGCATTACTCCTTGCCATTTCTCTGTCTTCTGGAGCAACAACACCTCTCAACTCACTCCTCTAACTGTTGGTGTTCAACAAGGCTCTGTCGTGGGTCCACTCCTCTTTGCACTCTACACCTCTGCTCTTGGGCACTAATCTCCTCCTTTGGGTTCCAGAACCAACTCTTTGTGGACAACACCCAAATCTTCTTCTCTTTTCCTGAACTCTCCTTTGATCTCTCTATCAAAATCTCCACCTCTTTCTCTGCCATTTAATATTGTATGGCTTCGTACGCTCTGAGATTAAACTCTACCAAAACAGAGGTGCTCTTGGCTCTCTCTCATCTCGTCCTTTGCCTATCCAGTTCATACCTGACACACTTCCCCTATTCTTCTTCCACTAGAAACCTCAGTATCATCTATGACCCTTCTCACACCTTCTCTACATTCATCTACAAACTGGAACTTTAGCTTGCCTCCACGTCCTAAATAGTAGGAAAATCAGGCATCTCCTTCCTTTCAACACTGCCAAGCATCTCTTAATCACTCTAGTCTTCTGTAAACTGGACTACTGTGCCAGCATCCTCTTCGGTCTCCCCAACTAATCTTTCTGTCCTCTCGACAAGATCATTAACTTCACTACCAGGATTCTCTTTTAACTTCCTCACTTGACACCTACTTCATCTGGATGGCTGACGATGCAAAACTGGGCTGGATTTAAATGTCTTCCCCTGGTTCACAAATCTGTCCACCGTAAGGCACCAATGTATCTATCCTCCTCTAGCCAACTCTACAAGACGTCTCGTAACATCTGCTCTGCATCCTTGACTACCTTTGTGGCTTCTTGCCCTCCCTGTGCTTCCTCTCGCTTCTGCTCCATCTCTCTTCTTGCTCCACTTGCATGGAATTCTCTTCCCCGACATCCGAGATACAGTCCACATGGATGTGTTAAAAATAAACTAAACACCTACCGCCTAGCCTCTGAGTTACACACTTAACCTAACTCATCTGCCGGATAGCTAAAAATGTTCCCTCGCCTCTAACCTGCTCCTGTCCCTCACTTCCTCAGCTTCCACTCTAGCACCTCACCCATCATGGTCACATCCCAAGCACAGGTGGCCCTACCGCCTGTGGTGTTGCCCGCAGTGACGGGCTTACGCGGCGGCGTGACGTAGCACGCCGCCGCCTAATGTATAAATAAAGGGGCGTTCCCGGCCGCGAGCAGAGCGACCGGGAAGCCCGAACCGAAAGGCTGTGTCAGTGTCTCCTTTCGGGGCTGGGGCTTACGGGAACGCAGCGCGGGGGCTCAGGACCGCCCCCCAACAGTGGCGACGAGCGAGTGCGGATGCCCGGGCCCGGCGGTGCAGGCTTCCGAATTTTTTTTCTGCATACACGGAGCGCCTGGATGCTCCGTGTTACGCCGTGGCTGCGGCTCGTACACGCGGCCGACGGCCATTTTGTGTGACAGGCCGCGGTTGTTCTCCGAGCTCCGGTTGAAAAGGGGAAGTGAATCCGGGCCTAATTTTTGGCAATTCTGCTTGCAGGCAGCTTGATCTGCACACCCATGTTTGGATTGTGGATTTTTATGTAGTTTTGGTGTAAATACGTCGTGTGAAAGCCAGGAGAAGGGTTAATATGGCTGGACCTGCTTAGCCTACTCCATGCTTATGGCTTAATTTTTGGAACTACCAAGATATTGGTGGATGACAGTGGATGGATACTGCAATCTTCTTCATCCCTTTCATCATCAAGTCGCTGTGGCTTCTTCTTCGTCCTCTTCATCATCGGGGAAGGCTGGGATTGGGAGCCATTCACACCTGTATGCTGTGGTAGTGGTCTTGGGAGCTGGTGCCCGTCCCAGGTGTGTACTTGACATCGGATGTGACTGTTGAAGGCACTCATACTGTGGGTGGTGAAGCGTGGCTGAGTTGCGGCCCCCAGGGTAACTGGTGGGGGTGCCTGTGCGCTCAGACCTATGAGTGACTCTGGAGACTCGGATGACGGGGCAGGGGCTGCGCCAACTCCTCAACTGCTTGGGCAGCCTCCAGTGAGTCCAATGCAACAGCCGCCACCGGCTCCACAGTTGCCCCTGCCAGGACCACCCGCAGTGCTGCCAGCTGCCCAACCTGGAATCCCCATCATGGCTCAGGCGAGAGCTCCTACGGCCCACGCTGCTCTGCAGCCCATTCCCGAGTTTGATGCATCAGGGCCACCGTCGAGCATGGGCCCCCGGTGGAGAAGGTGGGTGAGTCGCCTGGACATGTATTTCAGAGCCTCTCAGGAGACGGATGATGACAGCAGAGTGGCCACCATGCTGTATTCCGCAGGACCTGTGGTCCAGGAGATATTTGAATCCCTCACACCTGCTAATGCCTCCTATGATGCGGCTAAGGCGGCGCTCCTTGCACATTTCCTCCCCCTTGCTAATGTGGACTATGAGAGATTTGTCATGCTGTTGGCCAAACAGAAGGACGATGAGACACTGGACACCTTCTATGGCCGTTTGCGCCGCCTCTCCCTTGGATGTGCATGGACGGACGCAGAAGACATGATGCGCACAATGCTTATCCAGGCATGCTCATCCGGCAAACTCAAAAGGCAGGTCCTCAGAGAGCCAGGCATCACTCTGCCCCGCATACTGGAGCTCGGCCGGTGCCATGAGGTGGCAGAGGCTCGGGCCAACAAGATGGAGGCAGGGTCCCGGTCAGTGCGATCGGAGGAGGTGTGTGCTGTGTGGCGAGGCGGCAGAGGCATGAGACGTCCTGGTGGAGGACCCGTGACAGGGCAGGCAGAGCCGCGGAGTCGTGCCAGAAGTGCAGATATGACCTCCCTCACCCGACAGAGTGTCCGGCGGTTGGAAAAACCTGTGGTAGATGTGGATTGGCCGACCACTTTTCGAGGGTATGCCGTGCAGCTCTGCCCGTGATGGTGCCGAGAGGCCAGCCAAGGACGTGGACTCCACGTCAGAACCCGCCGCCAAATGTGGCCCAGGTGGATCAGGGAGAGGTGGATCCCCAGGTGGAGGGTGCCGAGGAGGAGGACGAGGAGAACATCTTCTTCGTCTCGAGTGTGGAGGTTCTGAAAAGGAAGAGCCGGAGACAGCCCAGATGTGTGGTGGAGGTCAACCACTCCCCAGTCCCGGTGCTCGTGGATACGGGGGCCTCCGTGAATGTAATGGCCAGAGGACATTATGACAAGCTTGAGCCCCTCCCGGGTCTGGACGCACCGAAAGCTCGCATCTTTGCGTTTGGAGGGCTGGAACCGATACCAATGGATGGTGCCTTTGTAGCCCGTGTGGCGCATGGCGGCGCACAGATTAAGGCTCGCTTCTATGTTACCCCGGTGAGTGACAACACCCTGCTCAGCTGTGCGGCCGCCGAGGCCCTGGGGATCGTCAGCTTCGCCTATTCAGTATACTTGGAAGACATCAATGATCTCCTGGACAAGTACGCAGCACTCTTCAGTGGGATCAAGAAGATGACCGGCGAACCGGTTAGGCTTCACATTGATGAGTCGGTCCAACCGATCGCCCTGAAACATCGCAAGGTACCATTTCATCTGAGAGAGCAAGTGGACAAGGAGTTGGACAGTTTGGTAAACCAAGACATTATCGAAAAGGTGGAGGGCCCAACCCCCTGGGTGTCTCCGTTCGTGGTGGCCAGACAGCCGAAGCAGCCTGATTCGGTCCGCATCTGTGTCGACATGAGGCTCCCCAACAAGGCAATAAAGAGGGAGCGGCATCTCACCCCCACGATCGACGACATAATTGCGGAAGTGCAGGGGGCGAGGTTCTTCTCGAAACTGGACCTCCGAGCTGGTTACCACCAGGTCGTTCTTCACCCGGAGTCCAGGTACATAACGACGTTTACCACCCACCGGGGGTTGTACCGGTACAAAAGGTTGAGTTTTGGAGTGTCATCTGCAGCGGAGGTGTTCCAGAATATCATCAGGGGTGCCCTGGCAGATCTCGAGGGCGTCCTCAACATCAGCGATGACATCCTGGTGTTTGCTAAAACGGAAGTTGCTCACATGAGGAGGCTGGGCAAGACACTGGAACGACTCCAATCTCTGGGCCTTACCCTGCATAAGGAAAAATGCGAGTTCATGCGTACTTCCATCGAATTCTTCGGATTCGTGTTTAAGGAAGGAGGGGTATCGCCTGATCCAAGGAAGGTCCAGGACATCAAGTCGGCACAGCCCCCAGAGTCAGTGTCAGATGTGAGGAGTTTTCTGGGGATGGTGACCTACTGTGGACGGTTCATCCAAAACCTCGCCTCCAGGTCGGAACCACTCCGGGCACTGACAAAGAAGGAGTCAGCGTGGCACTGGGGCCCACTTGAGCAGGCCGCTTTCGAGGACATTAAAGCAGCCCTCACAACGGAAGACACCATGGCGTTCTTCGACCCAGCCCTGGAGTCGGAGATCGTTGTTGACGCCAGTCCTTTTGGCCTGGGGGCCGTGCTCACTCAGGTGGACAGCAACGGGGGAGTTCGACCAGTGGCATATGACAGTAAAGCACTATCAGAGACTGAGCAGAGGTACTCCCAGATCGAGCGGGAGGCCCTGGCGGTGCTGTGGGGCTGCAGACATTTTCGACTATATGTCCTGGGTCGTCCGGTGACGGTGGTAACCGATCACAAGCCGTTGCTCCCGATTCTGGTGGGGTCTTCGTCAAAGCCGCCGGCAAGGATCGAGAGATGGATGCTTGCCCTCCTTGAATAATCTGTCACCCTGGTGTACCGGCCTGGGGCCAATAATGCGGCAGACTACCTGTCCCGCCACCCGGGGGTGCGCGGGGGAGAGGGGCACGATGCCTGTGAGGAGGAGGCTGATAGCCATGTGCAGATGGTGGTGGAGGCGGCCAAACCAAACGCGATGCCGCTGGCGTAGCTGGAGGCCGCGGCGGCCCAGGATGAGTGCTTTCAAGTATTAAGGCACTCGATGCAACAGGGCTCCTGGAAGTCCGTCCTTGAGGCGGTGGCAGGGCGGACACATGAGGCCAAAACAACGCTTGAGCAGCTGTGGAAGGTCAAAGATGAGTTGTCGTTTACGGAGTCGGGCCTTCTGCTCCGCGGTGACCGGATTGTCGTCCCCCTGTCAAAAGTGAGGGAGCTAATCACGCTGGCACACCATGGACACCAAGGCGCGGCCAAGACCAAGGCGCGACTCCGGCTGAAGGTCTGGTTTCCCGAACTAGAAAGGAAGGTTGATGACTTTGTAGCGGCATGCGTGTGGTGCCAGGCAGCCTCTCCTCTGCAACGGGAGCCCGAAATAGAAGTGATGCCTCAAGGTACCCGGCCCTGGGAGGTTGTCCACGCGGACTTTGGTTCGACGTCGGTGGGCACCCACTTCCTGGCCATTGTCGACGAATACTCTAGATATCCAGAGGTGGAGTTCGTCGAATCTGTGGCGTTTGAGCATGTGGTGGTGGCGGTGGAGAAGATCTTTGCAGCCCACGGGTTTCCCCACACCCTGTGCTCAGACAATGGGGCTCCTTTTCAAAGTGAGCGGTTCTCCGAGCTAATGGAGAGCTGCGGGGTGCAGCAAAGGAAGGTGTCCCCGCTGTGGCCCCGAGCCAATGGCGACGCAGAGAGACTCATGCGGACTCTTAATAAGACATTCCGGATCGCCCAGGGACAGGGTCAACCCCTCCAACGGGCCCTGTACCAATTCCTGCGGGTGTATCGAACCACCCCGCATGTTTCAACTGGAGTGGCTCCCGTGGAAGCGCTGTTCAAAAGATGTCCCTGAGGTCTGCTCCCTGAGGTTGGGGAGAAGGAACCGGGAGTGATTGACGATCAGCGGGTTGCGACGGAGAGGAGAATAAGGATTGACCAGGAAAACCTACGACGGGGTCTCCGGCCTCAACGGCTGGAGCCGGGAGACGAAGTTCTGGTCCGCAACCGACACCCCCACGGGAAGCTCTCGCTCCCCTACGAACCCGAGCCCTTGGATGTGGTGGCTGTCAAGGGGTCCATGGTGACGGCCTCGGATGGGCGGTCTGCCGTCACCCGGAATGTGAGTTTTTTCAAGAAACTGGGTGATCCCCGGACTGACACTCCGCCGGAACCTGACCCACCAGAGGACCCCGGCGCCAGAGACTTCCGGGTCGAGGTCCCGGACTCCCCAATCCGGGGAGCCGCAGCTGAGGGACACCACGGGCCGGAGGTAGGCAGGAGGTACCCCCAGAGGGCTGGGCGAGGGAAACCTGCTTACCTCAACGAGTATGTTCTTGGACACTTAGCGTGTAAATTGTGAAGCAGGGATCCGGGTGGTTGACAATAAAGGGGCGTTGGGTGTGCAGTGGAGTTTTATAGCATAGTTGTGTGTCGAAACATAATGATCATTAAAAGGACTGTTTTGTGGTTCCTCCCGAAAAAGGAGGAGTGTGGCGTTGCCCGCAGTGACGGGCTTACGCGGCGGCGTGACGTAGCACGCCGCCGCCTAATGTATAAATAAAGGGGCGTTCCCGGCCGCGAGCAGAGCGACCGGGAAGCCCGAACCGAAAGGCTGTGTCCGTGTCTCCTTTCGGGGCTGGGGCTTACGGGAACGCAGCGGGGGGGCTCAGGACCGCCCCCCAACACCGCCTACCTTCACTTAAACATGTCCAATGTCCATTGTCCTTAATCTATGTATGTCAACTTATGTATTGTCCCCAGTGACCGTTCCATTTACTCCCTTCCATAACCAGGTCAGCATGTCCCTCAAACTCACCCCATTGTAAGAAGCTCACTGCTTCCCGTCAAATCTAATTTCGTATCTATTGTACGTTCTTTTTTTTATCAAAAGACCATTGTTCCTCCTGTAAATAAATAAATTAATAAATAAATAAAGGGAAGGGAGTCATTCCCCAAGCCTAATTTATTTTAAATAGTGATAGGGCCAGTTAGTGTAGTTTTGACAGAGGACTTCTTTATTTTGGACTTACAAGACGAACTGACAGGCACCTTAGTTTTTTTTTATTAGGTAGGGAACTCCCATAGTGATAGGGAAAGTTATGCATTAAACTCGTAATTTGAATAAACCATCCTGACAATGTTACCTGAGGGTCTGTCTCTTCCTTCTGACTCACTACAGAAGACATACATGGTAAAAATATAAAGGAGCATGGACTCAGATTGCATGTTGTATTGCAGACGATGTTTGATATTTTACAAGTCTATACTGAGAAGTAGAATAGTTACGGCATATAGTGGATGTAATGAATAGAGGCTGTCACAAACTCAGAGGTCACATCCCCTGCCACCCACAAATATCGCTCCCATCCCAAAAACTCACAAGATGACTCCATTAAGCTGTTTAAATAAAATAATAACTGTACTAAAGCTTGTAAGTACTGGTACGAGGAAGCCCTACAGAGTGGTGCTGGAAAAGTATCTGTAATGCTCTAGTGGTTATTCAGTGACAGGAGACACTCTTGCCATAAAAAGAGTAGTAGAGGATAGAAATGGTTGTTGTCATAGTAGTAGTGATATGATAGGTTATTTATAACGCGCTTAATACCCAGAGGTTTCTAAGCGCGGACCCGGCGATCGTACCTGTGGTGCTCTGTGTCATCTTGCTTCCAAGGCAAGCACGTTGCCCCTGAGCTATCCTCCTGAGTTGTAGGAGTGGCAGATGAGTCAGTGGCAGCAGGGACCGTGGTGAAAGAAGGATTGGTTGTGACTGCAAGAGATGGAAAAGTGGTGAACTAGCCAGAAAGATGAACAGAGAAGTTGCGAAAAAAAATGGTTAGAATGGAAGAGGTCGCCGTGATAGAAAGAAAGCAGTGGAAAGCAACCCCCAAGAGTTGCGAACCACAGAAAGCTGCAACTTGAACGCAGGTAGCGTGCAGAATCTGTGTAAGAAGAAAAACGTCTCCGGTGTTGGCTCACTGGAGAAACCCTTTACCAGTGAGGCAAGGGAGCAATGAGAAAGACAGAGAAACAAAAATTTTTGCAAGGACCAGCGGAAATCCAACCCAAGCGCCGGTAGACACCAAGGCTCCTCTCAGTGATACTTCCGCCGTCTTTGCACACCGTTAATCAGGAGACCTACCTTCTGCACCGACCCAGCCGAAGACAGACACAGCCTATGAACACGACCAGTGTTCCCTCAGCGGACCTGGATGCTGTTGCAAGAGAAGAACGTTGGCCGCCGCTGTGATCCAGTAGAGGGTCCCTGGCTGCAGTGTCTCACGGTGAGTCCAGAGAACACGGGTATCTCTAAGTGGTGTCAGCAGCACAAGATTCAAAGAAAGCAGCAGCTTCCCTGTAGGACCATTGGGAACCAATGAGCATCCATGACGAGATGCGCTATGGGGAAGAAAGGTAAAAGCCTAAAAAAAGGTACCATACAGGGGTTGAAAAGAAGGTCGGAGAATTAAGGTGGAAAGAATGTTGGTCATGGGAAAAAGTAAAACACCCCACATTCCCTAATGTAAAGCGGCAATAGAATAACTAAAAGCTGTGCATAAAGGACTACCAAACATTTCCAATATATATATATATATATATATATATATATATATATATATATATATATATATATATATATATATATATATACAGTAAAAAGCAAACTGCAAAACAGCAGTTTACAGCAGCACTCCTCCATCTTGCATTTCATAAAAGTACACCACGCAGTTGTGCATCATGCATTTGTAAAAATGTCCTTTATTCTTTGGTGTGGACATTTAAGAGCACACCCGTGAAAAAAAACACAATAACGCGTTTCACCCCAAACTGGGCTTCATCGGCTTGTAACTAACACCATGTTTGCAATGGATTGTATTTAATTTCCTGCTTGGCTTCAGACTCTTTCCTGTATTATGACGACTAGACCTATACTTTTGCCATTGTTGTTCGCCTTCTAATGGCGGCCATGTTTGGTGAGTCTTTGCTCACTACATACTTTCTAAAAATAATAGAAAGTTGTGTGTTTTAGGTGAAGTGGACTTCTATATATTTGTAAAGTGCATGTGCTAAGGAAAGAAGATGAAGGGAAGGGAGAGGGAAAGACAAAGGCCCTCATTACGACCCTGGCGGATTTTTTCCGCCATCGGCGGACTTTTCCGCCATGGCGCAAAGTCCCTTTACGCCATGGCGGATGGCGGACTTACCGCCCCATTCCGAGGTTGGCGGGGCGGTAAGTCCCCATTGTCCCATTTACCCTTCCCCATTCCCATTTCGGCCCCATAGGGCTCAATGGGAGTGGGGAAGGAGTTAATTACGCCACCGTAAATTACGGTGGCGTAATTAACGCCGAGTTCCCATAGCGCCATGGATTTTTACGCCCGCAAAAAGCGGGCGGAAAAATGTCCATGGCGCTCTGGAAACTCGTAGTTGGCGGTAAGGGGTCGGCGCAGCTAACGCTGGCGTAAACCCCTTACCGCCAGGGTCGTAATGAGGGCCAAAATGTTTCATTATGTGCAAAATTATCTCAAAATAAGGTGCTTATGTTTTTCGATGAAATATGCGGGATATATATATATACATTACTCACCATAATCGTATTTCTGATGCTTGTATCTGCTTAGATTCACATACTGTGCATAGGCTGACATCTAGTGGAAGCTGCAGAGTATTACAGTTTGTTTTTCGAAACTCGAAAATAGGCGTCCACCTAGGGTGTGCCAGTAATGCTATCCCTAGTGTGACGTCCACTGTACCCATGATCCCTCACCCGTGTAGGAGCCTCCGATTGTATTTTTTCTGACATGAGGTCGCATGAGGAGTAGCGTGAGTACAGAGTATCCAAGCAGATAAGATAGATAAGACTACAAGCATCCATGCGCCTTCTCTCAGAGGGGAGGAAGGGCGGGCGCATGTGAATCTAAGCAGATACAAGCATCAGAAATACGTACGATTACGGTGAGTAATGTATCCCTTCTGAGGCTTGTGGAATCTGCTTAGATCACATGCTGTGCATAGAGCAGTGTTAGAAGAAGGAGATGGGATGTAAAAAGGGTCATGAGCAAATAAATGTCTTAGAATGGCATGTCCCACTTCAGTATCCGTCTTGGAATGAGTGTCAATGCAGCAGTGCTGAGTAAAGGTGTGAATAGGGCTCCATGTAGCTGCTTTGCAAATGGTGTCAAGGGGTACATTTGCAATGAAAGCCAAAGTGGCCCCAGTGCCTCTTGTAGCGTGGGCCCTTGGCGTAAAAAGCAGAGTTTTATCTGAACGGGAGTAACACAGCTGGATACATTTGACTATCCATTTGGAGATGGCACCTTTAGAGACGCAATCTCCTTCTCTGCCTGTAGCTACAGAGACGAACAGTTGATCTATCTTTCTTAGCGGTCTGGTCTTGTCTACGTAGTAGAGGACCGCTCTTCGAACATCTAGTGTGTGTAGTTTCACCTCAGCAGAGCTTTTGGGTTCTTGGAAGAAGGCCGGTAGCTCAATGGACTGGTTAACATGGAATTTTGAAATTAACTTAGGTGAGAACCTAGGGTGAGTTTGTAGAACCAGTTTATCCTTATGAACAGTAAAGAAAGGATCCTGCACTGACAGAGCCTGAATTTCACTGACCCTTCTTATGGATGTAATGGCTACTAAGAAGGCAGTTTTATAGGTCATGTGTTTGAGACTAGCTTTATGCATGAGTTCAAAGGAGGGCCCCATGCGTTTAGCAAGCACCACGTTAAGGTCCCATCCTGGTGGTGGGTTCAAAATTGGAGGGTGGAGTCTCTTTACCCCTTCCATAAAGGCCTTAACTACTGGTACTTTCCACCACAACACCTTGTTATGGGAGGTGGTGTAGGCTGACAGCGCCGCCAGGTGTACCTTGACTGAATTAAATACCAATCCTGCGCCAGCAGATGGAGCATATAGGTGACAATATTGGAAGGAGTGCAATCAACCGGGTTGATTTATTTATTCTGGCACCAAATAACGAATCTCTTCCATTTATCAAAGTAACAGTGTCTTGTGTTTGGTTTCCTTGATTCTTTTAGGATATCCATGCATCTCTGTGGTAGATTGAGATGGCCAAACTCTATGACTTCAGGAGCCATGCTGCCAAGTTCATTGTGCTGGGTTGACACTGTTTGTCCTTCGTGCTGGGATAGTAGGTTGTGCCAGCACAGGAGTCTAATGGGTACGCACACCGCCAGTTTGCGCAGGTGCGGGTACCACGGTTGTCTCGCCCACATGGGAGCAACCAGGATGAGCGTCATCGATTCCCTGTGCATCTTGTTGACCACTTTCCTCATCAGAGGGGCTGGTGGAAAAGCATAGGCAAACATCCCCGACCAGTTCATCCATAGAGCGTTCCCCATGGAGCCTGGCTGGGGGAACCTGGATGCGAATCCTGGGCATTGTCTGTTTTCGCTTGTGGCGAATAGGTCTATAGTGGGGAAACCCCACTGTGAGAAGAGGTCTCCTACGACTTCTTCGTGTAGACACCATTCGTGTTCTTCCAGGAGGGGGTCTCTGCTCAAAGCGTCTGCTAGTGAATTGAGATCCCCTGGAACATGTTGAGACGACAGTAATTGTTTCGTCTGAGTGCCCACATCCAAATTTTCTGGGCCGGCTTGGACAGATTTGATGAACGAGTGCCCCCCTGTTTGTTTATGTAAAACATTGCTGTTGTGCTGCCCATTAGGATCTGCACTGACAGGTTCGATAGGTGGGGTTTGAATGCTCGAAGCGCTCTGAAGACTGCCAGAAGTTCTAGCAGGTTGATGTGATTCTTGCCCACTGTGTGAGACCAGAGGCCCTGCGCTGTGTGGTGAAGGAGGTGTGCTCCCCATCCTGACAGGGACGCGTCTGTAGTGACTACAGCCTGTATTTCTGGATCGTAAAAGGGTTTCCCCTTTGAAAGATTCTACCTTGTCCACCAGTGAAGACTCTGTACTAGTATTGGCGAAACAACCACTAGATCGTCCCACTGACCACTTGCCTGAGACCACTGTTTCGCCAACCATTCCTGCATGGGTCGCATGCTCTGATGGAAAGGCCAACCCCTCTTGAGAGTTTAGGACAGCTACTAAGAACTGTTTGGAGGTGCTTGGCACCAGGCTTGATTATTTCTCGTTGATTGAGAAGCCCAATTCAAAGAGGAGGTTGATCATTCTTTGGATGTTGGATCTGCAAATTACTGGGGTCATCCCCGTGATGAGCCAGTCGTCCAGGTAAGGGTACACTAGGATTGTCTCCCTGCGTAGGTGTGCCACCACCACTGCCAGTACCTTGGTGAATACCCTTGGAGCCGAGGGCAGCACCTTGAACTGGTAGTGCTGACAGTCCACCTTGAAGTGCAAGAATCTTCTGTGCACTGGGAACATGGAAATATGAAAATAGGCATCTTTCATGTCCAATGTTGCCATGTAATCTCCCTTTTTTAGTAGGGGGATTGCTTCTTGGAGGGTAGTCATGCGAAATATTTGCAGGGCGTAACTCTAATACTGGGCACATTGTTAGATCTTTTTTGGCACAAGGAAGTAAGTTGAATAAATACCCTTGTTTACCTGGTTGCCTGGGACAAGTTCTATCGCGTCCTTTGCAAGAAGAATGACAATCTCCTCAAGGAGTATTCTTTGGTGCTCCAAAGAGTGTATTATCTGTCTTGGGGGATGGTCATGGGGGCGCTCCAACAGTTCGATTCAGTATCCCGCGGACACTGTGGACAGCACCCATCTGTCCGAAGTGATCCCTTCCCATGCGTGGGTGAAGGTGGAAATGCACCCCCCTACTGGGGATGCATGTGAAGGGACCCTGAGCGGAGCGTCACTGTTTGTTGGGGGGCGTACCGCCTCTACCTGGGCTGCCTCTCCCTCTACCACGGCCCCTTTTCTTTATCTCTGGTGAAATTCTGGGTACCCTGTTGGTTGTTTCCCCACGATGTACCTTGCACTTGGGAGTAATTGGACCCTCTCTGGGAATTTTGGCCGCGTGAGCGACGAAAATTATTATTCCCTCGTTGGTTTGTGGATTTATTGGTTAGCTGACCAAGGGACTTAAGGGTCTCATATTCATCTTTTGCAGTTTTGAGTGCCTCTTCCACCGCTTTCCCAAACAAGACATTTGGTTCCACCGGCATGTCAATTAGAGTGGCTTGTGTCTCGGGTTTGAACCCCGACTGCCTTAGCCAAGCGTGTCTCTTGATGACTGTGCTCTCTGCGATGAGCCGGCCTGCATTGTCTGCCGCGTCAAAAGTCGCCTTGAAAATGCATCCGGACACCGATCTCCCTTATGACGCAATCTGGGCCAACTGGCCCTATAGAGGTTCAGGTGCTGAGGCAATGAGGGCAGCTACCTTCTCCAATTGGTGACAATTGTAACTTGTCAGAACAGTGGCGGCATTAGCAATTCTTGCCTGGTAAGCAGAGGTTGAAGCCACTTTCCTTCCTATCCCATATATCCTTTTGCTATCCTTTTCTGGGGGAGCTTTGAAGGATGCTAGAGGTGTACCCGCCCTCTTTCTGGTAGTTGTGACCACCAAAGAGTCGGGTTTAAGCTGACCCCTTACATAAAGTGGGTCTGAGGGGGCGGCCCTGAATACATTTTCTATTCTTGGGTTGACTGCCTGGGTAAGGTTAGGGGTGAGGAGGGAGGGATGAATTCTGCGTTGAATGGATTTCAGAATTGGTATGGCTTGGGTATGGCTTGGGCAACAGATTTCCCACCCCCCATAATTTCCTCTGCAAAGTCCCTCTCTTCTTGAGCCCCTTGAGTGTCTATCTGAAAGAGTGCTCTGCAGCTTTAGCTAACACCTCATTTAGTAATGGCTGATTATCCACAGGTGAGTCCTTCACCGGTGGGTCCTTGGGAATAGGGGAGTCGAGACTTTAGGCCTCTGCCTCGTCTTCCTCCTCCTCATTCTGGTCCTCATCATTCCCATAATATTCGACTCCTGCCTGGTCGTCCAGTATTTGTATGTCTGCATCTTCAGCATACTGATGGTAAAGTTGAATAGTGAGTGGGTACGAACTCAGGCCCTGAACTGGAGTCTCAGTGCGAGGTCTCTTACTAGGAGGCTGAGGGCCTTTGGATCCGGAAGGAGTAGAGGTAACAGGGGTATTCTGATAGCTCAGAAAGTAATCAGGATTTTTCTCATAAAAATTTGCCATAAAAGACATTCGCCTCATCACCCTGTCAATGTCTTCAGCGTTCCATTCCTTAGAACTGGGAACGATCACCTCTTGATGAGGTTCATCTTCCATTCCCATATCCTCTGGAGTGGGAGGGACAGCCTTAGGCCTAGTGACAGGGTCAGGCGTCTTGGTCTTTTCAGAAGATCTATGTTTGTCCTTCTGAACATGGTGTTCAGATGTTTTTTTCTGTTGTTTGTCCTATTTGTCCCCTTTCCCATGTATAAGGAATGTTTCCCTGACTCCTTGGACTTCCCTGAATCTTTCGACGCCTGGCAATTAGATACGGAGGTGGGTTCCCTAGGGTCTAAAGATTTAGAGGGGGGACGTCGAGACTCGGAGGCAGAGGTAGAACGGACTGCCAGAGCCGACTTTGAACGTGCTGCTTGGGGGTGGAGGTCGGTTTCGACTTCTGACGAGCAAACCTCTGTGACTTTAGGAAGCGTGGCACCCTTAGCAATCGTAGACGGTTGCTGTGTGTCGTTAGGCGATCGAGACCTGGAACGCCCAGAGGACACCGATTCTGCGGACCGCTCTCTTTGTGCCTTCTTTTGCTGATCGCTCGACACGCGTGTCGAGTCTCGGGAGGGGTTAGTGTGTTTAGATGTAGGTGTATGGGTGCACTCATGCCGCCGGGTGTGGTCCCCATAACTGTCCCGCCGAGCAGTCCTCCGAGGTCGGGGGCCCACGCTTGGGTGTCTAACGACACGCCAGTGCCCTCGCCGTCCGAAACGGCGGCGTTGCTGCTATCACTGAAGGAACCCACAGCGTCCATGGCCTCGAGTTGCCTGGCGTAATGGGCCCAACGTTTGGTGGAGCGGTCCTTGAGTGTTTTAGCTTTAAAGAGCTTACACGCTCTGCAATTGGCTTCGGGGTGGTCCCTAGGGAAACATATATTACAGGTGTTATGCTTATCCACCCAAGGGAATTTACGGTTGCACTTGGGGCAGAATTTGAAAGGAGTACTCTCCATATGTTAATATATGGCAGCGGGCGAGTGTATGTAGGAAATAAACGAGTGCGAGTATGTCCACCCCCCCACTCTCCCTACTTTTAGGGCCGAGGCCAGAGGCCTTCCAAGGCCCAAAGTCCGTCGTGCAGTCTCGACGGCTGTTCGTTCTTCAGTACCGGCGTCGATCTTCGGAGTCTTGACGTGGGATAAGAGGAACGGGGAATTTATGAATAATTAATCACAAATGGCTGAAAGCCAGGGAACTCCGCAACTATGCTTCCGACAAGTATGGCGGAAAAAACAATCTGAGGGTTCTACACACGTGAGGGATCATGGGTACAGTTGACGTCACACTAGGGATAGTATTACTGGCACGCCCTAGGTCGACACCCATTTTTGAGTTTTGAAAAACAAACTGTAATACTCTGCAGCTTCCACTATATGTCGGTGTATGTACAGCATGTGATCTAAGCAGATTCCACAAGCCTCAGAAATATATATACGTAAGGTTGTAAAAAGGCACTCACCCCTAAAAATTTGATCTGACATCCAGTACCACATACATAGGTAAATGACCATTCCAAGATGGAGGTCACTATATTTGTCGCTTCAGTAACCTTATATGATGTGGTCACATGACTACCAGTCATGTGATGTAACACGAATTGTGACGCTCTGCATCTGCCCTTCTTTTTATACTCTATGGTGTTACCGGCACATTTGGATTACAAGAGTCTAAGGAAGCCTGAGCATTCAGGCGGAACACGTGACTTTATTCCACCCGTGTGGTGAGTGCCTTTTTACAACCTTACGTCTGTCAGGGTCAATTCTTTTGCCTCTGTTTTATTGATGTGCTGTAAAATGTTACAATAAAGATGTTATTTTAAAGTAGCAAAGTCTTGTGTGCTGGGGCTCTTTTGTACAGACCTTCTAGGTGGTTTTTTGTAGTGTTACAACCGCGCAGGGGCATGTGTTTTTTCTATATTTAACGAATTTGGCTGAATTCGTATCCCCAGCACCAGCCGCTCTATGAGGTAGAGCGCCATGTTTTAGCTGAATTGGTGTACGTAATATGGCTTGCGGCAGCCGCCTCCCTTGACTTAAGACATCAGTTTAAGTGAATTTGGCCGAGCATTGCTCCTTGGCAACTTATATTAGTCAAGGCGTGGCCCCCAGCCCTTCTATGAAAGTTGTTGTGTATTTTTTTGCGTAATGGCAAATACACGTGATATTTGAAATGGGTTATTTTTGGACTAGGGAGAGACTGAGGAGCACCTCTTAGCCACTGTTTTGTGGAGTGAGAGGGATATAACACAGATTGATCCACTTTGTGTTATTAAACTCAGGTGTTTTGCTACTTTTCTTATACAGCACATTAGACATCTTTTGCATGGACTATAAACTTGTCTAGTCTGTTGCGATGACAGACCAGGTTGAAGCCAGGAGACGGGCAGCGGCAACCATCTTATTTAACCAAGAGTCAGCAGCCACAGAAGCTAAGGTGGATAGTAGTCTTCCAGCAAGTCTTACTATACAGCAAAAATTGGACAAACTTGAGAGGATTAAATAAAAGGAGATATCTAAATGGTGGGAAGCGATGACACTGCAAACATATCTTGAAGTTCAAAGAATTCCCAGAGGACTGAGAATCCTCACGATCCCCACGTTTGAAGACATGAATCCCGAATTGATTCAGGAATGGACTGATCACACCAATACATGTTCCTTCAAGATGATTGAAGTTTTTGTCAAATATGCGAAAATAGACAGGACTAAACTCCTCAAAGATATTGAAGAAATGGAGGAACAGCTATTCTCTTCTGATAATGGAGAAAAATGCAAAAGAAGAATGTCACACATGGAAGAAAATCTTGAGAGACATGAGGGTGAGATCAGAATGAGGAAACAACATAAGTTCAAACTAGATCGCTTAGACTACGAACAAGGGAGAATCTACACTTTTGCCAAGAAATTTGACAATCCAATTAAAATCAGACTGGAACAAATGGCAAATAATGATACTCAAGCACAAGCATTACAGAGTGAAGACCCAAGCAGCTCAGAAGTGGGCTCATCAGAAACAGAGGGAACAGGTTCAAAAAATTAAATTGTTTAGAGGAGTTCAAACTGTTGCATCTCGACAGCAAATCGGAGAGAAGAGGGCGAGGTCAACACACAGGACAAGGAAGAGGGGCGGCAACAAGAGGCGGCAGAGGAAAACGAGGCGGGGGATCAAACACAAACAATCAATCGCCCATGGCAACAAGATCTGGAGCCAATCAGAAGGGGAAACCACGAGGGAACAAGACCTCCAACTAAAGATCTTCAATATCTCAAAAAGAAGTTTGACAGATAATGAACGATCAGTACGCTCCCTGGGTTTCTCCTTTAGCCCTTCCCATGTCTATGACTATACTTCCACCAGAATAGATTTATTCAAATTCACAAGAAAGCTCAAATTGACTAAATTTCATGCTACGAAGTTTGAAGACAATCATGGACAAAAGAGAAATCAAGCAGAAAGAGAAGTCTCCATATTATCGGAAAAAGATCTTACAAGTCTTATATGCTTAGCGAATATGGAGGAATCTACGATGGATGATAGTATTAGTATGGATGATGCCATGCTAAAAGTAAATTTTGGGATATCTACAGACATGAGTTGTCCGACAAAATTTAAACCCAAATCCATCTTCTGTCCGAATATAGTATGTGGACCGATTGACATTTTTGAAGAGTTAGTTATGAGAGATCTCAAAAAACTATCCAGTAAAATTTTGCCAGCTCGCCAAAATCTCAACTATTCACAATTCCAGGCCTTAGAAACTTTAAAAAGTGACCATACCATAGTCATACGTCCGTCTGACAAAGGTTGGAGGCATTGTTGTCATGGACATCAAAAAATATGAAATGGAAGCCAGGAGACAATTGAGTGATACTAATAACTATATACCAATAGAAAAGGAGATATTATTGGAGACTAACACTCTATATCATCCAAGCTAAAAGAGTGGTGTGATCTGGAGCTCGTAGATCAAGATGAATACTTCTTTCTCAAAAATGCTCATCCTGTGACTCCTCATCTATTTTAACTCCAAAATCCATAAAAGTTTAATGGATCCCCCGGGTTGACCCATTGTGTCCTCAATGGGTAGTTTGCTTGAAAACACTTCTAAATACTTAGACCATTTTTTTCCAACCATTTGTTTCTAGTTTGAGCTTGTATATATGAGATACTGCTGATTTGCTAGCTAAACTAGACAACATCAATTGGGAACCGGAATATTTTCTAGTCTCATTAGATGTAGTCTCATTGTACACTTCCATTCAGCATTCTGCAGGGATAAAGGCATGTCAATCCTTCTTGGAGGGCAGATCTATCAGTTATCGACAGCACAACACCATGCTGTTGAAAATGTTACAATTTTGCCTGGAGCATAATAATTTTCTCCATGGAAATCAGCTATACAAGCAAACACGAGGCACAGCTATGGGGTCTTGTATGGCCCCGACTTATGCCAACTTGCATATGGGAGGGTGGGAGATACAACAGGCGTGGACAGAAGAATTGGAGCATTGGACCAAACACATTCAAATTTGGTATCGATTTATCAATGACCTGTTCATTATTTGGGACGGGACTGAATTGGAACTCACAGAATATGTGAACATACTAAATGACAACACGCTCAAATTAGAATTAACTACAGTGATTAGTAAACAAAGTCTGGTATTCCTAGATGTCCAATTCCAAGTAGAAGGTAGTAAATTGACATCACATCCAAGCTATAGAGGAAACTGACAAGCTCCAATTCAACTCTCCACGCCAAGAGTCATCACCCCAGAGCTCTAATAGACTCTATCCCTTATGGTGAATTCTTAAGAGCCAAACGAGTATGTAGCAATGATATGGATTATAAGAGTGAAGCCAAAAACATAAGTCAGAGATTTGTCAGACGTGGCTATCGAAAAAACATCATTTCTAAATGCTATACGAAAGCAGAAATACCTACTAGAGAATCTCTTCTATCTAGGAAAAAGAAATTGAATGATAATAAAATCAGGCTCATTGCAGGGTTTAATCATCAAGCGAAAGAAATCAAGATGATCATGAATAAACACTGGAAGGTATTACTCACTGACCCACATCTCAAGCTAGTCTTAGATGATGCTCCCAATATTACATATCGTAAGGCCCCTACTCTCAAAACCATCTTGTCTCCCAGTATGGTGATTACTAAATCAGCAGGAAGTGTCAGGATGACACACATGAGCAGAAGTGGTTTTTACAAATGTGCCAACTGTAAAATGTGTAACCATGTGTCTAAGGTTCCTTTTACCAGTGTGAATGTCCTATGTTGGAAATACAAACACAGAATTTCTTGTATAACGAACTTTGTAGTATATGTCATAACATGTGCCTGTGGCCTTCATTATATAGGCTCTACTACAGGACCTCTAAAGACACGGATTCTCCAGCACTAAAGAGCCAATTAGAATGGAGACCTGACCTATCCTCTCACAAGCCATTTTCAAGAGAAACACAATGGTGATGTGACATACCTATCGTTTTTAGGGTTGGCCCATATACCACCCAATAAAAGATTAGGCAATCGTGAATTGAGATTGAGGCAACTGGAAGCCACGCTGATATGCAAATACGACACCCTGAAACCGAAAGGTCTCAACATAGATGCTGAAATGTATGTGTTTTTACAAACATGATTCCTTTTATCACTATGTACAAACTGAAACATTTTTCTTATCCATGACTTAGGAATTGCTCTTTGCACACAATTTAGGAATAGCTGTTTGTAAATGACGACTAAATGTCTAGTATATCTAAGCTGTCTCTTTGGAAACCTCTTTGAAGGGTGCTCTTTTAGCGTTGGCTTGTACTAACAATGCCTATGTGACTTTCTTGAAGAGTCATCTTTGAACTTACTTAAATTAGCTATTTTGCACATTTTCTAATATTGCTGCTATTAAATAGTACTGTATTTAAGACATATGAATTGCAATTTGCACGTAAATAGGAGTTTCCAACAAGGGCATTGTTTTAACATGTTATCTTCATCTCTACTTGTACACTTTATACGATATAATTTATGACTGAATTGGAATTGCCATTGTGTTTATATACTTTCCTCAAAGGCAACTGCTGGGATTTATTTGCACTTTTTTTGAAGTGATGGATTTTACAAATTGCTGTGAATTATGCACTACCTGTGGTTGTTGATCTATGATAAATTACACCTATTCAGGTGCCGAAATGACTGATCTTGTTGTATGTCAGAATTAGGGCACTTGCCTTTGTACAAGATGGTTGCTGTCTTCTGTTTTTGTTTCTAGGCTTGTAAGCACTTGCCCTCCGAGGGTGTATAGGCCTGATTGCAGCTATTGTAGCTACAATCAGTCATTTAACAATAAATTAGCACACTTATGTGTTTTGTTATACACCGATTTTTGTAGAATGATAATATTTTAATATGGGCAGTACCGAACGTCTCAATCAATCCGTTGGTAATAGACATTATTCTGTTTAGCTTGTATGGTAACTTTACGATTTTTATCTGACATCCAGTACCACATACATAGGTAAATGACCATTCCAAGATGGAGGTCACTATATGTGTTGCTTCAGTAACCCTATATGATGCGGTCACATGACTACCATCACGTGATGTAACACGAATTGTGACGCTCTGCATTTCCCCTTCTTTTTATACTCTATGGTGTTACCAGCACATTTAGATTACAAGAGTCTGAGGAAGCCTGCGCATTCAGGCGGAACGCGTGACTTTATTCCACCCGTGGGGTGAGTGCCCTTTTACAACCTTGCGTCTGTCACAGGGGGGAATTCTTTCGCCTCTGTTTTATTGATGTGCTGTAAAATGCTACAATAAAGATGTTATTTTAAAGTAGCACAGTCTTGTGTGCTGGGGCTCTTTTGTGCATGCCTGCTAGGTGGTTTTTTGTAGTGTTACAACCGCGCAGGGGCATGTGTTTTTTCTATATTTAACCAATTTGGCTGAATTCGTATCCCCAGCACCAGCCACTCTATGAGGTAGAGCGCTGTGTTTTAGCTGAATTGGTGTACGTAATATATATATATACACACACACACACATATGGCATAGCCTGCTTTTCCTCGTCCTAGTGACTTTGGAAAGGACGATTGGTAGTACTTGGCAGAACGAGTATTACGAGTCTCCCAAATGTCTGGGAAAATACAAAAAGCATTTTCTCTCACAAACTATTGTCATTTCACAGGAAAGTCCAAGGAAGGGGATTGTCCCCTTGGCATTATTGGCTGTGTTTATCTTTCGGAAGAAAGATAATTCATACTAACTCTACTGCATATAAAAGTAGTGTATGTAACAATTAAGAGAGGTCGCAGGCAAACAGCCAAGAGCCTCTATTTTTCCCTGTAGTATTTTGTAGTATTCAGAGAGTAAGTTGACATTTCTGTACCAATTGGAACTTGGTGCATTGACTGTGGAGAAAGGCTACTGGAAAGCAGACAACAACATTGTATTTTCCCTTGTGGCAGTTTTGTAAGCATTTAGATTGTGAGGTAAGATTAGGTTTTGGACACAGGACAGTGGACATTATTTTCAGAGATGTTGACAGCCTGACGATTGTCTCATTAGTTAATTTTGTTGAGGCAGGGAACCCCTCATAGAGGTAGGGCGAGTGAAGCATTTTTCCAATTCCTTTTATCATTTAAATAATAGCATTTGTGAAACTGCTGACCTTATGTCCGTCTCCTTACTCCAATCCCTCATAAGGCCCAAAGAAAATTTGTTTGGAGCAATTTAGCAAGCTCCATTGCATACAAATATGGGAGAAATATAGTATATTACTAGGGCTGGCTGATTCAATAGCAATTTCATTAACATGTTCCCTCAAAAACCTCTTGAGATCTTTTATGAAAAAGAATACTGAATTGTCCTGAAATTAACAGTGTGAGTAGTGATGAAGGACATAAAGGACCAGATCTAAAAGGGCCCCACGTTGGGCAACTATGATGTTTAGTATCCTAGGATCATCACCCGGAATGCCAGCACTAAGGATTTGGGAGCTGTTCCATCATTGAAAAAATAGGGGAATAAAGGATTGGATGTTTTTCATTCAGACCTTTCTCAGAGTAAAGATGCAATGCTGTTATCAGAGAGTACAGCGATCTTGAAGCGGTGCCCGGGTTTGGATGTGGATCTGTTTTCCTTCTACCTCAGATCTGTGGAAGATCTGAGGCTAACCACCCACAAGACTCTGGGAAATGCTATCATTGCCATAAGCAAAGGTGTGTCCCTACAGTTAGAGAGTTCTGTTCCTGTGTAAATCTGGTCGTACCTACACTCAAAAGGCCCAGAACCATTTCAGGCTATAACACATGGTGTGTTGGTTTCAGGGTCTATTTTTGTAAAGCAGGGATGCAGACAGCAATCCTGGCAGCTCAGGACATGTTGCCTGGAGTGTGGGAACACAGTGAACTAGGAAGAACTAGGAAGAATTGTTGGGCAGGGCAGATTGGCTAGTGGGCTTCAGCATTTTATGAAAGCACCACCCAAACTAAGCTTCAAAACGCTGCCAATGTGTTAGTGGTGGCACTGGCAGTAAGAGGAACTACCACCATGTTCAATTGTCTTTGGCGATTGTTGCTTTTATATTGTTATTTTCTCCTTCCCTTCCATCTTCCATCTTCAAAAAAGAACCCAAAAAATACAAAAAATACAAAAGATAAAAACGTACAAAAATAATTTAAACACAAAAACAACCCATACGAATCAATGTTAAAGTTTATGCAATGTACTTTGGTTTGGTGGAATGTTTTGGATGTTGAAGAATAACGATTTAAGAGAGGGTAGATATTTGTTGGGCAAATGTCCTCTTTAAGGAATAATAAAGCCTTTTTTTGGATTAGAATGAATCACTTAATGAGGCTTACTATCTTATTTTAGATAGGCAGGACACTATTTTCATTTCTAGGGAGATACCCGATATATAGGGACAGGTATCTTTTCAAACACAATAAAGTTATTTACCTGATTCCTATTATGGGAGTTAAATGAAGACAACTGCACAATTCCATCTGCCACTCATTCACTGCCGTGCACAGCCATGTCCTCTAAGCCGGAACCATGATGCTTTCCATACCCCCTGGGAGCCTACCACAATTTACAGGCATAATAAGGAAGCAGTTTTTGCAGGAACCAAGAAGGAAAATTGGATGATGAACTATATGGCAGCTTCTTTCCTCCTATCCACCCCATTCCAATCCTGGAGATGTTGATCCCAGTGTCATTGTACCAGAGGGAACAGACAATAACAACACTTCCCATCATCAGACTAGCATAAATGATCTAATGCCAGTGGAAAATAAGAGCAGCTATTCAAGTGCAGTGGAAATGCTATTGCTGTGCTTGACTACAACCTACGACAAAAGTGTAATGCATCTTGCTGAGATTTGGTTAGATGTTTTGCAACAAGTCCCACAAAGTGAAGGAACTGTATCGACTTCCCCATCCTGACATGTGATGGAAGTGGGCCAACTGGGTTTGGGCTAGCTCAGCCACTACCCAATGTGCCTCCTGGCGATTGAATGAGGAGTGATCCCGCCGGTCCCTCCCACAGATGGGTAATACCAGCATATAACCCACATTATGAGATAATGTCCTGGGGTACTTCAATTCCCAGAAGGCTGTGTCAAGGGGACCCATAGTCTGGAAACCAGGGAAAACAAGCATACCAGTTTGAAAAGACTATCCTCCGAGTCATAAGGACAAGATGTTAGACTCTTACCTAAGATTGAACAAGCAAGGATAGGAGTGTGTGTGTGTGTGCCGTGTCCCAACACTCTCCTAGTGGCACAATCCACGGCAGACCAGTGAGACAGAAGAACACTGTGGAGCCATGTACATTGATGCGAGTAAATCCAAGACGGCTATATACATCTTTGAAGGATGCCCAGTGCTTGTTATCAGTGATAGGGAACATCAGACAATTAGCCAGTACCAAGACTTACGAATAATCCAATAAGTAAGGTTAAGGTTTCGACAGAGAATAATGGATCACTATCTGGAATTTGAACCAACATGGGGAATAACCAATTAGAAATGGCATTAGGGAATAAACCCCAGTGGAGGCATATTGAAAGGGGCTAGGATGGCTCAGCAGAGGAGAGCAAACTAGAGGAATTTGATAGGCCAATGCACAGTCTCTTGACAAAAGGGGAGATTCTGCAAAGCAAGAACATGAGAAGTATTTCTGCCTGAAAATGGACAGTGCCATGTTGGAGAAGCACAGGCATAGACACCCTTGACAGATAAAGTGATTAGGGTACTTGAACAACTTGGGCTAACTGTAAGATACAAGCATAGGGGTTTCCACCAGCGATGCTTAGGTTCACAAGCAGGGGATCTTGACCTATAGCAGGAGGATGTAACAATATCAGCTGCCTGCAAGAGAATGTGATGGTGGAAAGTATAAACATTACTTCTCTGAAGCATGAGAAACCTGAAGGTGTAGCAGAAGAGCTATTCAGAATCACAAGAAACCCAAGCTTTGGGAAAGACCTGCTGAGAAAAAGAGTATACCACAAGGCCTGGTGGAGACCTCTTGAGAAACATAAGAAATCCAAGATCTGGAGGAGACCTGATGAAAAGCAAAAGAGACGCAGGCTCTAGAAGGGACCAGTTGATACTGCTGAGAATTACAAGAAATCCAAGGTCCAAGATAGGCTGAGAGGCAGAAGGGGACCCAAGGTGGGGTAGAGACCTACTGAGGCTATAATCAACTTGGCGGCGGCCGACCCTGTCAGTAATGGACTGCCGCCCAAGTTAAAGGCCCAAGCACTGCTTAGGGTAACTTGGAGTCTAAGGACTTGCTAAGGTTAGAAATTAGAATTTTCTGGTGGCCGCCTAATCTGGACATTACTTTATAGTGCAGGGTGTCCCATGAAGAGGCACCCATGAAGAGGCAGTGACTTATAGGAGTATAGTTAGAAAATTATTAGTTGTCCCAGCACAGGACATTTGGAAGAAATTCTGACTTTGTGTTGACCCATCCTGGACATTGTTCACTAATAAAGCTAGGTTGCTGAATCACCAAATGTCTGAGTACAGTGTGGCATTGCTCTTCTCCTACAAAGTATTTATCTCAGTCAACATCCAGGCCCATGCCTCATGAGAGAGATGTACAAGTTGTGTATGCAGACCCTCTTACCTAAAGGAGTGCATCCAAAATTAGGTTTGTGCTCCTTTCCCTGAGGGAGTGTGTCAAAATGTAGGTGTGCACCTAGCTCCCAGAGGGGATGTGTTAAAAAAAACTGTGTGGATAGGAAAGGCCGCGTGCAGGCCTGCTGATGCCATTGAAGAGTGGGGTCGATATGGAGGTAGTCTCGACCTTTAATCCAAAACTGTTTATTCAGATACTGGTGATTAGGGAAAAGGTGAAGACACCTGCTGAGGACATTTGGTTTGTTGTCGGCAATGTTTATTGGAATCCCATTGATATCTCTGATCAAGAACTTATGGATGCATTTACTGATACTTTGGACAAAAGTTGTAAAGCCTTGGTTGACCCAAAAATCTTAATTTATGGTGATTTTAATATGGCTTGTTTGACAGGTGACAACAAGCTAATAAGAACGAATGACTGTATAGCCAAGTCAGCCGACAAGAGGAGGTTTTTGTGGTTGCAAGAAGTGGGCATCCAACATTTTTATATGTTAAACTGACAAGTTGTTGAGGATATACCTGGCAACCCGACCTGGAAACGCAGTGGTGAAAGAGCTATAATTAACTATATTTTTGTGAGTAGCAATGTTGTGCCACAGATAACAAGATTTGAAGTAGTACACAACATTTTAGAAGTGAGTTGGAGTTTTAAGAAGAATAACTCTAGACAGGCATATGATATGAAAATGGAGGTTACCCAAGGGCAAAATCGATTGATGATGGATTCATCCACGGTAGTCCTATTATGAAACACAACTTCTTGGGAGGCATCAGGGAAGCTAATTATTGTAAGGCTCCCAGTATAATTGAGTATGCACCTTTCCTGGCAGTCTTTGTCGTCTCTGGGGGTGCAGGTTTTAGGAAAAACTTAGTCCATAAACACACATTTGAATTTGATCTGGTTAAGGCCAGAAGGAAACTTAGATCAGATCTGAGTGATATAAAGA